>NC_048307.1:18004555-18187090 GCF_013100865.1 Trachemys scripta elegans | reverse complement strand
CAGTGTCTTGCATCTGAAGAAGTGAGGTTCTTACCCACGAAAGCTTATGCTCCCAGTACTTCTGTTAGACTCAAAGGTGCCACAGGACTCTCTGTTGCTTTTTACACAGTACATATATCATTTTAAGACATATCACTGTAGAGGACAAGGGTTTTCTTTATGAAATAGGAGAACAATAAAAGGCACACATAATGAAAAAGAGAATCTGCATGAACTCTGATATAGCATCATTCCTATAACGTTTTTTTTTTTTCTAGGATGGCATGAAAAAGCTTCAAGATTGATAGGCAGGTGACAATGGGCTCACGTAAACTCTTGTAGCCCCAGAGTGATACAGAAAGAGGGACTTTGCTGTGCTGTGCCTGTATTTATTTCTTTGTTGGTTTTTGCATAATCCATATATGCATTTTCCAATAATTCAGTTGAAATCCCCTGATGTAAATGATCTGAATATGGCTGTTTTCCTGTGATGAGCACTGGTCCTTGTGCCTGCACTTGCAAAGAAATTATGGCCCAACACGAGACACAGAGTTTATTGATTTTAAGATCTGACACTTTATGTCCTCAGAATAACTGGATTATGTTAATGTCAACAGGAAATTTGAGAGGAGAGATGTTTTTCCTGTGTTTGTTACAGCATGTCCCAGATAACCACACACATACATCCTTCCCTCTGCATAATAAAAGTGATTAACAACTGCAGGAATTCTTTGATTTGCAAAGCTGTGTGTGTTGCACCCAGTTAAAGGAAATATGGCCAGATGAATTCAGTGCTACACTTTCTCAAGTGGGGTTGTTACAGTACACGTTCTACTGCACTGTGCAAAACAGGGGCGGGAGAGAGGGGGAGTTCTTTGTGACGAATAAGTAGGCATTTCCCCATATTTTTGGTTATCCTGAATCTTAATGTTGTTCCTTATCCCAGCAGCTTGGTTCTGCATAGAAGAGTTCCCCTAAGGTAGTTGATGGGGATGCTTCCCTGTGGGCTACCCAGTGGCACTGGAGCTCCTGCACAGCTGTTACTGCTGTCTTTGGGCGGGGGTAGCCTCCATGCTGCTGGTGTACCTGCTATGGACTGGGAGCTGGTAAATTTACATAGTCACCTTCCTCCACCCACCCCACCCATCCCCTGCTACTCCTGAAGCCGGACTGTCTAGGCTAGGGACTGCCCAGTCTGTGAGTGGGTTTTCCAAATCTTGGGCCTGCCTGTGCAGTGGAAATGCACCAGTTTCACTTCAGGAGAGGTCTCCCTGATTGCAGAGGAAAAGGCAGTTGTGTGTATATATATATATGTGTGTGTGTGTGTGTAAAACATTCATTTCCATCAGTGTGCTAACTTCATCCAAAGTTTGGTAGCTGGTGTGACATGGGGTGAGGCCCATTAGCTCCTAGTGACAATTTTACTGTTTAATAACATTAAAAGCATTAATTGCCTGCCTGTTGGCAGAGGCAACCAGTGCTCCCACGCACTGAATGTGCTGTTGGGGTCTGAGAACGACCCTTTCGCTCCTGGCAGCAAGGCACTCATTCCACGTGTTATGAAAAATAGAAAGTGTGGAGAAACATACTCTGCTGATGCTGACAGGTGTCTTTGCACCACTGACTTTAATGAGGCTGTGAGCATATGTACGCCAACTGAGGAGCTGCCCCAAGATATCAACAGATCATTTCCTGCTAATTAATTTGACATTTCTGCCTTCAAAGACCTTGTCTGCAGTGTTATAGCTGTGTTGGTCCCAGGATATGAGAGAGACAAGGTGAGTGAGGTAATATCTTTTATTAGACCAACTTCTGTTGGTAGTCAAAGGGTTATAGATGGTGAGGCACAATCTGTCCTTTATCCTTTTGTTTTGTTTTCCTTCATTTGATGTCAACATCTTCCGCCCATGAGAGCTGGTGGTGAAGCAGTTCTCTCACGTTTTGTTTACATCTGGTGGACGCTTGAGTAACATGTAGGGAGGATCCTGTAGACTTTTGCATGGAGATTTTCTCTAGCCTTGTCTTAAACTCTCAAATTGCGTGTGAAGTCTGTTGGCAGTCATACGTCTCAATGAGAAACAGAGCAGCTTTATAGCATTGAAACTGGTTTCAGAGAGACAAAAGCTGTCTCACTTTAAAGCAGTACACTTCCCTGCCCCCCCCCCCTTCCCTGGTCACTCCCTCCTCCCCAGTGTGGATGCGATTACATTGGTATAAAAGTGCTTTATACCAGTACAAGTATTCCCATATGGGAAGGGGAATAAGCTCTACCAGTGTAAGACTCACTGCTGTAACTGCGTCTACATGCGGTGGCGAGGGGAGGGTGTCGGATCATTACCGTGTAACTATTTTGGTATTAAAAAAAAAAATCACTCCCCTAATAAAAGAGTTATAGCAGTGCAAAAATTGTGACTTAGGCCCAAGTCATACAAGAGGTGAAACAGACAACCTGAGACCACTGACTGCGTGCATGGTGGCACTCTTGTGCTGTCTATTGATATTTTACTCTCTCTCTGTTCAGTATTGCTGTCAGCAGCACTTTCAGATGGTACAGAAATCCTTCAGGTATTAGATGTAGATTATTAGCAGCTGGAATTGCACATGTAATCCACTGTGCACAAAGCTCTGTGCGTGTGTGTGTGTGTGTATTGCCCTTTTGCCCTCTGGCCTCCTATTTGACTTAAGGGATGTGGTCTGGTTGGAGGATGGGACTGGGTGTGTTCTGGAGTAGTATTCCTAGCTCTTCCTCTAGTTTTTAGCAGGTCATATAAATCTTCTAAGAGTTTTCCCGCTAGTAAACTGGGCATAAGAAATACCTACCATGTTGTTGGATATACCACTATCTGTAAAGCAGCCTAAGGTGTTCTCTTGGACAGTACTACGTAAGTGTAAAATATTGTTCGTAAGCTTTGTACAAATGTCCCCAGGTAGCAGTTGAATTCACAACCCCATATTACTAATGCTAATGCTTTTAGTATTTTTATCCTGTGTTCACAACTAAATGGATATTTGAACCAGGTTATTCAAATGAGCACCAAGTTACTGGGATGGCTGGGTACATAATAGTTTTTGATTTGAGATAATAATATGCATTTTCTCTATGGGTCTGTCAATTTCCATTGACTTCAGCAGGCTTTAAATCAGGGCCTTAAGAGTAAATCCAAGCAAGCAACAGTTAATCTACAAGCCAAAGTTTCCCATATTTTATATTTAAAATAGTCCAGTATTCACATACTTTGCCTGCCTAGAACTAGTATCAAATTCAGTCCATTGTAGCTAGCAAGGTTGTTTATATGGGTTACATTTTATTTTAATATCATTTTAACAAATTTTGAAGGACAGCCAGTGATCCTGAAGTGACATTTTACAAAAGCATTGACATGTCATTACAAACAATATCATTAGATTTATGCATAAGAAACAAATTCACAACGATCTTTGCAGCGTCTGACATGCCAAATCCCCAGTTGAAAGCTTAGCTTACCTCTATGTTTAGTTGAAATAATAATAATCAGTAGTGAAGAATGTATCATCCACAATCTCTCCAATATGAGAGAAAAATAAAACCAAAATCACCAATTTAGAGGATTAAGAGGGGGAAATACCCATTTAGTTTGGATTTTCCAGAGGTGGGTAAAATCATTACTATTTCTTTGTCAAGGATGTAAGAGAAATATGTCACCAACCTTGAGAGAGTCTTGGTCCTACTGAAATCAACGATATAAAGTCGTTTTGACTTCAGTTGGAGGAAGATCAAGCCCCGTGCAAACTGTGCAGGTTGTTTTAAATAACACACATTGTGGGCAATGTATCACAAGATGTATTTGTGCCTAAACTCTCTGAGCCCCAGCTTCAGAGTCTCCCACGTTGGTGACAAGGGTCCAATTTTGCTCTCCATTACATTAGTGTATAGCGAAGAGGAGACACACACACACACACACACACACACACACACACTTCTTTGCCTATTGGTTAACTTCGTCCATCAATAACTTTCCTGAGATACATGGAACATCAGTGTATTCTGAAGGTGCTCTCAAAAGTATATAGGCACTTCAGTTCTTTGCTGAAAACCTTAATTATCCAGTGCTCCTGTTGCAACAATCAAAATATAACCCCAAGAACAGGTTTCTAATTCCACAGATAATAGTGAGCCAGTTGTGAGAGTGGCACGCTAAAAAAAAAAAATCAGCAGAGGGAAAAAAAGCCATGATACTATCTGACCTCTACCCAGTGAAATCTTATTGTTGCTATAGTTGCTGTTCTAGAAAAAGTATTAGCTGTAAACAGCGGAAGCATGTCACTTCTGGTAGGAAAAGAAAACATAACCTTTTCTTGCATCTTTGCAGTGATTCCAGGCAGTGGTATTTTTATCAACCGTGCTGACTATTCATTTACAACAGCGCACCATAAAAAAAATCTGTATTGCACCACTGCTGAAATATAAAGATGCTGTTCCTCAAATGTTTCCATTTGCTTCCATACAGAGATAGTGAGTCTCGAAGTAGACACTTTGAAAATTGTTTTGAAATAAAGGTAACTTCCAACTTATATGGGTAAAAGCTCAGTAATTGTTCTTATTCTATGCAAATGGCCTGTGCCATCATTTTCTTTTCATTTTATACTTCATTATTTAGTTGAACTCTTATCTTTAACATTTGTGAAAGAAACACAAAATGGAAATGCTTATATACTTCATTTATTTGGGATTTGATTTAGCCATTCTTTGTGATTGTTCATTTCTTCCCTATTTTTACTTTAGTGCATTGCTTTTAACTTTTTTGAATGTTTGGAGATATTGGATTTTTGTTTTCTAAAGTCTAGAGATAGCACTTTCAAGGTGATCACAAACTGCCACTTTTACAAATAATATTTAACATAGGGTGGAGGAACCCCTCTTTCTAGTTTGTCCTGCCAACGCATATGCAATCTCCTTTGGGGACTATAACATATTGCTGCTGGATGCAAATAAGAGTTAGTGAAGTTCTCCCTCTGGCCCTTATTACAGATCTCTTTAGAGGGCCAGACTCTGGCCCGACTGCAGCCCCTGTGCCCCACATGTGTGCCATCCAGGTATTGTAAATGCTTCCCAGGGGAATTTCCCCAAGCAGAACAGCCCCGTCTTGTCCCTTTTTGCAGCTGGTTTGTAGGGGCATGTGGGGAATGGGGCGTTGTCGAAGACCAGACAGAAAGTATCCAGAACATCATGTGCTCTGGCTATACTGGGCTGCAGAGCAGCCCACTGTCATAGGAGAGGAAGCATGGTTCACTGGTTAGGGCACTATCTCTATAACATGGGAGATCTAGTTCATTCCCTTCTCTGCCACTGATTTACTGTGAGAGCTTGGGCAAGTTACTTAGTCTGTGCCTCAGTTCCCTGTCTATAAAATGGCCATAACACTTCCCTATGTCACGAGGGTGTTGTGAAGATAAATACATTGAAGATGGCAAGGCACTTCGATATTGCGGTGATGTGGCCCTGTAAGTACCTTATGGAGATAGCCAGCTAAGGGTAAGCTGCTGAAAGTTCCAGCTTATGTCAGTAACCACTTTGGTGCTCAGAGCAGCTGAGAATCTAGGGGGCCTAAAGGTGCTTCTGAGGGCTTGTCTACGTTGCCCGCTGGATCGACAGGCAGCGATCGATCCAGCGGGGGTCAATTTATCGCATCTAGTCTAGACGCGATAAATCGACCGCTGAGCACTCTCCCGTCGACTCCAGTACTCCACCAGGCTGAGAGGCGCAGGCGGAGTCGACGGGAGAGCATCAGCCATCAACTTCCCACCGTGAAGACACCGCGGTAAGTAGATCTAAGTACGTTGACTTCAGCTATATTATTCACGTAGCTGAAATTGCGTAACTTAGATCGATTTCCATCCCCCCCTACCCAGTGTTGACCAGGCCTGAGATGCACAACACAAAATCAAACTAATAGAAGTTAGAGCTGGAAAAGCCTACTACATCATCTATGTCCCAAGTTTGTTCCTAGTGTGTTTTTACAACTTTGTCCATCCTAGCTTAAATGACTCAAGCAAGGAGGCTTCCATCACTTCTTTTAGTTGAGGTCTCTGCAAGGGAAATCTGTATTGTGTGTTGTGTGCTCATTTTGCACATGAAACTCTTCCCAACAGCATTGGGGCATCTGGATGTGGTATGTCTAATGGAGCTGTGCAGAGAGGGAAGCTTTGCTTACAACTGATATCCTTAGCAAAATGCTGCAGAATATGTATTAGGTAGGTGCCAATGCAGCCTAGTTATTGAATGTACATTACCCAGAAAGAATAAATAATTCTTCTGCTAATGCAGCAATTCTTCTGTTTGGCATCAGAGCTGTGGAGATCCTCCAGTTAGATCATTCTTGGGATACCATCCCTCATTCTCTCATTTCCTGTTCCTCCACTTTCTTTCTCTCTCCCTTTGTCAAATAATTAGGAGTGAGGACAGTCGATCTGCTTTCTTCTTCCCTTCATGGCCACCACTTTTCACCTTCCTTCCCTAGCCCGTACTCTGGTCAGGAGAAGGGGGAAAGTGTAGAGGCTGAATCTCTGCCTAGCGCAAGCCAGCAGAGAACACTCTGAGCAGCACGCTGCCTGCTCTGCTTACGACTTGTCATAGCAACAGAGTGCCCATCCGTAAACTCGGACAGCAGCGAGTACATTAGGGATTGGCTCACAAATTTCCCTTTCAGCCCCTCTTCCTTGCTGTTGGATTCCAAGTGTCCCAAATGCCAGCTCTGCTTTCCAGGGAGACTTAAACAGGCCTATGAAGCTTGGTGTAATGGGGCAGGCTGTAACTCACAGCTACTGTGTTGTAGTCACACAATTCAATGACATTATGAAAAGCCACTAGAAAGGCTAGATCATGACTTGACTCTGCTAGTAGGTTGGGTTAGTTTTTTGGGGTGGGGAGAGACATCCAAAGGCATAAATGGCAGGTAGATGTATGTCATTTGTGCCTTTGAAGATCTCCCCCTTAAAAATAACTCTCTCCGTATTATTTTTACACGTCCATGTTATCTCTTACCTCCCTTCGTGTGAGAGTCTAATCATAGGGACAGACTCTGAGGTATCCGGTGAAGCTCTGTTTGAGGTGTAAAACCACATGGATGAAAATGGAAAAGGGGCACCTCTTCTTGAAACCTGATGGAAGCCTAATTTGGGGCCCAGTTCTGCAACCTTCCCACTGAGTAGCACTTGCCCACATGAGTAGAACTACTGTAGGCATGTGAATAAGGGCAACAGAATTGGGTGCTTAAGCAATTCTGCAATAACATACCCCCTTTTTTACACAGTGCTGTCCTTCTTTGTTTACATACAGGGCCAAATTCTCCTCTCATTTGTGCCAGTATAAATCTAGAGGAATACAACAGAGTTACGCTACATTTTACAGCAACATCAAAATCTGGCCTGTTTAGCTGCGGAGGACAGCAATAGAAGTACATGAACATTTTGAGTGCTAACAAGGTTTTACAAAATATCATGACTTTTCTAACCATTTTGTCCCACAATGCACTCTCTTTTTCCCTGTGTTGAAAATTGCTTCTCGCTTCTTCTGTCACAGCAATTATATAGAGAATGGATCACAGGCCAGGTCTACGTTACAGACCTATATTGGTATAATCGTGTCGCTCAGGGGCATGAAAAATCCACACCCCTGAGCAACATAGGTATACCAACCTCACCCTTGTATAGAGCTTCTCCCATCAACATAGCTACCACCTTTTGGAGAGGTGGATTAACTACACTGATGGGAGAAGCTCTCCTGTCAGTGTAGGAGCATCTTCCCTTACGCACTACAGAGGAGCAACTGCATCGGTGCCCCTGGGCTGATGCAGCAGTGTTAAATGTAGATCTATCCATCCTGACTCTTTAAAAAAAATATTTATTGCATTTTGTGAAAAATCATAATTCCACCATTTTTGCTTTTGGTGCAAAACTTTTGTCATGCAACCCTAGGCTGCCTGACGCTCTAATTTTCCTTTAGATTCTTTAATATCAAAATTGGAAGGAAGAAAATCTAGCGCTAAGACTTCGGACATTCCATCTACTGTAGAAGTGAAATGGAACCCTTGTAAATGACTCAAAAGTTAGGAAGCAACCCGCAAGGGAGCACGTCAAAGCCAAAAATGTGAGTTGGGAAAGTGCTGCTAAGTGCTTCTAAAAGCTTTCTTAAATTGAAAAAGACAGAACCTCTGAAAGGACCTTTGTCTACAAGTGAGTGGATGTAATCAGTAAGTTCAAAGAGGCTAAGCTGGTTGAAAGAATAAGGGTACAACCTTGATTGATAGCAGTTCAGAGACTTATTACTTCTGAGCCATTCCCCAGTTTGTTCTTAAATATTTTTAATGATTTTCAGTATGGGAGTAGCTAGGAGGACATATTGTAAAATAACGAAGATCTGAGAATAAAGGGAAAGAGCAAAAGTAAGGAGGAATGGGATCCTGCCAACACCTTTGTTATAAGTGCTCAAGTTGATTCTTGTCTCTACTAACCAGTCAAAAAATACTATATTAAGATAAACGCTTTTATTTAAGACAACCAGGAAGAATAAATGCAGATAGTTAAGAGCCAAATTACCCTCCTGGGCTGGGTTATTCTTAGGCTTGGCAGGATTAGATTTTTATCAATAAATGTCGGTAAATGTCAATTTTACCATACGCACACAAACTAACGAAAAAATATTTCCATTGATGATGATCCAAATTTACAGATAGGCAGAGTAAGACAAACGCAGCATGAGAACTTCTTAGAGTTTGATTTAAGGATATTCACTCTGTATATTTTGACATGTGATGTTGACATTTTGTTTTAATGGTTATTAATCTTTAACTTTTTGAATGTCAACATCTAATTTCATTAAATAGTTATTGTCTGACCCTCTCGCCCGTAGTGAAAATTTAAATGGATAAAAATAAAAAAATGCGTAAAACACATAATTTTGCACAACTGTATCCATTTGGGTGAAAATAGAAAATTATTTGAAAATAACATTGATATCCATTGAAATTATAAAAATAAAAATTGAATTCTGCCAAGCCTAATTATACTTGATTCAGTTTGTTTTATCCTTATTTTTCTTTTAATTTGAATATTTTTTCTGAAAGAATTGTTAAAGATGGGAGGGGAGGGGTTTCCTCCATTCTGGCCCTTTTTTTGCCAGATTGCTTATCAAATTGCTTTTTTCTTTATTTCAATCTTTCAAATTCCTTTGTCTGCTTTGTTTTTTCCTGCATGCTGTCTTGTGTCTTCCTGTATGTGCTCTCAACCTTCACTCCAACTTAATGATGTTCCCACCCCATGAATTTCCCTTGATTTTATTTTTTAAAAGTTGGAAATATTTATGTTCTGCACAGAGGGCACAGTAAGTCAGGAAGCAGGACACATTGCAGAGTCATGGGAAGACATGAATCAAGGACTATGGGGCGCTTCAGAGCTCTGCATGACCTTGGTTCCACAGATCTCCCAGCTTGTTTCCTCTGTTCCCCGCCCCCCTTCCACATCTTGATTTCCATTTCCCCTCTCCGGGTGGATTTTCTAGGAGCCTCCATAATTTTGGAGCTGATGACAAAATGTGAACACCTTCATGAAGAAAAGTTTTGCAACCGTGGCACGTGTTGTTGTTAGCATTGCAATAGCACCTAGGAGCCCCACCCACGGCCCAGGACCCCACTGTACAAAAAGACAGCTCCTGCCCCCAAAGAGCTTACAATCTATGTACGAGCCAACAGGTGGCTACAGAGAGACAGGAGCCCAAGGAAACAATGACATGTTATCAGTCTGTGGTTTCAGCAGCTGCCTGTTTGTGTGTCTATACACATGCACAAGCAGATAGAGATCTTTCTGTGCTGTATGGCTTATTTTGGTCACTGTTCTATTCCCTTTTTGATTATTTTTAAAGTAATGCAGTTTTCATTTTACAGGATGGCAGAGGTTTAGCTATCTCATAGAGCTGGAAGGGACCTTGAAAGGTCAGCGAGTCCAGTCCCCAGCACTAGCAGGACCAAGTACTGATTTTTGCCTTAGATCCCTAACTGGCCCCCTCAAGGATTGAGCTCACAACCCTGGGTTTAGCAGGCCGATGCTCAAACCACTGAGCTATCCCTCCCCCCGAAGGACTATGGGGCGCTTCAGAGCTCTGCATGACCTTGGTTGCACAGATCTCCCAGCTCGTTTCCTCTGTTCCCCGCCCTCCACATCTTGATTTCCAGGTTATTCTGAGAGAGAACGCCACAATATAAGCATTCAAAAGAGCAACAACCTCATAGTCTGGCTTAGAAATCTTTCTTTTTTCGTATAACATCCTACCTCCTTTACTGTGTTCAGGAAGGAAAACGGTTCTGGCAAAGCAAGAAATATGATCAAAGTTAAAATGAGGTCTATTTAATTGTATTAGCAATTTTCTACTTTGTTTGTAATTTCACATTGCCCATTAGCATTTGTTTGTGTATGTTATTAACGTTCATCATAAAAGGCTGATCCTATTAGAACTTGCCATATTGTATTACAGAAAACAAATAAGGATGCTGCAGTGAGTCTTCATCATGCTATTTCATGTATTTTTATATACAGTATTTCAACCCACATTGACATTCTTTGGACAGGATCATGGCATAACTGTTAGTAAACCAATATCCAATATACTAGTATGTAGGAGAATGCAAGGGTGTGAGCATTTCTTCCATAGGAATAATTGTATCATTCTTCTTCATGCATTTTTCCCCATATGGAAATGTCCTAAAGAGTTTAATAGAGTGATGACCTTTCTGTAGATTTTCTTTTCCAGCCATCCTATAGAATTAAATGAGAATGAGATACCTTTTATAGTATTGTTTTCAAATATCCTTTAAAATTTTGTCATTGGGTTTCATTTGCTTACATTTTAGATTAATTTCTAAATTACAAATATTGTAGAGTAATTTCTATATAGCCTTATTAAAATGTCTATAGAATCCTAATGGGTTCATCCCCGTTAAATTCTTTAGGACTTTTCCCATAAGGGATATATAAGCGTTTATAAGAAGAGATAAATGAGTAAGTGTGTGCTATATGCAGCATTAAAATGTGCTACACTTGTTCCCTGTGAACATAGGGATGCAGGGCAGGTATTTGGATATCTATATATGTATTTATATATTTCTGTGATCTCTCAACTCAGTTTTTTCCCCACCTGGAATTCATTGTGGGGGATGAAACTGCAACATCAAAAATTGCCAATGAGCTAGTTAGCCTGTAATCTCTTTGGGACATGAACAAACACTTGGGGCAGTTCTTCAAGACAAGAAGCTGACCCTTTCCATATTCTTTAGACCGTGTTGAGCATAATGTTAACAAATAAGTAAATAATAATCTAATATCCCACATGGGTATATTAATGCAGGGGTTCTATGTGAGGAACAAATTCATTCTACCTCTCAATAAACCCTCAAATGTTTGAACTAATATAGCAATGTGAGCTTTTGCATAAGATTATCACCTTTATAGTGCATTTGCATACATAACGTTCTTTGGTTTTATAATCCTGTTTTTGTGTTCAACATCTGGTGCCATATTAGTAGGGCTTCTGTGCACCTAAGACTATCAGAAAAAGGGGGGTAGGTGGGGAATCTCCTGTGTACTAGCTGTGAAATTATCCTTATCCTTTGATATATTAAAATTGAAGTGCTGTAAATTCCTGTTGTCATGGTGATATTTTCCATGCTACTTTCTGATTGGCCATCTGAGTTCACTTTCCTTTGGGTGTTCTAGCCTAATTAACTGTTGTTTTTTGCCTGTGCAGAGCAGAGACCCACATGAACCGTTTTGGACTGTGATGACATCCCCTATGGTGTGAATTCATTTTCATATACTATTAAGGCAAGAAAGCACTAGCCTCACTCGTATTTATGGTGTGAAACAATCTATGGGGGGGAAAATGCTTGAGCATATTATTGATAATTTCAATTTCTTTTACACTTTAAAACAGAATCTAAACGTTTAGCAAGGAGAGACAGCAATGGAAACTAAAACTAGGGGAATCGCACTTTTATCGAGTAGACTGAACACTTCTCTTCTCTGTCTCAAAATTTCCAGATGGCACAGCTGACTCATTGACTCTTTACAGTACAGGGCTTGGAGGAAACGTGAGGAATAGTGCTTTAAAAATTTCCCTGACACTTACCTTCTGAGGATTTAAGCCTACTAGGCTGGGTGAAAAACAGCTGTGCTGCTGTACCAAAAAAAACTATGCACATTTAATCTGCATTGGCACATATTCCCCCTCCATAAAGTTTCACATCTGCCCCTGCAAATAAATCATTTCTGCCCCCATTAATTCATTCCACCTAAATAAGTAAATTTTGTCCTCAACAAAGACAATCCCCTCCCAATCCAATTAGTTCTTTCCCTGTCCTGCTCAAATAAATTTAATCCTGACCCCAAAACAATTCCATCCCCATGAATATATTCATTTTGCCGCCAATCCTTTATCAAACAATCATTTCTTCCACACAACCAGCTCTACCTCTTACAATCAAATCCGTCCACCTAACCCAAATCAAATCTTCCTTGCCTCTCATTCTGTTGTCTCCCACCTCCATCCACCCGGACCTACTGCTCTTTGCTCTTGTCCAATCTGCTCTCTCTGTCCCCTTCCATCCTCCATAAGCAACCTCTGCTTGGGTTGCTCTGCTCCTTTCCTCTCCATAAAAAGAGCTAGTCGTGGCTAAACAGTTCTGCTGCCTGCCTTCCTCCTCCTCCTGCCTAGAGAAGGAGCTAGCACCTGACTAGGCAAAATGTCTCCTAGTAGAACTCTGCTGTCTTCTGGGAACCCTTCTCAACTTGGTGCTCCGTGCCACAGCAGGCTGTTCAGCTTGTGTGAACCAGCCTGCTTCTGTGTTCTCCTTTCAGTGGAGACGTCCCCTAACAGTTTTATATGCTGGGACCCTGCCCAGTCTGATCTATCCAATCCCTGGTCCATCTCCATCCTTGTTGCCTTTCTAATAAGGGTGGGCAAATTTGTTCGGATTCAAAGTAAACCTTTGCCCAAAACTCAAACCAAATCTTTTTTGAGATTTGAAAAAGTTCAGTTAATTTTTTCCTTTATTTGCACTTGCCTCTGCCCTGCTGGGTTCTGCAGGTCTCCAATTCCACCATAATGATTGTGCCGATCCTATTTCTAGAGTGGCCAGATCAGAGTTAGCTGGAAATATCACTTATTAAGTCTGTGTCCCAGTGAGATTTCAGTCTTATTCCAACCCATGAGTTTTACATCGAGGAGCTGGGTTAAGCCTCCATCTTTTGGGTGCTTATGTAAAATGAACTCCGATACTTACCAGGTTCACCCATGGCTGCTAGCTACTTTCTGCTGAGATGGTTGAGAACAAGCACTGTTTCGTCAGCTTCTTGAGATTGGTAAGTCTTGAGATCAGCTTCCCTTATGCTTCTTTAACTGAAAGTGTCTTTAATGTACTTCTCCACATGCAGTCTAACATTCAAAGTCCATTGACAACAGACTGCATGATTTGGTACTAAATAGAATCCTTCCCCCACCAAAGAGAATTAGTGTCAGATCTTAATTTACTAATGGAATATAGACATCCATTAACGTAGTAATTAATTCAGTGCTAAAGTGCCTGTGAGAAAGACCCACGCTGAGTGTATAGGGAAAAAAATTAGAAGTGATGTCTTACTAGTGGGCATCAGAAACAAATATTTTTGGTGGACACGTTAATTTAACGTAGAAATAATGATGTGCTTTATTCCTTGTCTGTGGCTATGTTCCTAATTACAGGATTTGACAATAGTCCTATGCTGAATTTTCAATTATTGGGCAATGCTCCAGCTTCCCACCTTTCAAAATCTTAGCAGGAAGCAAATGCATGTCAGAGTAAACTATTGCAATTTGTTTGCAATTTCCTAAAGTGGCAGATATATTAAACTACACCTCTACCTCGATATAACGCTGTCCTCGGGAGCCAAAAAATCTTACTGCGTTATAGGTGAAACCGCGTTATATTGAACTTGCTTTGATCCACCGGAGTGCGCAGCCCCGCCCCCCCGGAGCGCTGCTTTACTACGTTATATCCAAATTCATGTTATATCAGGTCACGTTATATCGGGGTAGAGGTGTATATGTTAGTGTGACGGTTGCATCCTGACTGGGGATTGAACCAGGGATGTCCAGAGGTAAAAACATGAGCTGCTATAAGACTGAGGTTGGCTAGTGGTGACTGTACCAGACTTTTGTCTATCAGCATAGATGGGTGCATGCTCAGGGGATTACATCAGAAAAGCAGTCTGCTGTGCAACTACTGGTCTTGGAAAAGATTCTGCACCAGCCGCAGCTCTCATTAGATCTGGGTTTTGGGAGCTACAGAGCCTGCGAAAATGTGCCCTAAACTTTTCAAAATTAGCTATCCAAAAATGAGACTTTTAAATGAAATAAAAGATGTCTAAAAGGTTAAGATAAAATAGGGCTCTGCAAGTTATTTTCATATTTATATACAGCCGTGTTTGGTGTTCCAGAATGGGAGATTAGTTGGGTTCCGCCCCCATCTTCACTATCCCCTCTGCTCTTTGCTGTCTCCAAGTAGTAGTGATAAACAAGTCTATCATGGAAGTGAGCACATTAGATGGCAATTATTACAATTAAAAAGGTCGGTGGTGTTTTGTAATGCCCAGACTATAGTGTGTGTCATGGATGAGCGTCACTGGAGCTTAATTAGAAGTAAATCTTGGTTCACAAATTAAACACCTTTTCAACTGTGTTTATTTATAAGTTATCCATTCCAGCCAAAATGAGAGCGCCATGAGAGAAAAAGAACAACGTTCTCACACAGCTATTCAAAACACTATGAAACTACTCAGAAATGCTTTCTCTAGTAGAGATTAGGAACATGTTAGATCAGCTTAAATAAGATAAATTTAAGAAATTAACACAGCATAACAATTACCTTTATCCTTGTAAATCAAGAGCTCTCTATCTACTGTTAGTTTGCATATGCTGATCATTAATATTTTATGCCATTGAGGTCATAGTTTAAAACTTAAACCTTAATGCAAATCCAGGCCAAATTGGGTCACCATTTATGTTAAGAGTGTATTTATAAATAATTGATAGACTCTTAATAAATGGTTAATCAGCCATTTAGAGTCCAAGAGGTCAATAGTTGCTTATTACCATGGGTTATAACACCTTCTACTGATGTGCTTATAATAATTTATAACACATATTACTCATGTCTGTAACTTGCTTATAATATCTATTAATCATTTATTAACTCTTTATAAACTATTTATAAATGTAGCCTTAATATAAAATGTGACGGAAAATTGTCTTTCCATTTGCATGTGCCATGAGCTTCAACTCCTGATAGTCTAGGACAGGGGTAGGACAGGGATGGACCATCAGGGCTTTGGATCCGGCCCGTGGGATTGCCACCCCCGTGGTGCCACGGGCCCCGCGCTGTTCCCAGAAGTGGCCGGCACCACGTCCCTGCGGCCCCTGCGGGGGTGGGGGGCAGAGGGCTCTGTGTGCTGCCCTCGCTTGCAGCCCCCCCCACCCCCCTCGCAGCTCCCATTGGCTGGGAACGGGGAACCGCAGCCAATGGGTTCTTCGGGGGAGGTACCCGCAGGTGAGGGCAGCACGTGGAGCCCTCTGCCCCTCCTCCCCCAGGGGCCGCAGGGACGTGGTGCTGGCTGCTTCCAGGAGCAGCGTGGCACGGCACAGGGCAGGCAGGGAGTCTGTCTTAGCCCCGCTGCACTCCAGGTAAGCGGCGTCGGGCCGGAACCTGCACCCCAAACCCCTCCTGCACCCTGCACCGCACCCACACCCCTCCTGCACCCCAACCCCCTGCCCTGAGCCCCCTGCCGCATCCCTCCTGCATCTCAACCCCCTACCCTGAGCCCCCTGCTGCACTCTCCCACACCCCAACCCTCTGCCCTGAGCCCCCTCGTACACCCCACACCCCTCCTGTGCCCCAACCCCTTGCCCTGAGCCCTACATTCATGGCTCTGCATGCAATTTCCCCATCCAGATGTGGCCCGCAGGCCAAAAAGTTTGCCCACCTCTGGCCTAGGAGCAGTTCTTGGCACTCCTTAGCTGCTCCTTCAAACATTGGGAATCCCCAACCCACGTTATGCGCTAGCTTGATTCTGGAGGTAGTTGGATGCATGCCTGCCAAGACTTCCTCACCTGTATTGAGAGTTTCCTGGTGGCTTTTTGCTGAGTACCATACCAACCTTCTTTAATCCCTTGCCAGTCTGGAGCGCCATCGGCCGCCAGCTCTCTGTTCAGGCAAGGCAGGTCTGTTCTGCTTTGTCTGAGGGTTCCCTTCTCACTGCCTCTCATTACCAAAACACTTGTCCAGTGTGGGGAGCTGAGTGATGTTCCTTGCTGTGTGAACGTGTGATTGGTGCTCAGAACCATCTCTGGCAATACGAGGGTACCAGAGCAGAAACTTGCACACAGGTTCTCAATCAGTTCCAAGGCACTGTGGCTCTTTCTACAATAAGGGTATGTCTACACTACGAAATTAGGTCAAATTTATAGAAATGCATTAAGTCGGCGGACCGTGTCCACAGTACCGAGGCTAGTGTTGACTTCCGGAGTGATGCACTATGGGTAGCTATCCCACAGTTCCCGCAGTCTCTGCCACCCATTGGAATTCTGAGTTGAGATCCCAATGCCTGATGGGGCAAAAACAGTGTCGCGGGGGATTCTGGGTACATGTCGTCAGCTCCCCCGCCCCCCCCCGTGAGAGCAACAGCAGACAATTGTTTCGTGCCTTTTTTCCTTGGTTACCTGTGCAGACAACATACCACGGCAAGCATGGAGCCCGCTCAGCTCAGCTCATCGTCACCATATGTCATCTGGGTGCCGGCAGACGTGGTACTGAATTGCTACACAGCAACAGCTAATTGCCTTTTGGCAGTAGACGGTGCAGTATGACTGGTAGTCGTCATCGGCTATCTGGGTGCTGGCAGACGTGGGGCTGCATTGCTATACAGCAGCAGCTCCTTGCCTTTTGGCAGTAGATGGTGTATTACGATTGGTATCCATCGTCATCGTACTCCTCAGTGAGTTCAGTCAGAGGCGCCTGGGCAGACACGTTTTGTCTCCTGGAGACTCAGTCCTGCCGGCAGTCCTATTGCACTGTCTTGACGATGATGGCTAGCAGTCGTAATATAGCATCTTCTGCCAAGCACCCAGAAGATGCCGATGGCTATCAGTCATGCTGCACCATCTGCTGCCAGCCTAAGATGTAAAAGATAGATGGACCAGATTTGTTCTGTATTCATTTGCTTCCCCCTCCCTCCGTGAAATCAATGGCCTGTTAAACCCAGGGTTTTGAGTTCAATCTTTGCGGGGGCCATTCTGTGTGACAGTTGTTTGTGTTTCTCCCTGATGCACAGCCACCTTTGTAGATTTTAATTCCCTGTAAGCCATGTCGTCACTTGCCCCTCCCTTCCTCCCTCCGTCAGACAATAGTTTTACGCCTTTTTTCAGCCCAGACGCCATAGCACTGGGATCATGGAGCCCGCTCAGATCACCGCGGCAATTATGAGCATTATGAACACCACGCGCATTGTCCTGGAGTATATGCAGAGCCAGAACATGCCAAAGCAAAACCAGGCGAGGAGGCGATTGCAGCGCGGCAACGAGATTGATGAAGAAATTGACATGGACATAGACCTCTCACAAAGTACGGGCCCCAGCAATGTGCAAATCACAGTGTTAATGGGGCAGGTTCATGCCGTGGAACACCGATTCTGGGCCCGGGAAACAAGCACAGAGTGGTGGGACCTCATCGTGTTGCAGGTGTGGGACGATTCCCAGTGGCTGTGAAACTTTCGCATGCATAAGGGCACTTTCATGGAACTTTCTGACTTGCTTTCCCCTGCCCTGAAGCGCCAGAATACCAGGATGAGAGCAGCCCTCATAGTTGAGAAGTGAGTGGCGATAGCCCTGTGGAAGCTTGCAACGCCAGACAGCTACCGGTCAGTCGGGAATCAATTTGGAGTGGGCAAATCTACCGTGGGGGCAGCTGTGATCCAAGTAGCCAACGCAATCAAAGACCTCCTGGTATCAAGGGTAGTGACTCTGGGAAACGTGCAGGTCATAGTGGATGGCTTTGCTGCAATGGGATTCCCTAACTGTGGTGGGGCGATAGATGGAACCCATATCCCTATCTTGTCACCGGAGCACTAAGCCAGCGAGTACATAAACCGAAAAGGGTACTTTTCAATGTTGCTGCAAGCCCTGGTGGATCACAAGGGATGTTTCACTAACATCAACATGGGATGGCCGGGAAAGGTACATGATGCTCGCGTCTTTGTTCTGTTCAGGAACTTTGATCTGTTTCAAAAGCTGGAGGAAGGAACTTTCTTCCCAGACCAGAAAATAACCGTTGGGGATGTTGAAATGCCTATAGGTATCCTTGGGGACCCAGCCTACCCCTTAATGCCATGGCTCATGAAGCCGTACACAGGCAGCCTGGACAGTAGTCAGGACCTGTTCAACTATAGGCTGAGCAAGTGCAGAATGGTGGTAGAATGTGCATTTGGACGTTTAAAAGTGCGCTGGCACAGTTTACTGACTTGCATAGACCTCAGCAAAACCGATATCCCCATTGTTATTGCTGCTTGCTGTGCGCTCCACAATATCTGTGAGAGTAAAGGGGAGACATTTATGGTGGGGTGGGAGGTTGAGGCAAATTGCCTGGCCACTGATTATGCACAGCCAGACCTTGATGAACCTCCTCCCCCCCCCCCCGGTTCACTCTACTTCCCTATAAGCTAACCACCCTCCCCTCCCCGCTTCGAGCACCGCTTGCAAAGGCAATAAAGTCATGGTTACTTCACATTCATGGATTCTTTATTAATTCATCACACAAATAGGATAACTGCCCAGGTAGCCTGGGAGGTGTGGGGGAGGTGGGAGGCGCCGGGTGGGGTGGGGGAGGAGGGAAGGATAAGGACACACTGCACTTTAAAACTTTAATACTTATTGAAGGCCAGCCTTCTAATGTTTGGGCAATCCTCTGGGGTGGAGTGGCTGGGTGGCCGGAGGCCCCCGCACCGCGTTCTTGGGCGTCTGGGTGAGGAGGCAATGGGACTTGGGGAGGAGGGCTGTTGGTTACACAGGGGCTGTAGCGGCGGTCTCTGCTCCTGCTGCCTTTCCTGCAGCTCAACCATACGCTGGAGCATATCAATTTGATGCTCCAGCAGCCGGAGCATTGACTCTTGCCTTCTGTCATCAATCTGATGCCACCTATCCTCTTCAGCCCACCACTTGCTCTCTTCAGCCCACGATTCAGCCCGCCACCTCTCCTCTCGTTCATATTGTGCTTTTCTGCACTCTGACATTGTCTGCCTCCACGCATTCTGCGGTGCTCTGTCAGCGTGGGAGGACATCTGGAGCTCCGAGAACATATCATCCCGAGTCCGCCGTTTTCTCCTTCTAATCTTCACTAGCCTCTGTGAAGGAGAAACATTTGCAGCTGGTGGAGGAAAAGGGAGAGGTCATTAAAAAGACACATTTTAGAGAACAATGGGTACACTCTTTCACGTTAAATTTTGCTGTTCACATTACACAGCACATGTGCTTTCGTTACAAGATCGCATTTTTCCTCTTATATTGAGGGCCTGCTGGTTTGGTGTGAGAGATCACTCATGCAGTGCCAGGCAACAGAATTTGGCTTGCAGGCAGCCACGGTAAGCCACAGTCTTTTGGCTTTTTTAACCTTCATAACATGTAGGAATGGTTTCAAACAGCAGCGCTCTCATTTCCCATACCAAGCACCCGTTGGGTTGGCCATTTAAAATGGGTTTGCAATGTAAAAGGAGGGGCTGCACAAACCCAACTATCCCTCCTACCCTCCCCACACCCAATTCTCTGGGATGATCACTTCACCCCTCCCCCCCACCGCATGGCTAACAGCGGGGAATATTTCTGTTCAGCTGAGCAGGAACGGGCACCTCTGAATGTCCCCTTAAAATCACCCCATTTCAACCAGGTGACTGTGAATGATATCACTCTCCTGAGGATAACAAAGAGAGATAAAGAATGATGTTGTCTGCCAGCAAACACTGGGACCATACGCTGCCACGCTTTGTTATGCAATGATTCCAGACTATGTGCTACTGGCCTGGCATGGTAAAGTGTCCTACCATGGCGGACGGGATAAGGCAGCCCTCCCCAGAAACCTTTTGCAAAGGCTTTGAGACTACATGAAGGAGAGCTTTCTGGAGATGTCCCTGGAGGATTTCCGCTCCATCCCCATACACATTAACAGACTTTTCCAGTAGCTGTACCGGCCGCGATTGCCGGGGCAAATTAATCATTAATCATTAGGTTTGGGTAGTGGTGACTGCACCCCCTAGCATGGCATGCAGCTCCGCATAGAAGCGGCATGACTGCGGCTCTGCCCCGGACCTTCCGTTTGCCTCTCTGGCTTTGTGGTAGGCTTGCCGTAGCTCCTTAATTTTCACGCGGCACTGTTGTGCGTCCCTGTTATGGCCTCTGTCCTTCATGCCCTTTGAGACTTTTTCTAATGTTCTGGCATTTCGTTTACTGCTACGGAGTTCTGCTAGCACTGATTCGTCTCCCCATATGGCGAGCAGATCCCGTACCTCCCGTTCAGTCCATGCTGGAGCTCTTTTGTGATCCTGGGACTCCGTCAAGGTTACCTGTGCTGATGAGCTGTGCATGGTCACCTGTGCTATCCACGCTGGACAAACAGGAAATGAAATTCAAAAGTTCGTGGGGCTTTTCCTGTCTACCTGGTCAGTGCATCTGAGTTGAGAGCACTGTCCAGAGTGGTTACAATGAAGCACTCTGGGAAAGCTCCCGGAGGCCAATACCGTCGAAACTACCCCAAATCCGACCCGGAGAGGCCGATTTCAGCGCTAATCCCCTTGTCAGAGGTGGAGTAAAGAAATCGGTTTAAAGGGCCCTTTAAGTCGAAAAAAAGGGCTTCGTCGTGTGGACATGTCCAGGCTTAATTCGATTTAATGCTGCTAAATTCGACCTAAATTCGTAGTATAGGCCAGGCCTAAGGGCCTTAAAGCCATCATCTAACTCATACTTTAATATCAACCTCCTACTAAAACCAAGTCCTCTATCTGTTTAATAGATTTTTTTATTTTAGAATAGTGCCCTTCACCATTGTATCTGAGTGCATTGGGAGAGATACAAAATTACTGTGTAGAAGTAAGACTGGACATGAGATTTCCAATGGGTCTCATGTGATGTTTTAAACTGGAGGAAAAAGCTAGGCTGTGGAAGATGCTACAGTCTCGAAATAAACTGCAGTGAATTACTATTGGTAGTTACATATGTACTGTTGATATATATTTGGTTTTTATTACCACTTGTATTTCAGCTCATAACAGCACAAAAGTGTTCTTGTAATGAATAGGATTACAGTAAAGCTGATTGCTCTTTAACTGTTAAAATGTTCTATACAGTGGCAATGAAATGTATTTTGATTGCAAAGAGCTGATAGGACAATAATTTCATAAGGGACTCTCCTGCATTATTTTAGATATGAAGGGGATGATGTGGGTACTTAACTCTTAGTGTTCTTTGCGAGTCTCATTAGCAGTTGGTCAAGTGGAATTACAGAATCGTATAGAGACAGGGATGAAAGGAACTATATGTTGGCTATATACTGTATACATAGAGTAACAGCTATATTACAACTTGCTCAGTCCCGGGTATTGATTGTGAAATGGCTTGTTTTCCTGAACTCACCCTTTGCGTGAACAGTTCAATCTGCAGCACAGGAAATGTTTTGTGAGCTAACTAGGAGTTTCTTTGTTAATGTCATCCAAGGCACAAACTGAATATAAAGTCAGAGTGTTTAAGGCCAAAAGGGACCACCAGATCATCCCGTATAGCACAGCACCACCGCACGAAATCCAACAATCAAAATGAGACCCAAGTATTGCAGCCCACTGGAGACTAGACTATTGTGTGTGTAGCGGGGTGGTCACCCACTCCTGCCTTAAAAGGCTTAAAACAGCCCGGGGAGAGGGCTTTGGCAGGGAAGGAAAAGCAGGGCTGATTGGGGAAAGCAGCCTCAGCTGGGGGCCATGCCCCAATCAGGCCGAGGCTGGCTTAATGAGGGCCTAACTGGCCCTTATAAGAGGGCTGGGGCCAGAAGCCAGGGACAGACTCTCTTCTAGCTGCAGGTAGCTGAGAGGGAGGGACCTGGAGTGGAGCAGGGCTGGGGAAAGGCCAAGGGAGCTGGGGAGCTCCGGCCTGGAAACCCCCCAGGCTGAGGCCTAGCGGAAGGACAATTAGGTACTGGAATTGCAGGGGGCAGCCCACGGGTAGGCAGAGGCAGCAGGTCCAACCCCCCCTTGCCTATGATGAGGCGCTTTTACACTGCAGTCTGCCCCAGTGAGCGGGGGCTAGATGGTGACTGGCAGTAGACCACGACTGAGGCAAGGTGGGGATAGAGGGTTGGGGGTTCCCCTGGGAGGGGAGACCCTGAGTCTGCGGGGGTATTGCTAGGGGGCAGCACCCCAAAGACAAGGGGCACTGGGTCCTGGGAGGGACATGGGGGCCAGCGGCAGTGGGACACCGGCCTGCAGAGGGCACTCCGGGGGCTGGAAATGCTAATTGCCTGAGACGACCAGTAGGAGGCGCTGCAGCAGTGAGTCGTCACTCTGCCACAGTGTGCCACAGGCCGAGAATAGGAGGGATCAAGGTGCAACAGTGCCTGAGGCCCCTGCAATGGCAGGGAAATGACATGAGGGATACCCAAACAATCCTGGCAAGTGATTTGCATCTCCAAGGTCACTGTCAATCTGCCCTGGTGGAAAATTCCTTCTGGGCCCCATATATGGGGATCAATATGTCCCTGTTGGTTCCCTAGGGCAAATCCTATATGGGCCCCCTTGCCTTAAATTGGAGAAGGAAAACCTCCCTAAAGAGAAAAAACAGGCTAAGGGAGCCAGTGTGTTTGCCCATGTCCATCTCTCTCTCTCATTCATTCATTCATTCATTCATTATATATATATAAATATATATAAAATAGTTAAACTGTAGGTAGAGAGGAAACTGTGGTATGATGGGCAGGTCCGGCTCTGGTGTTTTTGCCACCCCAAGCGGCGAAAAAAGAAAAGAAAAAAGAAAAAAAGCCGCGATCGGCAGCACTTCAGCGGCAGCTCTACCGCACCGCTTCATTCTTTGGTGGCAATTCGGCGGCAGGTCCTTCCCTCCGAGAGGGACTGAGGGACCCGCCGCCGAAGAGCCAGATGTGCCGCCCCTTTCCATTGGCTGCCCCAAGCACCTGCTTGCTGCGCTGGTGCCTGGAGCCAGCCCTGATAATGGGCCTTGGGATACTGAGCATAAGTCTCATTAAAGAGATCAAATTTGGGCCTTTTACAGAGAATAAGGACTTACATGGATCAGAACAGGGACCTGGAAGAGAGGCAGTGGACTTCTCTTCTCAGAAATCAATGGTGGCTCTTAACTCTGGCATTCTGCTCTTCCTACAGAGGGCAAATGGGGTCTCTGTCCATGACTGGGTCTCCTAGGTGCTACTGCACTAACAATTATATCAATAGGAGAGCTCCAAGTGTCAGGAGAACAGAATTCCAGAGGCGAGTAACACCATGTGGCTCTGTGAGGAGGCCTTTAAGTTGAGGGAGTGTATGTCCTGTCTATTTTCTTCATATTTCATTGAAAGAAATTATCACATCATGATTGATCACTTTGGCTTGAACCTAAGAGCCTTCCGTTATCCCAACACACACTGATGTTTTTGGCCTGTGGACACATTGGATCTGAGGGAGGGACTGGCTTAAGGCCTCTTGGAGATTTGTAATGTTTTGTAAATCTGCCCCGTGTTGCCTTTTCTAGGGAAGAAAAGCTGCCTGTTTTCCAAGTCTCAGCTGGTATTCGATGTTGCTCTGTACATACAGTGGGCCTGAATGCACACCTGGCCTCAGGTTCATTTGCTGGCTAATTGAGATGGGGGCACCTAACATTTTTAAGTGTATTTGGACTTGGAAACTAAACATAGCCCTATCAAGCCATGACAAACAAGCTAATAAAGAACAGTGTTAGTGATCGGAACACAGAATAGAGCAGGCAGCTGGAAAAGATCAGGTTGGTTAATGTACAAATATCAAAACAGCCAAGATCTTGGCTTTGTGACTGCTCATGTTTGAGAGGGGTGAGGTGAGGAGGATCTGTGCATGACTTGGTACTTGCAGAAGTATTCTGCCTGAGGCAGGAGCATGCCTCTGCGAGGTTGTGTGCACTTCAGAGTTAACTTGGGTGATCGATACCCAGCTCTGAGCTCCCGGGTTAGCCTACCCTAGGTGTGAGCAGCCACAGTGCAAAGCCATACCCCAGTTACTGTGTTCTCACTCGGGCTGCACTCATCTCTCTGTGTTGCTAGGACTTCTGGGGACATGTCCCATGGTTCCTTGTGCTTCAATAAGCTGAGCTGCAATCTGATTCTTTCCCAGTGTATTCTGGGAGAACTTGTCTGTCCTTTTGGGCAGGTGGTGAATTGTGGGAAGGCATTGGAGGACTATCAGCACTTTAGTGAGTTAGCCTGAATTCTCACTGCAAAGTTGGTGGATTTCAGCCTGAGTGCAACCTTACCTGGGCTCTAACTTATCACCCCAGGCGGGCCAGCTAGCCTGGTTGAAAGCACCACTAACCTTGGGTGAGTGTTGTAGGTGAATATAAGGAGGGTTAGAAGTAACACCTGAGTAAGGTTCTGGGTTAATTCTGCAGTGGGAGAGTTTGGGGAGCATGGGTCTGAGAGTTGGCCCCCCCAGGCCAAGTCTGTTGACTAGTGGAGACAGGGCACTGCCTTGTTTGGGGAATCTAGCAGTGCCACCCCTAGAATCCCTGTATTCTTACCCTTACCTAATCTTTGTGCTTCTATAATGTATCTTTATCCTTCTGTGCAAAGGCAGAGGGTGGTAGCTCTTGGGATAGGATTTCTGAAGAGACATAGGCGTTAGTCGCTGACACACTCAGCATTACAACGCTAAGGTACCTAGAAAAATCACAGGAACAATTACTGCAATCCACAAAGCTTTGTTAAGTGCCCAGGCCCTCTAGAGAGTGAATGGGGAGAAATACGCCAGATGCTGAGCGAGGAGCTGCCTATGCTAGCCAGTGGAAGATGCCGAGGAGAGGCGTGTGTGCTGAGGTAGGGGCCTAAATCTGGGCTTCAGGGAGAGGTCTAGCTCTGCTTAGCCATCCACAAATGGGAACACACTGCCTGGAGGCAGGAGGCTTAGATGCCTAAGATGTTTCTTGACGCTCTCCACTCAATATGGCCGAAGGAGGTTGTGCCCACCTTATAACTTGGAGCCCAATGGTTTGAGCACTCACCTGGGATGTGGCAGAACCAACGTCCAGTCCCCCTGTTCCAGTCACTCTTTCATTATTTATTCACCGAGACACAGCTTCAACTGGAGAGACTGAGGGAGCCCTACATCAGACTATCCCACAGCCTGGGGTGGGAGATCCCTCCTCAAAGTCTTTCTTCCCCCTTGGCAGAGGGGGGAACTGAGCTTGGGTGTCATCTCAGGCAATGAACTAACCACTGGAAGGACAGTTATAGCGTGGGCACTTCCACCACCATCTCCGCTGGCTGGATTTTGAATGGGACCCAATCCGGTAGTTGGCTTCTGAGTGAGCCTACCAGAATGAGCCCTGCATAGATTTAGGGGGTTGAACACCTGTCTTTCCCCAGTTCGTGAATCACTCTAGGGCTTCAGCAGGAGATAGGAGTCCAGGCTCCTAGAGGGAGGCAGCAGTGTGTATGCTCAGAGGCAGAAACTTGAGCTGCTAGGGAAATTTTACTCTGAAAACTTAGGTGCCAAGTAAGTTTAGGCACTTACAGGGCTTGGCAAGAGTTTTGTGGATTACACTGGCACCAAAACCGGGACTTAAGTACCTCAGTTTGGCACCTAAGTTCACCTTGTGCCTTTCCCCCTCCTTCTCCGTGTAAAGCAGAGCACACTCTATCCCTCAGATGCTTTTGTGCCATGTGCATTTGTATTCGTTTCTACCGAACAGCATTTCCAGTGTTACTCAGTAGCCCTGGCCTCATATTTGTCATCAGCTGCTAAGTGTCATCCAACTGTGCGGGAGCTGGTACCTCTCTCCTCATGTTGTTCAACAAAAGTAGCTCAGCTCCTGACAATGCATTTGACTTCAAAGCTCTTGTGATCTATTTGTGACAGACATACGTTAGATTAGAAATCCATTTGTCAGTTAGAACTAATAATGGTGCTCTCTGCATCAAGCATTATCGCTATCAGGAGCTGTTATATTATGAATATGCATGTGTGTGAGAGAGAGCAAGTTTCATACAACATATTTACATTAGATGGGCTCAGCCAAGGACTTAATGTCCTAAATTAGAGTGTGCCTCAGAAACTCCAAGCTCTGTGGCAGCACAGACATCTTGCTCCTAAATACACCAGATTCTCAGCTGGTGTAAATCAGTGTAGCTCCTTTCTACACCTGTTTACACCCGCTGAGGATCTGACCCCACACTATCATTTTTTATTAGAATAAATGTTAAGGCACCAGAATAGTTTTGAAAGGATTTTCTTTTTAAATCCTATATTAAAAATAAAAAAGCAGAAGAGTTTTTTGGAAGTACCTCTGCAAGCAGGTGGGAGACTGTAAAGAGCGGTTCAAAGGAGATCACAGATGAGCAATGCCTACCAATAGTTAAATTAAATTCCCTGCTAAAGAGGAAGCACAGGGAGATGTAAGTTGTGTTTACTCCCTACACTACCCATGATAACAGTTGGACTGGGACAGAGGAATACAGGGAAATCTCCCTGGAGACCCCTACCCCACAGCTTCAATGTGCAATTATGAATTATTATTATTATTTTATTTATTTTTGTTACCATAGTGTGTAGGAGTCCTAATCATGGACCATCACCCCATTGTGCTAGGCACTGTACGAACACCGAACAAAAATTATGGCCCATTTTACTGATTCTCTAATACTAAATGTTTTAAATTGGTTTTTATGCAGTTTTGAATTCGCCACCTTAAGTACTATAACTTTTTTCCTCCAATCAATAAGCTGGATAGTTGGCCAAAAGAAGCCAAGTTTTTGTTTTACATTCTTATCTAAGGTTAGCAGGAGAAAAAAAGTTAAACCAAAACAAGGTAATGACACTGCATTACTAACAGGAGGCATTTAAGTTATTTTTCTTGCTATTCGTTCATTCTTTGGTGGGAGGAATCTTTGGTGGGAGGGAACTAAATTCCTAAACCGAAATGTGAAACACTTTTCATTACACCTCATTGGATATTATTCTTCCCTAACGTTAGCCTTTAGCTTAATCAGTAGTGACTCATGCTTTTAGATCCATTGATAATAGGCTGGGTCCCTGCTAACGACACATCTGAGGCATGTGGTCACATGTATTACAGTAGCTGTAGGCACCCATTAACCATTTCTATTAGACCATCCCCACCACTGTCCATAAAAGACCCCTCCCTCTACTCTCCTGTTCCTGAAGGTACCCCCATTCCATGCTATTGTGATCTTGAATCTTGGGATAGAAGCCTAAAAAGCCACTCAGTGCAGCATTGCACTGAAGACCTATTAAAGGATAGCTGTGCCCATTTTGCTCATTGCAGAAAGCTGATAGTTCAAATGGTAAAAAAGCACTAATCTTCATGAATGAGCTTTTGAAGTATATCTGCAGCAGCAGCCATCTTGCCAAAAAAGAGATGGCATTTATGTTGGACAACATGAGATTTCTGCATACAATAGAGGACTGTAAAGCAGTTTCCCTTCTGCTCTGACACAGGTTCAACAATCAGAAAAAAAATCTTTTAGTAACAGGCTAAATTTGACCTTAAGAAATTCACTGACCTCAATAAATGTACAGTTGCTTCCCTTAAAAATGTGACTGTTTTGCTGAGGCATATCAATATGGTTACCTCAGTATTTCAAATATTTCCTCTGTTTTTTGTAGTGTTCATACAGTGATCATTGGTTACGACTGATGCCTGCATCCATAAGAAATGAGACACCTATCCTTTGCCTTTTCAAAGCTTCTTGACAGCTTTTAAATACATACCTATAAAAAAGACCACTTGTAACCTACCCCACTTGAGCCATTAATCAGCCCATCCACACCAACAGTAACTCAACAGTGAACCACATGAAAAATCTTTAAAAATCACCCACAAAAGCCCTCCCATTCCTTCACCACTAAGGCAAACAAATGGGCCGTGCAGCAAGAAATGTAGAACTGGAGTGGAGATGAAAAAATAAAAATGACCTTCTAATTAAAGCAAAAATTAAAAAGCTGTAGGCTTCTTTGAACAAAATGTTACCATGTTTTGCAACAGTGACCTTAACTTTTGCCTTGTGGTTAATGCAATGAATAGTAGCTCCAGTCATGTATAGTCGTCATCTTCCATGCAACTGCCCTCAAAGTCAGTCTGAATGTTAAGCTTGGAAAATATTGGTTCCTGTTTTCAGGTCGGTTTGAGTTTTCTCCATGAGATGTCAACTCCTTTTCTTTAGTCTATTCCAAGTCTTTATCAACTGCATTCTTCACAAAGTTCACGTCCAGTCTCAGCTCTCTCATTTCAAGGAACTTGTGACTCCTTATCGAGGGAAGGAACAGTATTTTCATTTCACGGGTGCTGACATAGAATCCGAACTTGTGTAATTGCCCAGTGCTATGGAAGAGGTGAAGCTGAGATTAGAATTCAGGAGTTCCTGTCTCCCAGTTATGTTCTCAGGACATGCTTCTCTTCATCAATCTTTTGAGATAAATTTGTGCATTCAAGGATGTTTGACACAAACAACTATTTCTAAACATATTCAAACACCCTTCCATAGTCCAACAGAGAAATAAGCTTGTGTGCTGAGACTGCTGCCCATCATGCTGATCAGCGTTGTCTCGTTTCCTTGTGCTCCCATGTCTGTGCTCCTTGGTGTCTCTAAGCCAGAGAGCTGGAACATGCTGAAGGCAGGGGAGCACGGAGGAGCTTACCCACTGACTTTTCTCCAGGGCCAGAAAAGTAGGGCCCGGGGGAATGGGGGATCTTGCTTCCCTGGCAAAGATGCTCCGAGCAGAGAGGCTGGGACGTTCCTGCAAGGAACAGAGGAGTTTTAATCCATTTGGAAGGGCTGAGGTGGCTGTCCAGGACCAGAGGACAGAAGAGGACAGACAGATGAGTCCAGGTATGGTGAAGGCACAAGGATGCGCTATGTGGAGCATCATCAAATGAAGTATTGGGTGACCTTAATGACTGATTGCACGGGGGGTGATGAATGGATTTTGTTTGGACTTTTGTTATGGACTATTTTTCATGAGGTTTTAATAAGAAACCAGCCCAAAGAGGGGTATTACTGAGAGAAGAGCCTGAAGTGAAGTTATTGAGTTACCTAAGAGGGAAAACAGAGGCAGAGTGTGCATGGCTTGCCGCAGGGGATGCGCTCCAGGCAGGGCTGCTATTTGGTTTCTATACAATTCTATTAACATTACGTCAATGAAACAGTGATCAACACAGCTCTTAGTATGGACATTAAAGGTACTTTAATGTTTCCCAACCTTCAGCTCATTCCATCACTGCCATGCTAGTTTTGTAGCAGCGTGTCTACTATGAGCAAGCAATCTTCCTCCATGTAGAGACGTGCAGCTGAAATTCTCGTGCACTTACCAAGAGCTAAGGCAAATTGCATCGTGAATAGACAGTCAAAGAGTAAATTGCACTGCATGAAAGGACATGAGGGCAAACTGCACTGCAAACACACTGGAAGAAACCAGAACATCACAGTCTTGGTGAGGGGGTAGCAAAAACACACAGTGCAAATGCATGCAGTCAAGAAAGTGGGACTTATTCCATGAGGCAAAGTAAGAGGTAATAATCTGCACCTTACAGTGAGTTGAAGTAGCAGCTGTGCAGCTGATGTATGACTCTTGGGCGGGTGTCCTGATTTTCCAAGGCAAAATGCCTTCCCTTGCGACCCCTCCCCTCCCTCGACCGCACCTTGCTCTGGACTTCACGTTACAATCCGAATCTAGCATGACTGACTTGTGCAAAGCCACAGAACAAGTAATGATAGAGTAAGGATTCAAACCTAATAGTTCCTATGTCCCTGTCCCGTGCTCAATCCACTAGATGACAACAGCCATTCTCCAGGGACACTGAAAAAGTTGGGCAATTACACCAAAGGCTTATTTGTGTTGATGAAAGAATAAAAGCTCATTTTTAAAAAAGTCAGAAAACATTAAGAAAGCAATTGAGAAGACTTGGGGTAGTTCTGGTAGTTATATTTTTAGCTGTGAAATTTATGTTTGAGGGGAAGGTCAGAGGATTTTTTTCCTGTTTTTATTATGTGTTAGTTTCTGTGAGAAATGTACACCTTCCAGCAACTCATAGAAAACTCCAAGATAATGAAGACTTCCATTCCTGATAAAGCATCTCCAGGAGAATGAATTATCCTTAAATTCTTCTCTTCTAAGTTCATATTTATATGAAACTAAAGAAACCGAGCAACTTGAGAAATCATACATCCCCTAAAAATTATGACCCATAAAATATTATGTCCCTGAGGTGAAAGTGAGATCATTTTTAGTGGTAAGATAAGGAAGCCACACATCTTTTTTCTACCTGCCCACAATTGTTTTTGTAATAAATTAGCCTGCTGTGATATTTTTTTTTCTCTAGCGTGGTGGGGTTTCTTCCTGAGAAATCTTATCTGGCACAGGAAAACAAACAATGGTCAGTTTTTGTTCTGCTCTTTGTTCCCATCTTGGCTGAAGTGGGCATCTTTAGTGTTTCATGTTTCCTGGTATTATCAGTGACAGGACAAAAGGTTTTTGCCTTTGGGATTACCACCTGGCCTAAAACGGATATTCTGGGTTTAATCTCATCCCTCCTTGCTAAATGGCAGTTTGGCAAGGCCCCCCTCTGTAACCAATGGATGTCTGGAAGGTCCCTCTGTATCTTTAAGCGAATATGCTAAGCCCGGTGGCATTATCTGCAAAATTCTTAAAATGGCATGTGGGGAATTAGCTCCACAATTCCCACTGATGAAGAATGATGTTAAATCCTGTCAATAGGCAGCAGGTTTAAAACAAACAAAAGGAAGTATTTCTTCACACAACACACAGTCAACCTGTGGAACTTTTTGCCAGAGGATGTTGTGAAGATCAAGACGTTCAAAAAAAAAGTAGATAAATTCATGGAGGATAGGTCCATCAATGGTTATTAGCCAGGATGGGCAGACATAGTGTCCCTAGCCTCTGTTTTCCAGAAGCTGGGAGTGGATGACAGGAGATGGATCACTTGATGATTACCTGTTCTGGTCATTCCCTCTGCGGCACCTGTCATTGGCCACTGTCGGAAGACAGGATACTGGGCTAGATGGACCTTTCGGTCTGAGCCAGTATGGTTGTGCTTATGTTCACTGTGAAAAGACTGAGAACACAGCAGAGAATGTGTTCATCCCCATACTGTTTGTGTCCTCTCCTCCACTGGCTGGAGTCAGGCACTAAAAGCTTTCTGTAACACTTGCAGAGTTTCTGCTAGACCTTGGTATATGCCTCTTGACTGGATCTTGAGAAGGTCACTTGCACAGGGCGCCTGTGTTTCGGCACTGCCTTCCTCCCTCAGGCTTCTGCATGGACAGGCCCGTCAAGAGACATTTGGGGTCCTGGTATGTCATGTTTGCCGGGGCCCCGTCTCCTCCCATTTCATTTTATTTACACAGATATTTTGGGGTCCCCCCCTGAACTTGGGACCCTGGTACAATTGCCCCCTCTTTCCCCTCCTCCCTGCACCAGCCCTGGAGCAAAGCTTCCCTGCTGCTATGGCAACACTGCTCTGATAGAGACTACTCCTGTGTATTCCCCATCCAGATGCCCCCTCTGGGAGTTCATGTGCAGGAGAGGAAAGCCAGGAAGTTAATGCTGGGCAAAATCAACATTAACTTACCCACCAATGTCATGCAGGGTGAATGGGAGGACAAAGTTAGGAAGTGTGGATGGCCCCCAACTTCTCTGTCTCCTCCTGTTCTTGATCTTTAGGCTCCCACATGGTGTGGCCTGGACTCTGTGGCACAGAAGAGCATCTGCAGTATTTTGTGACTGATGCTACGGAAGCTGAAATACCCACTTTCCATCTCTGTCCCAGCCATGATTCACAGAATCCCAGCCCTCTCCATGCATGGGGGCAGAGTGATGAATATGACCCTCTAGGTATCAGGTAGTGGGTTCAGAAATTACTTTAACCTTTGCTGTAAAATCAGTCAGAATCTGTCATAGAAACAGGGTGCGGGGGAAACAGGGAGCTATTGCTTATTCTCCATTTGATTACAGACTAAAAGAGAATATCTGGCCATTTAATTCAGATCAACATCTTAACCAGCTCTTTGGAGCAGGGACTGTCACTTATTATGTGTCCATAAAGCACTGAGCACAATCAGGCCACATGGATTGGAACTACAGTATAAATGCTGAATAATAAAGGCTCGCAATAGGCAGATATTTTTCAAATTTCAAATGGATAAATGACTGTGTGAGCAATCAGAACAACTAGATACTGAACTGTGAGACTGGCTCCTGCAGATCTGCAAATGCATCACAAAATGTCTCTATCAGGACACAGGCAAGGCAGTGGAGTGGCACTCTATAAACACAGATTATGGCCCTATCGTGTTTGATTTGCTGCGATCTTTCAACAAAAGGTCTTTAATATTGATCTGCTGTAGCTGGATTTTGACTAGCTTTATATATGTAGAAAGTATTGGAAAATATCTTCCCCAGCATTGATCAGAAGAATGAAATTTTGGAAGCACTAAACCTGAACAATGATTGCATTTTTCCTCCCCTCTTTTTTTTTTTTTCTTGTGTACAACAAAAGTGCAATTCTTCCTTTATATTTGCAGAAGTCCTATTTCTGTTTCAATCTTCTGCCACAGACCCCAGTACATATTGTGGAGCAAGTATAGCTATCTGCTTGCCTGAAGAATTTTTAAAGTTGATTAATTCAAGTTTCGGGTGCAATGTGGTTTCACTGTTATAGTGCTTTCTTCTACACCAAGAATTTTTTTTCCATGTGCAGGGAGCCTCAGCTGGCAGATAGTGGGTAGCTGGAGGCTGAAGTGGGTATGAGCCAAAGCAGAATATTGTAAATATCGGGCACTACAAAGCCAGATTCAGTTAGTATATTGTACATGGGAAGTGAAGAGAAGAAAAGATATTTAAAAAGCTTAAATATTTAATCATGGACTTTGCCCTTTTTTGTTCTTCATTTACATTAGAAAGTAGTGTTCTCTTTTAGATGACAAAAAAGGCATATTGCTTATCTTCTCCCTGCGAATATTTAGGATGCCAGACACTATCTTCCGCCTTGCTTCCCTCCAGTAGCCTGATTCATATTGGATGCCAGAGGTCAGTGAGTATATATGATCTAAGTATAGTGCCGCAATTCATGGCTGGATCCCTACTTTACTTACTAAATTATGGAGCCAATTAGATACCTGAGCAATAAAGGGACATAGGAGCACAAGAGCAAACCCTCAGCTCTACGTAACCATTTATGTTTCAGTCTTTCAGGCTCCTTCCAGGCTCTTTCCTCCCAACTCCCCCAATTCATAAACTTCATTTCATTTTTCAAACACGCTATAATTTCACCATTAATTTCCCCATGCAACTAGCTGCAAGTAGAATAAAAGCTCACAGACCAGAAGGAGTGTGTGTACTAATATGGGCTAAGTCAATGTTTTGCGGTGTGACCTGGGGCAAAACACTTGTTTTCCCTTTAAGGAGGTCGTCCCCTGAAAAGCAGCTGAGACTTTCTTTAAACAGAACGTAGACATAACTCATGTGGCCTGGTGATGAGTCTGGCTAAAGTTGGGAAGCATCAGCATGCTTTGTCAGAGAGGAAAAGCCAGGCAAATCCCAGTGAAGATTGGCAATAGGTGGAATGCCAAAACATAGAGCACCAGTTATTACTAGAAGAAATTATATCGTAGAAGAGAAAGGGGAAAGGAATGAGAAGATACCAGTGGTGACCAGGATGTAGGGGTCAGAAGTAAAATAATAGCAAAGGGAAAAGGGCCTGATCTTTTTACCAATGAAGTCAACCTCCCATTGAATTCAATGGCTGCAGGGCTGAGCCCAGAGTGCTTTCAGGCCATCTTTCTACATAACACATGGACCCTAGGGAAAAATCCACTATTCCAGTATGTGCCCGGCAGGTAGAATTTACCTACTGCGGCATTCAAGATAAACTCAAGTTTTGGCTGGGTCACACAGTGGTAAAGGCTGCCACACATGATTTCCTACCTTCAGCTGGGCTCTTACAGTGATGTGCTCAGATATCACAGAGCACAGTATAAATACATACAACAGTATGGAAAAAATCCTTTCTACAGTGGAAGGCCTTTCTGCGAATGCTAGATGTCCTTCTTTGGGATGAGCCATCCCAGAACTTAAGATCAACCAAATATTTAAGGATTGTCTTAAAAATAGCCCACCGAAATGTCTAATGGAGTTTCTAAGACACTAGAGTTCTCCCCAGGGAAGTGTGGCCCCAGTGGTGTTTGGACACAGGAAGACACATTTCTGACTCTTTACTATGTGATCAAGCCACTGCTCACTAAGGCTGGAATTTCCAAGGGGCCCCAGAGAGTTAAGTCCCTGAATTCTATTGAATGCAAAATGGTCTTGTGCTCCTAACTCCCTTCGTCTCCTTTGAAAATCCCAGGCTGATGCTTCAGAGTCACATCATTCCCTCCACATGCTTCACCAGGCTCAGTCACAGAATTGTTCAAGTGAGCAACATGGAACCCCTACTGCTCCATGAACAGGGGTCAGCTTGAATGCTCTCCTTGTTTTTTTTTTTTAGTGCTACAAACATGTTGTTAATTGCAAAACTGATACAGCTCAGCGTGCTAATGGAAGATTATTCTAGCTTTACAGTGTCGCTGTGTTTGATGAAATTATCTTCAGGAGCAAATGCATCAATTTATTTTCGCTAACATCTGTTTACACTAAAGTTCAAGTAAAATGGAGCTGTGTATCCACCATCTAGAATAACTGGAATACTTGCAGCTTTTTCTCCTTCCAAAGGCAGAAGTTCTTTCACAGCTGCTGGCTGCAGGTAACCTATTAACCACATCAGTGGCTTCACAGAAGGCTTGTTGAAGAGCAAGAGCCAGCGGACAGCAGTCACCATCTCTGGTCAAAAGGGAAGTCTGCTTCCTATCTTAGGCTCAGCTGTCACTTCTGTAAGTGCAACATAGGGGAAGCTAAAACTCATGTTGTACAGATAGGAAATGATCAACTCTTTAGTTTCTCAGTCTCCCGAGTCCATCTTCCTTCCACCACCTTGCCCCCACTGGGAACAATATTGCTTAGGCATTCACTACTGATTAAGGTGAGTAATGTAGCTCCTTAAACAAATCCATCCATTTCTGGGATCAAATCCGGTGTTACACAAACCCAGAAATCAGAGAGCAGCAAAACTATTGTATTGCCGTTGCTAGGGATTTGTTTAATCTGTAATGTGTCATGTAAACTGCCACAAGTATTTCTAGTACACAGAAGGAGCAGGTACAGGGCCTTACTAACACTGCATAATGCAGAAAGACCCCCTGATTACAGAATCCAGCATGTAGCCCTTTGACCCAGAGGAGAAAAGTTCAAGTGTCACAGTATTCAAAGTCCAACTTCATTTCATCCATCTGGGACTTGCCTCTTGAGAAGAACTAGAGTGTATGGCTTTTGGGAGTGAGGGCTAAATGGAGATTAGGAACTAAGAACTGAGATTAAATTCAATTCTCAGGCCCCAGATAGCACAAAACAGCCAGAAAACCCAAAGAAAACCACCCAAAGAGAGCCGACAAGGATACTTTCTGACCCAGGGGAATCCTATGGAGATGTAGATAGTTCTACGCCACCTGCTCCACCCCTCTCCTCTACATAGGGATTTGGGAGAGCGGGGAAAGATCCAAGTTGGGCCGGGCAGCGCTCTCACTATGATCCTGAGCTAGCACAGTGCTCCCTATGGGACAGTTGCTGGTGGTACAACTTAGAGCAGCCTATAATGACACCCTGGCCATTCCAGGATCTAAGAGTGACTTTCTCCTCCCACGCTCTTCAGCTGAGCCAAAGGTACCTGAGAATCTTTGTAGTAATAATCTGAGGGAGTAGTAAGGAGCCAGCGAGGATGAGGAGTGAGCACTCTAGACTCATTGCTACTTTGTCAAGTGATCCTGGGACTCTATTTGCTCCTTCCTTAAATGAGGATAATTGTACTTATGGCTTGGCCTTGGATTGAGTGTACCCTAGGAGTGCAAAGTACTACTGCTTTTATTTCCATATGTTCAAAGCAGGGAAGCACTCAGGCCTCAAAGTTCAGGGTGTCTGAGTCAATCAATTACATAGTTAAAGAATAGTCACAAAGTTCAGAATCACAGATAGATCCGGTTCACAGCTCAGGTTTGTATCAGCCCATCTGTGGTCCGAATGCTGAAGATTTTCTGTTTCTTCCATATTCCCCCTCTAAGGATGAAGTTCCTGGGGGGCCAGGTCCTGACACCTTATTCCATGCATGGATTCAGTAGGACTAGGCTTGAAGCTTAAGGTGCTACTCAGTCAAAGTAAGGGTGTCAGAGTCTGGCTGAGGCTTTGCTTGAGCTACTGGCATGCCCAGTGTAGGTATTAGAATTGATTGGGAAGATTAGGATGGTGGTCAGTGTCACACTGTTCTTCAGAGGAGAGCAAAGATCTTTCATTTTATTCATTTTGTCCTTGAGACAGTACGGCACGCTAATGACACACTTACTGTAGAACATGGTTTTCTCTTTTATAGTGTTCAGTCAGGGTTATAATACTGAGTAATACGGGAACCAGGAATGGAAATGATATTTTTTAATGGAGTAAAGAACCATTATAGAGATTTTTTTAATCTTCATTTTGCACTGGCAAGATAATTTACAAACCCGGAGCTCTTCCCTTTGCCAGGTGTTTTACTTCATAATAACACTTACAAAGGAGAAAAATGCAGCTTGCATATTGCATGCTTTGGACCTACATTGCATTTGAGATTGCTCCATGATGTTACAGTACAATTGTCTCACGGATGTTGCCTGCTTTTTATTTGTGTCAGGGATGTGATTTTAAAAGCTAGCTTTTAGTTTTAACATAACTGGAATAAATATTACACTAATTGTCACTATCTCTTGTGAGTAAGCTGTCTCCTGCGACGGAAGGTTGTACATTAGTGGTGGGGTTGGTTGTTCTTGCATGCTATAAAATCGGTGTTGATATTTAAATTTACCTAGAAACCAACTGTTCCTGGCAGATTCAAGGAAGCATTCAAGTGTAGAGTTGACTAAAAATATGGGACTCTTGATTGCAGCTGCTGACATTAGCACCGATGTTGATATGTTTGCAGCAATGATAATTAGATGACATTTATATATTCAAAGGATGCTATCCTCTCTTACCACAGGAGGTAAATGATCAGTCCTCTGAAAGTGCACAGATAATAATGTTGGTGTCGCAGACCATATAGCCAACAAGTTGCAGCCCTGCACCATCTCTAGGCCCTGGTCCAGTGAGCCTTTCCACTGAAGAAGGGAAAGAAGGGCCTTCTGGTCAAGATGCTAAACTAGGTCTCAGGAGACCTAGGTTTAATGTCAGGCTCTGCTACAGACTTCCCACGTGACCTTTGGCAAATCACTTAATCTTTCTGTGCCTCAGGGCTTGTCTCCACTGTGGGGGTTACAACAGTATAGCTACAGCACTGCAGCTATGGCTCTGTAAGCTTGTAGGGTAGATGCACACTACAGCGACTGCAGGGGTGAAGTAAAGATGTTCTGTTCAAAGGAGGTGCTCAGTCCCTGGCAGAAGTGGGGTCTTCATGATTCCATTACTGTTTCCACTATGTCTATTCAATAAAGGAAAAGCTGGTTTGCTTGGAGAAAGTGAAAAGGTGCAGTGTACTCAGCAGAGCTGAATAATGAACTACACATCTCAATGAAAAATGACAATCATCTACTATTAAAGGTGAAAATATTTTGCAGAATGTATTTCTCATCAGAAGCATTTATGTTCTGTGTAAGACATTATGAGCTTGGAAGTTGGGTATTGAGAGTTTGTAGAAATACTGTATAAATATAAACGTACACCAGGGATGAATTGGATTTCAACTCTGTTGTCTTTTGGAGGACCATACTCCTTACCCTTAAGTACTCTTAACAAAGTAAAAGTTGAGGGGTGACTTGATCTGTGTAAAAGTATCTACATGGGGAACAAAGATTTAATAATTGCTCTGCTATCTAGCAGAGAAAGGTATAGCACAATTCAGGGGCTGGAAGTCAAGCTGGACAAATTCAGACTGGAAATAAGGCATAATGTTTTAATGGTGAAAGTAATTAACCATTGGAACAGTTTACCAAGGGTTGTGGTGGGTTCTCCATCACTGACCATTTTAAAATCAAGACTGGATGTTTTTTACAAGATCTGCTCTAAGTTTTATGACCTGTGTTATACAGTAGGTCAGATGAAGTGATCACAGTGGTCACTTCTGGCCTTGGAATCTATTAACCATCCATAAAGAATTCAGTAGAAAGTTACCAATTTTCCTAATTCTAAATCACTCCTTCCGCTTTTCAAGAGCCAAAGCTACTTGTAATGAAACCTTTTGACATGTTTAGAGTTAGAAATGTTGTAAATTGGTGAATAAATCAATTTGGATAAAATAAGAATTGACGTGAACCTTTTTCCATCCCTAGAACTAAAGTTGATCCCAACCTTTTATGAGGTTCCAAGATGTTTGTTTAACTTTTGCTTCATGTTTGTTCTTTGTTTCCATGAGAGATGGGTCCAGATAGCCAGGGATCCAGAGCCAAACGTCCTCAACTTCCATGGATGTTCTGATTCTCTGTTTTGTTTGGCTTAGGCCAGTCTTTAGCCCCAGAAGCAGATGTTTCAAATGACCGTGAGAGATGCTGGTTTTGTGGGATTTCCAGCTTGCCTGGAAGCAGAAAGCATTGGAAATTTTGCAAGAAATTTTGCTCTTGTTAGATTTACAGATCATTTTTTGAAAAACTGATGGGTTCAGATGATTTGGATAATGGTTCCAAGGCACGAGCCTAATCACATATATGGAAAAGTGCATGACACAGTCACCCCAGCCTCAAATAAGTCTGCTGGCTTTCCATGCATTTCAAGAGCCAGTTCAGAATTGCCTTCTTCTTCCAGTCTGTCGCAGAGACATTCTCTTGCTCGATACTGGCTTCCCTGACTCCTTCTATGTGCTTTATCCTGGCCTCCTCTGCCCTTTCACACCATCTTGTTGCTGATGATTGGAAAGCCTTCTCCTCGTTAGTTTGGACTGTTGTTTGGACTTTATCTTCCTATCTCATCCACTCTCTGTCTATTTTCAAATCTCAGTTGAAAACACTTTTTCCTCCTTTGCCTGTAATTCTTAATTTCCCTCTCTCGCTCTCTCTCCTTTTATTCATCATTTAACCCTGTAAAGTGCCTCAGGAGCCATTTATATGAAAGGCATTAAAGAAACTGTTGTAGTGCATTGTCCAAACTGAAACTAAGAGCTCATTCATCTCGGTATGTAATTCCTCAGTAGATCAGCTTACAGCTGGAGCTCAGCTGGCATAGTTGTTCTAGGCCAGGAGTGGCCAACTTGAGAAGGGGCCAGAATCTACCAATGTACATTGCCAAAGAGACACAGTAATACGTCAGCAGCCCCCAATCAGCACCCCCACCTTGCTCCCAGCACCTCCTGCCCAGCGGCAGCCCCCTCCCTCCCAGCAGCTGTTTCATGGTGTGCAGGAGGCTCTGGGGGGGGACGGGGAGGAGCGAGGGCACGGCTGCCTCAAGGGAGGGGATGGGAAGGGGTGCAGTGGGGGCAGGACCTATGGCAGAGCCAGGGTTTGAGCAGTGAACACCCCCCGGCACATTGGAAAGTTGGCGCCTGTAGCTCCAGCCTTGGAATCGGTGCCTATACAAGGAGCTGCATATTAACTTCTGAAGAGCCGCATGTAGCTGGGGTCAGCAATGAGTCTAGATTGGCTCTGTTTGTTCTGTGGTAACTTCAATCCGTTTGAAGACCTGAAAACGGTCAGCCTGGCACCCCGGTAGATTTCCTTCTTTTGATGGTAATTACCTATTGATAATTGAGATGATTAATATTAAACTGCTGTGTTTTCTGTATCTTACAGATCAGAAACTACTGCTAAAAAGCTAAAGCCTGATATCACACAGCAGCAAATTGCGGGGGGGGGGGGAGGGTGGTAACCAACAAAGGACACAACCAAACCAATGAAATTAAAGTACCAGAGAGGATAGAGCAACAAATACTGGAAAAAAGAGACCACAGAAGGAAGGGACAAAGGAAGAGAAAAGGAAGTGCCTTTTCCCAGTATTTTAATTTAAAATTACTAACTGATTGGCGTGAAACCCTTAAGTAATACCAATTTGGGCTTTGGAAGGAGAGTTCTTTTATGACTGTTTCTTGTTTAGAATATAATTACGGCCTCCCTTGTTAAACTAGAAGTGGCCTCTAAAGCATCTCTAAAAGAAGGAGAAAACTACATGTGCCAAAGAGCTATTCTTCACTGGCTTTCATAAGGACAGGTAATATGATGAGGAATTTCACATGTGCAATGGTGCAAATGTAATTGACTCTGAACAGAGAAGTACCTGCCTGTTAATGCACAGAGTCCACACACAGCTGGCTTGCCTACTCCCCCTGAATATGACAAAATATAGGGACCTGGTTTTAAAAAGAAAATGTTGCCATTAAGGCATCTCATTGTCAGGAAATCACCCTTTCACCCTCTTTCCCGGAAACAAGCCGCCTTCGTCCTTGTCCCTTAGCTGAGATGGTAGAAAAGGCAGCACTAAATTCTGATTCTGTGTAAACTCAATGGAGTTGAGCATCTCCTAAGACCAGGTCAGAATTTGGCTCATGGTCACTTCTGAGACCAGCAATAATATCGCTTTTCAGATTAGCCCGTGGAAGTGAGCAATGATGGTGGGTTCACCACCCTTCCCTCAATGGTAGCGCAAACAATACTGGCATGATGGCTCCACTGTCCACAGGATCCCCTGAGGCCATTTTTACCTTTGTCAATGTAACCTGGAGTGTAGTGCTCTTATTGAGCTTAAACCCAGTGCTATTGACAGAAATTGTAATGGACTATTGACAGATTGTTTGGGTTTCTTACGCAAGTGGTAAAATAAGATTTGAAAATGTCACTTATCCATCAATCCAGAAAACGGACATTTTATTACCGACATGCCTCTCTGTGCAAGGCCATAGTTCCATTTCTCTGTAAGGTTTTCTATACGTTGGAGGGAGCATTGGCCATGGCCAATAAGCAAATTAATATATATATATATATATAATGAATTTAACCTCCCTAACTTGGTCTGATCGACAGCGTCTTCTCAAGGGAGCTCCAAGGCTGGAATGCTCAGAGGGTTGCAGGTCTGCAGTGAGAAAAGTTGGCAGAACTGCATGGAAGGAATGATGATGGAGTGGACTGGCAGACTTCCTCATGTGCTCTTGGCCTCCATTAGTAAGCACTAAAATCTCACTAAACTAACAAAGTATATCAGAGGGAGAGAGAGGAGGGGGAAAGACAGTCGCTAGCAAATGAGGAAAAAGTGGCACTTGTTGAGATGAGTTCAGCATGGGTATATAACTCAGGCCTATTGGGACAAATATACACCTGATTGAACTCTTCTGAAATCAATGGATCTACGCGAAGGGTAAATCTGGCCTCTTTATGTAATCATGAAGAGCTGTAACACATGGAACTGAGCTGTCCATTTGCCAATAACAGAAAGTACAGAAATCCTGTGTGAGTAATTTTTATGAGGGTGATATAACATCCTGGAAAGATGCCCTCCCTTTTTGCTGATTGGGACTCAGGGAAAACTGAAGTAAAGAGAGTTTCCACAGCATTCTTCTGGGGCTGTGCTGGAGAAAAGATTTGTGCTAGACTAGATGCCCTGCCTTGCAACTAAAGTCAGGTGTGTGGACTGCTGCCCTATTAGTTTGAGGGCTCTGTGTGGGTACATCACTATGCTACAGGATCAGGGCATTAGTTAGTAGAGCAAGTTCTAGGTCTCCAGTAGTGCTGGGTGTAATTGATAAAGCTGCTAATTCTTTATTTTCAGATTTATTCTTAGTGCAGAGGTTCTCAACTATGGTCTGTGGTTCCTGGAAAGTTGGTTGGGTACGTATTACTGGCTCCTCCTCTTTATTTGTACCTGCTAAATGGCATTACGACAACTAAAAATCCTTTCCTAGTATTACTTTTCTTTGCAGGTACATGATGCACTTTGCCCCATAGATGTTATGCCAACGGGAGGAGAGGTGACCTGCACAATAACAGCTGGGAGGGTGAATTCATAAGATGATCTCGGTATTAAAATATGGAAAAGTTCCATGTTAGAGCTGGGGGGATAACTGATTTTGGCGTGCACTGGCAGTTCTGAACAATTGGAAAAATAATTTGGTTTCACCAAAACAGAATCTGAAAATGAAAAAAAAAATCAGCAAAATCAAAAAAGTTGCTAAAAGTTTCAGATGGGGTTGAATTTTGTTCAACGCAAAATAAATTATTTCATTGTGGGGCAGTTTTTGGCATAAAAGCAATGGGATTCCCTAACAGCGGTGGGGTGATAGATGGAACCCATATCCCGATCTTGGCACCAGAGCACCAGGGCAGCCAGTACATAAACTGCAAGGGGTACTTTTCAATGGTGCTGCAAGCACTGGTGGATCACAAGGGACGTTTCACCAACATCAACGTGGGCTGGCCGGGAAGGGTTCATGATGCTCGCATCTTCAGGAACACTACTCTGTTTAAACAGCTGCAGCAAGGGATTTACTTCCCAGACCAGAAAATAACCATTGGGGATGTTGAAATGCCTATAGTTATCCTTGGGGACCCAGCCTACCCCTTAATGCCATGGCTCATGAAGCCATACACAGGCAGCCTGGACAGTAGTCAGGAGCTGTTGAACTACAGGCTGAGCAAGTGCAGAATGGTGGTAAAATGTACATTTGGATGGTTAAAGGGTCACTGGCGCACGTTACTGACTCGCTCAGACCTCAGCCAAACCAATATTCCCATTGTTATTGCTGCTTGCTGTGTGCTCCACAATCTCTGTCAGAGTAAGGGGGAGACCTTTATGGCGGGGTGGGAGGCTGAGGCAAATCACTTGGCCACTAATTACACGTAGCCAGACATCAGAGCGATTAGAAGTGCCAGGAAGCGCTGCGCATCAGAGAAGCTTTGAAAACCAGTTTCTTGACTGGCCAGGCTACAGTGTGAAAGTTCTGTTTGTTTCTCCTTGATGAAAACCCGCCCCCTTGATTGACTCATTCCCTGTAAGCAACCCACCCTCCTCCTTCGATCACAACTTGCTTTCTAAGGAAATAAAGTCACTATCATTTAAAAATCATGTATTCTTTATTAATTGATTATAAAAAGAGGGAGAGAACTGACAAGGTAGCCTGGGAGGAGGATAGGAGGGAAGGAAAAGGCCACTTGAAAAGTTCAAAATAATGACAGCCTTTTGCTTGGGCTGTCCACTGGGGTGGAGTGGGAGGGTGCATGGAGCCTCTCCCCTCCCTCCCCCCGCGTTCTTACATGTCTGGGTGAGGAGGATATGGAACATGGTGACGGGGGAGGGTGGTTATACAGGGGCTGCAGCAGCACTCTGTGATCCTGCTGCCATTGCTGAAGCTCCACCAAATGCTGGATCATGTCAGTTTGATCACGCAGCAGTCCCAGCATTGCATCCCGTCATCTCTCATCTCGAGCGTCTCTCCTCTCCTCACATTCATCCCTCATGGCCTCACGTTCACTGGCAGCTTTCCTGTACTGGGATAGGGTGACCTTCCACTCATTCAGATGAGCTCTTTCATTGCGGGTTGATTCCATGATTTCCGAGAACATTTCGTCTCGCGTCTGTTTTTTTCACCGCCTTATCTGAGATAGCCTTCGGGACGGAGGAGGAAGGCTTGAAAAATTTGTGGGAGGGAGGGAAAAAAGGGAGAGAAGTATTTAAAAAGATACATTTTACAGAACAATGCTTATACTCTTTCATGGTGAACAACACTATTCACATTACATAGCACATGTGATTTCAGTACAAGGTCACATTTTGCATCTTAATATTGAGTGCCTGCGGCTTTGGTGTTAAAGACGCAGGTCCGGGCAACAGAATTCGGCTTGCATGCGGCCATGGTAAGCCATTGTCTTTCGGCTTCTGCAGCCTTCAGAAAAGCAGCCCCCTCCTTTCCCACATACCAAGCAAAGCCCGTTGAGTGCTGCAGTTTTCCTGTTAACATGCAGCAGCAGAAACCAAACTACCCCACCACCATCCAATTCTCTGGGATGATCGCTTTACCCCTCCCCCCACCACGTGGCTGGTATTAGGGAAGATCCCTGCTAGCCAAACATGAAAAGCTCAGCACCAATCTTCCCCCCACCCCCAGCTTGGCTAACTGCAGGGAAGGATTTCTTTTCAGCCACAGGCAAACAGCCCAGTAGGAACGGCCACCTCTGTCCCCTTAATTAAATTCCCGTATTTCAACCAGGTTACCATGAACGATATCACTCTCCTAAGGATAACACGGCGAGACAAAGAATGGATGTTGCTTGAATGCCAGCAAACACCGGGATCATACGCTGCCAGGATTTGTCATGCAATGATACCAGATTACTTGCTACTAGCATGGCGTGGTCAAGTGTCCTATCATGGAGGATGGAATAAGGCTGCACTGCCCAGAAACCTTCTGCAAAGGTTTTTGGAGTACCTCCAGGAGATCTTCATGGAGATGTCCCTGGAGGATTTCTGCTCCATCCCCAGACACGTTAATAGACTTTTCCAGTAGCTGTACTGGCCGCGAATGCATCCCAAGTCCTCAGGGCAAATTAATCATTAAAAAAATCTTGCTTTTAAACCATGTTTTATATTTACAAAGGTACACTCACCAGAGGTCCCTTCCATGGCTTCCTGGTCTGGGATAATGGGTTGGGAGGGTACTTCAGTCAGGCTGAGAAAAAGATCCTGGCTGTTGGGGAGAACGGAGTGCAGTGTGCTCTCTGCAAGCTCATCGTCCTCCTCCTCCTCCTCCTCATCTTCCCCATCTGCAGAATCCTCAGGCACGGCTGAGATTACCCCCTCCTCGGAATCCACGGTCAGGGATATAATGATGGCGGCCCCCCCCCAGAACTGCATGCAGCTCAGCGTAGAAGCGGCATGTCTGCGGCTCTGCCCCAGACTTTCCGTTTGCTTCTTTGGTTTTCTGGTAGGCTTATCTGAACTCCTTAACTTTCACATGGCACTGTAGTGAGTACCTATTGTGGCCTCTCTCCATCATGCCCTTGGAGATTTTTTTCAAATGTTTTGGCATTTCATCTTTTGGAATGTAGTTCTGCTAGCATGGAATCCTCTCCCCATATAGCGATCAGATCCAGTGCCTCCCATACAGTCCATGTTGGTGCTCTTTTTCGATTCTCGGACTGCGTGGTTACCTGTGCTGATGAACTCTGCATGGTCACCTGTGCTCTCCACGCTGGTCAAACAGGAAATGAAATTCAAAAGTTCGAGGGGCTTTTCCTGTCTACCTGGCCAGTGCATCCGAGGTCAGATTGCTGTCCAGAGCGGTCACATTGGTGCACTGTGGGATAGCTCCCGGAGGCCAATACCGTCGAATTGCGGCCACACTAACCGTAACTCAAAATGGCAATGTCGATTTTGGCGCTACTCCCCTCGTCAGGGAGGAGTACAGAAATCGATTTTAAGAGCCCTTTATGTTGAAGTAAATGGCTTCATTGTGTGGACAGGTGCAGGGTTAATTCGATTTAATGCTGCTAAATTTGAACTAAATTCATAGTGTAGACCAGGCCTTTATCCCAGAACACTTTCCTGTAATGTGGGAGACCAAAGTTCAAATCCCTGCACCACAGCAGCCTAAGCAGGAATTGAACCTGAATCTTCCACATCCCCTGCGAGTGCTCCTATGCGAGTGGTCTAACCACTGGGCTACAGGTTATAAGGGAGGCTCCTCCCCTGGCCATTTTGTGTACGGTGTCTGAGTCCCAAAAATCGTTTGGTTTTGGCTAGAAGCTATCTGGCAAATTTGATACAAATTTGCCAACAGTTTCAGGTTGAGTAAAACATCATGTTTTGGTGAATAAACTAGTCATCAGAAAACTTTCCCCCAGTTCTAGTCCATGTTATGGAAAAGTTTGGGAATTCCAGTCTCAGAGCATCAGTTAAGGGCTCTCAATGAGTTGACGTTGCTGGGATACCACGGGGGCGATGAAGAATTGAATAATGGCTGGGACTAAGTGGAAGTGCCCCTCCCATGCCCCCCACCCCTGACAACACATGTCCACCTTCCACACCATGGCAGTTGTGGCAGCAAACTGTGTGGCATGTGTGGTGGCTAATCGCAGACCTGATGAACTGTACAAATTACTGTCACTTGACAGATGTATGTTGCCATGACTACGCCGTTAAATGTCATGCTGTTCATCTACCAGAGAAGTCAACAGTGTTATTTCCAAAATAAAATAGAGAGAACATAAATCAAAGGCTGTCACAGACAAGTAGCTGGGGTCTGGCCACCTTGGCACTACTTGTGAAGCAAAGTACATCAAAACATCTTGTAGTGTGTAAAGTGTCTTTCCGGTGTGGTACCTCACCAGAAAAAATGATTCATGGCAAGCCAATGAAGCTACTAAAGCCACTGGTGTCTGGTTTGTCTTTGTGGTGCTGAGCAAACCAGATCCATGCCAGCCCAGATGAAACCAAAACCAGAGCAGTGTGGCTGAGTGTTGCCAACTTGTGTGATTTTGTCACGAGTCTCATGATAATTATTATTTTCCTTAAAGCCCCCGCTCCTGGAGTCAAGTGGATATGTGATGATTTCAGTCTTCATTCTTAATGAAAAAATAAGTTTCTAGCTCTTGTGGCTGTGGAGAAAGCTTCATAATGTGACCCCCCCCCCCAGTGCACCTTAAAGGCTCAAAAAAGCAGACAGCAAATAAAAACACCACCAAATCTATTATCTTTATATAATCCCATGATTGTAAAGCTAATCTCATAATTTTGATGAGCCTGACTTATGAGTTTTGAACGTTTGGGTTGGCAATACTGGTGACAGGCAGTGAAAGCGCAGTGTGATTTTTTTCCAAGCCAAAAACTACAGGCACCAAGACACAGGCTGTCTATGACTATTGAGGATTGCCTATGTGGCAGAGTTACATTTCCCCTGAATGCAGAATTCGGCACAGCACACGTGGGTTATGTCGTATAAAATGGAATAATAGGATAATTGCTGCTATCACGTGTAGCAGAGAGACTTTTGCAAGGGCTTTAACTCTCTGCACCAGCTTGTTGGGGTTTTCTCAGTTGTGGAGGAGGAGGAGAAAGGAACTGTCTGCAAGCATGATCGAGTGTTATGCAGCGATAGGAGTAGAGAGCTCAGTGAAAGAGACAGGATGAGGGCTCAGCACAGTGGTACAAGCATGCCCTGTGGAGAAGGGTCAGTAAAGCTTAAACCCAGGCCTATGCTCGGGGAATAACAAGTATTGGGGGAATCAGCGTGTCATGTTTCTCATCTGAGTGAAAGGTTCGAAAACTCGGGTGCCTTAATGGGAAAACCGCCATGGGCAAATAAAGAACTCCGGCAAAACTGCCTCATGAGGAGAAGGTAAATGAAGCAAAGAGCAGAGGATTCTAATGGCCAGATTCTGATCCCCTTACTGTAGCCGAATAGTACCTTACTTTGCGATCAGTCCCATAGAAATCAATGAAACCTCTCACAGAGTAAGGCACTAGCCTGTGAGAGTAAGAGGGTCAGAATCTTCCCCTATGGTTTGTCCTAGAGAAGCAGAAAACTGAAGAATATGGTCATGAGAAGTAGACAAGAAGATGGGCTTAAGATAAATTAGTAGACAGAAAGCCTACAGGATGGAGCAGCTTTCCCTATTGCTAAAATTTCTGACTTTCTTCTCATGCAGTTAGACCCTGAATGTGGGAACTTAAAGAGAAGAGGCAATAGAAAAGATAAATGTGGCTTAAATATGTATTAAAGCCAGAGCTACTGCTGTGCTGAATGAGATCGAAGCCATGCTGCTAAATCTGTGTCTCCATAGGGTAGTATTCCCAGTTACCCTACTCTTGTAATTTACCCAGCATTTCCTCTCCAAGTTGTAATGAGCCACCTGTCTCCTGCTACCAGAACCAACAGAGGGAAGAGAATGGCTGACAAATACATTACTGTACATAATGCTGTGATTGTTTTTTCTTGGGTTGCGTGCCATCACTGTCACTAGATTTTTAATGGACGGGATCCTATTGGCACTGGCCAAAGCAATGAAAAAAAGCTGCAAAGAGGGTAATATGTGTCTCTAACATGTTTAGATTTGGTTTGTGAGCCAGAAGAAGATGAGGCATTTGAAGTAAGATGTTCAGTGTAGTAGCTGTGGTTGTGTGTGTGTGTGTGTGTGTATGTGTATATATATATACATGCTTGCTTTTAAGTTATTGGAAGGCACCAAGAAGCTATGCAGCACATAAGAGATACATGTCTCCAAATATATATAAGTATCTCTTATGTGCTGCATAGCTTCTTGTTACCTTCCCATAACTTGAAAGCAAGCATGTACAGGAATCAATGAATCACCCCTATGGACACCACTCCCCTTTATCTGGCACATAAAGCTCTGTTACCTTGCTATAGGGTTGTGGTTTTAAGGCCTGACTAAGCATTTAAGCCTTGAATCATGCCCTGAAGGCTACCAAACTTGGGTTCTAATGATGTAGGCAAAAGCCTTTAATTGAGAATGCTTCCCTGCCAGTCCTCATAGTGTAAGGCCAGAAGGGACCACTGGCACATCTAGTCTGACCTCCTGTATAACAGACCTGTGTAGAAATCCACAGTTACTCTGTACTGAGTCCAGTAATTTGTGTTTGACTGAAGGCTTGTCTTCACACACACCGCTACAGCGGTGCAGCTGTACCAGTGCTGCTGTATGTGAACACACTACTACACCAACGGGAGAGCTTCTTCCATCGGTGTTGTTAATCCACCTCCCTGAGAAGCAGTCCTGTCAACCAAAGTGCTGTTTACACCGGGTGTTCAGTCAGTATATCACTCAGGATTTTTCACCTCCCTACCTCCCCCCCGCCCTGGTCCCCCTGAGCAATGTAGTTATACCAATATAGGTCTGAAGCCTAGCATATCTTCCACAAAGACGTCCAGTCTTGACTTGAAGATAGTAAAAAGTGGAGAACTCACCACTTACCTTGAGAGAGTATTTATCTCTGTGACGGATTAGATGGGATTTGTACCTGCGATGCCATAAAAAAGTTTCAACCACTTGGCAAGTTCTACTTCAGGAAATGAGATCATGCCAGGGAGTGACCCCATCTTAAACTGTTATGAATGGTCCTTGGGATAATTCCCCCCCCCCCCCAGTGTGATATGTTTTAGACTGAGCATTACTACAGACTAGTATTGATAACAGGCTACCATCTGATGAATTTAATGTCAGGTGATACTTAAAAGGACAGCATCTGTTGGGTAAAATCTGTTTCTGACCTGTTTTATGTAACGTCCATCTTGGATTTGTAAAAGGACAGCTAAGCCTCCATCCTGGATACCCTTCTCCTCAGATGATTTAGTGCCCTTTCAGCCTTTTTCAAATCAAGCAGGGGAAAGGTCAGGGCAGTTAGTCATGTGACAGCCATAATCTGTCTAGCAATTGCAGGTTATTTAGTGAGTGGCATGCCTGTCACTCAAGGCTGTCCATCTGAGTGGCAGCCAGAGTCCCACGCAGTTCAGCTAGCTGCCAGGAGCCCCAGAGGGACCAGGTCTCATAGGACTTTGGATTCTTGGTCTCTATTGACGTACTTGCACTCAACTGCTACACACCATTAGTGAGCGCATACTTGCACTGGACTACGAGGTCAAGCAGAGACTGCGTGGGCAAGCACTGAAGACCTACCTGAGGGAGAAGATCTGCCCAAGAGGGAGAAGACCTGCCCAGAGGACCTGTCCAGAGGGAGAAGAATACCAAGTTCCTGAGTTCCTGTTTGGTGTCCAGCACCCCTGATTTTCACCACTATCCCTGTCGGTATCCTGAGGTTTTTGTCATTGTGTCCCTGTCTTCAGGATATGGTATTGTAATACCCATTGTGGTTTCCTCTGTTTTACATCGATGGGTTAAGGGGGATTAAGGGCTCTGAGCTTCACAACCGAGTGTGTCTTGCTTATGTTGTTTATTGTCTAAAGGGGTCCTTGTCTAGTTTACTGGCTAGTGACATAATAAATATTTGTGTGTTACATCTTATTCTACCTCTTTCTTAATAAATCACCCAATGATAGCTGCGGGAGGGGGTGGGATCTGCAGACAGCCCATCTTCTGATCTGTGTAGACCATAGTTAAACTGTTTTGGGCTAACACATCAATATGGTTTGTCTGACAATTAACCTCATTTGACAATTGCTCCATTCTGAAATTCATGCTTAAGATTCCTTCTCCACTCATTTTAATATATTTATTTGCAACATAATTTTCTGGGCCTCTCAGATGCTTGGCTTATGATAGATAAGCAGTGCCACTGTGCTGTCAGAATAAATCGTCCGCATCTACTAGTTTGTTTACTGTGAGTTGAATAAATAAGTCCATAGATGGAATCCTGAAGGCAGGAGGCCAAAATCTGCCCTCAGATAGGCATACACAGCTCCCATTGTCAAGGTAGATCAGTGGTTAACATTAACAGCCTTGACAGGGTGCCTTTAATAAAGATGCAGGAGGCAAGCAAAGAAAACATCTGAAATGGCAAGGCCAAACTGTGTAGCTCGTTGCTCAGGTAACTGAGGCAGCTTGCTGTGAAAGTTTAAAATGCACGATTTCAGGCCTGATCCTGAATTTCTTGCTCAGACCATGTTTTCTTTGATGTCAGTGGGAATTGTGCTTGAGGGAAGGATCCTTTGGAATCTGGTCCTTGTTCTAGGTCTTAACATAAACAAACCATACATGTGGTCGCCGCTAGGCATCAATGCGCAGCACTGTTTCCTGAGCTAAACTGACTCTCACATGTTCATTGAGTTTGGTCCTGCTCCCGTTGAAGGCAGCAGCCGGGAGGTCTTTTTGTCCTAACTTGCCACTGTCAAGTGGCTGGGTTTTTTTTTTTTTAAGTATTACAAGCTAAGGGCTAGTCTGTGACCCTTGGTGTATGTCTACACAGAGAAGCAAGGGGATGTAAAGCTACTCCTTACTCCTCTGTGCCTGCTGCTGCATGGAGGAGAGAGCCAATGCCATGGGGTCTCTGAACTTGTTCCCACGTGGAGGAGAGGCATGGATGGGTGGAGCTCTGGCTCTGTGATCCCACAGTGTGATGACCAGCACAGAGGGGAGATGAAATCTGTGCCAAATATCAGACTGGTGCAGGTGATGTCTGGCCATCCCCCCAGGAGTAAAGGGGTTGCCAGGGGTCATGTCGTGACTGAGTGACAGTTCAATCCTTGCCCTGCTCCTGGTCAAGTAGGCACTGCCCTTTACTCAGAGACTGAGGGAAAGTTGCACTTGAGACCTGAATTGAAAATCAGATATTAGCGCCAAAGAAGAAAATCAGATTGTTATGGTCAAGATCCCTGATAATGCTCCTTAAATCTGTGCCACTGGATTATCCATGTCTTGCTTTTGATTGCTACCTGAGTAGAAGTGATCAGACACCATTGTTTATCATTCAGGTTCCTGAGCACTAAAAATAAAAGGAAAATTGTCTGCAGGTGAAAAATAGATCAGATGAGCAAACTGATGGATAATGTGGTATTTTCTTCAGACTTTTATCTCACCCACTGTTTACCCTCTAGAATGAGTTGCCTTTCCCAGTGTGTGTCTTGCTGTTCAGCTATCTGTCAGAATGAAGACTCAAAAATTCTAAGGCTAAATATTCAAAGTGGCAGTTAGGCGTCACAAATCCTGTTAAAAAATAGCCACACAGTCCAGAGCAGGGGCTAGGAATTCTGAGTTTTGACCCTTTTAACTAATAATGTGATTTGTGCCTGGAGTTTCAGCTCACCGCTTTGAAAAAATGATCCTATAGTGATTACCATGTGAAGTTTAATGTAGGGCACCCAAGTGTGTGTGTGTGTGTGTTTGTGCAGATTTCTAGACAATAAGCCAGCCGATCTCAAGATGAGTACTGTATGTCTGTGATGCTGTAGCCCTTTAGGCAGATAGCCCGGACAATGACATGCGGTCAATAAATATCCAGTCAAATCATGCCCACACTGAAGTCAATGGAAATGGTCTCAATGACTTCAATACGGTCAGGATTTGACCCACTGTACATTGTAGTCTACCACTGTTGGGAGTCAGGTGTGGGAAATTCCTTTCCCTTCATGCAAGCTAAATTTTGCAGTGCAGCCAAGCCACACATCTTCATTTTGTAGATGTGGACTTGTCGAATGGCCCTTTTGCATTTACCAAAGAAAAGAACATTTGGGCTGCAGCAAAATTAGGTTTGGGGGCTTTTTTTTTCTCCAAAACCATGGTCTCTGCTGTTGCAGAGGGGAGGTGGTGCATCCCGGGAGTCCAGCTCACAGAGGAAAATGCGAACATGAGCTGCTCCAATCAAACGCCCATGAGGGACTGTGGCAGTATATCCAAACTGAGTTACTTTGGTTTTCATCTGAAATATTTTGGGTTGGGAGGGTTGATTTTTTTCAATCAAATATCAAAAATTTCCACAGAAAGCCAACACATTTTTACAGAAAGTGTCGTTTAGTTGAAAACCCAATTTTCCATCAAAAGGCAATTTTTTCAGAAAAATTTTGACCAGCCATAGTCCCCTGTTCTGTTGCTTCCTTTGGCTGTTCTTAAGACTGTCTCTCTGCCTTCTCTCTTTACCACAGCGTCATACTTTCATTCAGCTCCTGATACTTGGCATATCACTAATCAAACACACTCCTGCCCCTCCTTCACATTTCTACTTTACCCTCACTCCTTCCATGAATCATTGCTATATTAATCTCCTCAACAATGATTTTTGCACAACCCCTCCAAACCGAATGACCTGACCAGTTCTGCAGTTTGACTTGTCTGTATTGGACATCAGAACAGCCAATATGTCTAATTCTGTGTTTTGTAAGCACCTTGCATGTTACAGAGTTCATTATTAATAATAATGTTTGTCTCTGTATTAGGCATGCATGAACCTCAGAAGCTTTTCAGTTCACAGAACTATCCAGACATCTGGATGCTTATATGAAGCTTTTCCAAATTTCCTTGGCTTGCATGCTGTGCTGGAAATCATGCAATTTCCACTAGGATCTTGATTTTGGTCCAGCTGGAAATACTGCAAGAATCATTTCCCCCCAGTATTTCCAGTCTTGTGTAGGCTGAAACCAGCACATGTGGAGGAGCATGAAAAGTTTTTATTCACATGAGCTGAGCAAACATTTTGAACTTGAAAGGTTTCTATTTGGCTAGAGCTTGGGGTGATGGCTGTAATTAGTTTTTAATTTCTCTGAAGCAGTAATGGCCAATCTTGGTGTCTGGTGGAAGATTAGGGTTCACCTTCATGGTCTAACAGTTGGGAAGTTGATAAGCCTGGGCCCATTTCAGACTGATGTTTCTGGTCTGATCTTTCTGGGTGCTGAGCACCTGACTTGTTCATTTTTGGGTAAGAGCTGAGCTATATTATTTCAGAGGTTTCCGGCCCATTGGCTTCTCTACTGGGGTGCTTCATGTGACTGCTGATGTCACTCAGCTTGTAGCATGGGTAGTGGAGGAGAGAGGGAAGGAAGACTCTGCTCCAAGGGCTTTTCCTTGCCCATCATCCAAGAAACAGGGAGTGGAGTGGGTATAGTAGCGTGACCAGCAGAGCTTGGAGAGGAAGCGAACCTTGAGAAAGGCAGAGGTTGAGAATTGGGGTTTTCAGAGCGGCAAAGAAGGGGGAACACGGTAGCAGAAGGGAAAGAGAACTGGGAGACAGACTGGATTCTTGCGTGGGTAGGTGGAGAGAAAAAATAAGAATAAATCATTAATACAACAAAGCAAAGAGCCAAGAAGGCGGGGGAGGAGAGGGGAGGAGGAGAGACATAAAGGAAAAAGAGAGGGAGAGAATGGACAGAGACCAAGTGAGGTGCAGGAACCATGAAGGGAACAGGGGTTGCCAAGCTAGTGGAAATCCTTCACCCAATTTTTTGGAAGCCACTGTATTACCTAATCATTCATGCATATTTTATCAGCACCAGCAGGCATCTGGGGAAATTGTTTATATCAGTATCTGCCTATTGCTGCTACCTGCAAATAGAAACTATAGTACATATACCAAGCAACATCACGTAAGCACACCTTTGTACCAAGATCACTACCCATAGCTATCCATTAAAAAAATCCCACTTGAAATTGTTCATAGTGCAGCAAGTCTGTTACCTGGAAATCTGCTTCTGGTGAGCTGACTAAAGACAGGATTTTAGGAAAATGAATTTCATGCACTCGGAAGAATTGGGTTTTATATTTTATTAGGTCCGTTAAGTATGTGATGAACCAACAGTCCTTTTTTCAGCAGATGTGGGTTCAAAGCTGTCAACACACTTATCAGTAAATTGCAGAACACGAAGCATCTAACGCGCATTCAAGGTCAATGACAGGTGACATGGCAAACAAAGGCAGTTTAAACATTGTGCCATTGTCTGACATAGTTCCAATTGATGTTTACGAATGGCAGGTTATGGAACATTGCCTTTTGATTGGAGTCACTGAATGTAGTGTAATTTCTTTGAAAGTAACACCTGTCAATTTTATCTAGGTAAAATACAGGCATTTATCCACGAAGGGACAATTTTTCCTTGTGGTGCATGGCGAGTTATAGGCAGACAGAGCTCCTACATTGCTGATGGGTAGTGTTATGCATACTGTGACTCTTTGCATACCAAAGGGAAAACAGTGGGCTCTAAATGACTTTTCTGGGAACTTTTGCTGTTGCGTTTCTAGAAAATCATTTTCAACACATCTTCAGGATCCTAGAGATACAAGAGAGAAAAGTAGAAATCATTAAGGTGGGGGAGGGTGCAGAAGGTTTTAATTAATGAACTTACTCAAATATGGATCTGGAACTACATTGAACAGTCTATACATCACTTTGCAAGATATGTAGTAAATCAAATAAATAGGCAGAAAAACTGATACATCTTCCCATTTTGCATTAATAATTTCACTGGAAAGAACTTTTCATGGTAGATAATAAATCCAAGGTGTTAGTTCTACAACCTGTTTCTTATTTAAAACCACATGCATATGTAAAAGATTCTTCTGTTGTAAACAATTGAAGGCGTTTTGGCACCCTGTCTGTAGCAATTAAAAACAAAAGCTGATTTCTTTTTTTTTAGCATTCAAATCACAAGCAGTGTACTTGTAGCTGGGCAGGTCCCAGGATATTATAGAGACAAGGTGGGTGAGGGGATATTTTTTGTTGGACCAACTTCTAATAGAGAGACAAGCTTTCGAGCCACATAGGGTGTTTTTATACCTCATCCCGTGCACTAAATGCCCCAATAACAACTATTGAGTGAAACCAGACAATCACTACACTCTCAAATGAACTCTCACAGGAAAATGATAAAAGACAAAAACACCCTATCACCTGTGGGTGAACACTTTTCACAAAAAGAATGAGGAGTACTTGTGGCACCTTGGAGACTAACAAATTTATTTGGGCATAAGCTTTCGTGGGCTAAAACCCACTGCATCAGATGCATGGAGTGCAAAATGCAGTAGGAAGATGTATATGTGGGTGTGTATATATATATACATATAGAGTTGCCATGCCAACTCTAACGAGACAAATCAATTAAGGTGGGCTATTATCAGCAGGAGAAAAAAAACTTTTGTAGTGATAATCAGGATGGCCCATTTCAAACAGTTAAATTTTTCCCCCTACTGTTACTCACACCTTCTTGTCAACTGTTTTAGCCCATGAAAGCTTATGCCCAAATAAATTTGTTAATCTCTAAGGTGCCACACGTACTCCTCGTTCTTTTTGCTGATACAGACTAACACTGCTACCAGTCTGAAACTTTTCACAAAGTGATAACTCTATATATATCAGTTCTCATCCTCAAAGGAAACCCGCATAACACCTTCAAAAGACAAGCCTAAGAGCTGAAATTCATAACTCTGCTAGACACGGAAAATCATGGACTGAACAAAGACTCTGGCTTTATGGTTTATTACAACAATCTGTAACCCGCTAACCCCCCCTCTTTTTGTCCTAGGACTGCAGAGGTGTTAACAGGCCACTCTGCCATGAATGGTCCCTTAGAATATGTGTTAATTACTTGTGCTGAACAATCTTGCATTTAGCTGTGACTTTCCCAAGACCTGAAGAAGAGCTCTGTGTGGCTCGAAAGCTTCTCTCTCCCCCCACCAGAAGTTGGTCCAATAAAAAATATTACCTCACCTACCTGGTCTCTCTCCAATCACAAGCAATAGTATGAAAATTAGCTCATGTCCCGCTCCTATCCCATTCTTCAGAAGATTCCAGACACTCCATATTAGCAGCAACACCTGTTAAGAGTCAATTATGCTAGATGTATCAAGATGAAGTGAGTTTGGAAGGCACAAGTCCTGGGAAACGGAGTCATGTCATTTCCCTGAGACCCTGCACAGAGGATGAAAGGTCACTGGTAGCACTGGATTTCTTGGGTTGGGTGGCTTTCTTAGGCTAGGTCTACACTACAGGGGGGTCGACCTAAGGCTAAGTCTACACTACGGGGTGGGGAGTCGACCTAAGGTCAACTTACCTGACAGTGAGGACGGCGGCGAGTCAACCGCAGCCGCTCCCCCGTCGACTCCGCTTCTGCCTCTCACTGCGGTGGAGTTCCAGAGTTGACGGCAGAATGATTGGGAATTGATTTTATTGCGTCTACACTAGACGTGATAAATCGATCCCCAATAGATCGATCGCTACCCGCCAATCTGGCGGGTAGTGAAGACGTGCCCTTAGTTACAAGGGCTATTGCTCCAAGAAGTTCCAACCACTAGAAAAACAGACAATGTGGCAGCTAACCCACTTGACAATGGAAGGAGTAAGTCTCCTTTCTGTTCCTATATTCCTTAAATGTTATATGAGATGGTAGCAGACAGTGAAGAAATTCGATGAAGATCTAAAGACTAGACGAGACTGAGGATGCAGTAGTCAGAAGTGTCAGCTCAGTAAAAATACACCCGGTATCTTCTTTAGGGGTGACATGACCAATCAGATTACAATTAAGAGTTAAAATGGTATCAATAAATCTCTTCCGGGCTTCTCTGACAGAAAAATGCAGATTTTATACATAAAATGTTGTTCTTTAACGTAATCATGAGTTGAACTGATGATTAACCTAGCCACTACTGCTACCTACATCCTAAAGCAGTGGCTCTCAAACTTTACTTGTGACCCCTTTCACATAGCAAGTCTCTGAGTGCGACCCCCTTTATAAATTAAAAACACTTTTTTATATATTTAACACCATTATAAACGCTGGAGGCAAAGCGGAATTTGGGGTGGAGGTTGACAGCTTGCGACCCCCCCCATGTAGTAACCTCGTGACCCCCTGAGGGGTTCCAACCCCCAGTTTGAGAACCCCTGTCCTAAGGAGAGCTAATATTTTTAATTTTGGTTAATATCAGTGATGTTTAGTTCTGGGATAGCATATTTCAGAAACCCGCCTGTGGTCCATCAGAGAGTAAATGAAACAGACTCCACAAAATGGTTTGATTTTTGACAAATTGGCAAATTCCAGTGAAAAAATGTTTCTTCAGAATTTTCTGACCAGCTCCAACGTAAACCACCTTGGGGTTGCCCATTGCAAAGATGGGAAAAAACTGAAACCAAGCCCCCTTGATGGCTGTGATTTGGGTAAATCTTAACCAGCCTTGGGTTCTGGTTTTGCAAATGCAAATGTTGACCAGCAAGGTTTTCCTAAACCTGGCTTTCATAGGCCACCTCTAAAAATGCTAATATTAAAGCAAAGCTGATAATGTAAATGCCTCGATGAAGGCGTAAATGAACTGACTTGTAGTGGTCTCACTTATTTATTGTATATAATATAGGTTATTCATAATGCAAAAATATGATATATGAAACATTTCACAAGAGATAATAATATCTATTATCTTTGGGTTTCCAACAGAACATTGTATTTTCTATACCATACCATGCCACCCTCACATCTACGCTGCTGCGGCTGGTGGCACTGCCTTCAGAGCTGGGCTCCTGGCCATCAACCATTGCTCTCCAGCTGCCTGGCTGTGAAGGTAGTGCAGAAGTAAGGGCGGAAATACCACGATCCCCCACGATGGCCTTGTGACTCCCTTTTGGGTCAGGATCCCCAGTTTGAGAAACGCTGACTTAAGGGCTTTACATGTTTGTATTTTTAAATACGTATTTGTGACACCACCATGACATTTAAGTTTTAAATACCTGAAACTGTGAAATCCAAGATTTAAAAAATGCTATGACTGTGAAATTTACCAAAACAGACTGTGAATTTGATAGGGCCCTAATGATTGGGAATTGCACAGAAAATAGGAATTTGCAAATCCTATTGTGACAGCCTTACACCACAAGTAATCCCATTGGTTTTCATAAGACTGTTCCTGGTGTAAGTAACTATTCAGAGGGAGTAAGGGTGTCACAATCTGCCCCTTAACAGCCTGACACCCTTGCATAGAGTAATACTTTACTCTGCCAGTAGCTCCATTGAACTCCAGTAAATAGTTACATTCTGTAGGACTGAGGTGTAGTTGACATAATTCTTGTCAGTGTTACTGCAGTAAAATCACAATGTGCGTAAGGATATAAAAAAATCTGGCCCAAAATATAGATTAAGTTTGGATCAAACTATTCTGAGGAAGAATATCTGAATCTAAACATAGAGAAACACAGCCACCCTCCTATTCACACTAATGAAATTTCACTCGGTTTTTGCCTAAAACACCTTAATACCATTCTCTAGTTTTGAATTTTTATTTCTCTGTTCATGTTTCTCTGTCTTCTGCTTTTCCCTGATTTGGGGAGGTAGTTTGACTTTGTGGATAAAAGCAGCAAAAATGAAAGTCACACAGTCGTCAGGTCTATCAAACTGTTTCGTACTGGAATCATTTAATTCATTCATTTCATATGAATGCAAGGTTATTAATATGCCCTGTGCAGTGGTTCATTTCATCAACTTTTTCCTGAGTTGCAGACATACTGCACAAGCAATCGCGTCTGTTAGGTTTTGTTTGGCTATGCCAATATGTAATTTTTGCCCTTTTGTCTTTCTCTCTCTCTCTCTCTCTCTCTCTCTGTTTCTCCCATAGATCTATTTGCTAAAATAAATTGAAATGTGGAAAAGAATATAAGGCACAATTTATACTAGATATATTTGCAATTACTAACTCTGAATTAAACATATCCCTTCATGAATAATGAAGCAGGAATAGGCCAGAGGAAAAATGAGATAAGATCTTCAATCCATGTATTTTTAATTGCTTCATTATCTAAAATTTGGTATGAATAGCAGTGGATACAGTTTGCTGTTAATGCACAAAAAGAAATGAGAATTTTCAGCCAAATCACAAAAGGCTATCAAAAATTAATTTTGTGTGCTGTGATCATTGAAAATGTAAGTGATTTTGTGGCAGAGTGACATAAAAAATACCATTTATATGCTAATAATGAACAAGTCATATTTTTTCATTTTGATGCAAAATAAATTTTATTTTCATTTTAATGAACTGTAATGAATTATAAGCGGTTTCTTTTTATCTTTAGGTAAAAGCTGAAGGAAAGATAATGGAAGGCTGACAAAAATACAGTCCCTGAATGAAAATAGGACGGAACTGAGAGTGACCCTTGTACGACCTGTTAAACTTAGTTGTTAACTTCATAGTTCATGGTTGAACTGTGCCTTTCAGATCTCTAGGATGTTCATCAGAACTAAGAGATGAGGTTTGTTCTGCAGTGTTAATGTCCTGGGGAAGATCACTGTCACTGGTGTTGGAGAATGAGGAGAAAATCAGATAAACATGACTTAAGAACCCGTAACTTATTTCACATTAGAACATCAACAGTCAGGATCGGGGTCACATGGAAATAAGCTGCCGTACAAAGTCCCAACTAGTATATTTATGAGAATTATGTATTTTCTTTGCAATTATTTTTGAAACTGAAGATAAAAGGTTATTTGGTACAGTTAAAAAAAACCTACTGTCACTTGTAGCACACTGATGCAATGTTCAGCAGAACAGGCTCTAGAAAGAAAAGAAGAGAAAAGCTGGATTCATTTGAAAAGAAGCCTCACAACATAGGACTATATTTTTAAAGGTATTTAGATGCACCAGGATGCAGCTAGGTGCCTAGCTGGAATTTTCAAAAGCCTATAAATTCCACTGGATACCTATCTGCATCTTTAAGTGCCCAAATACCTTTATAAATGTGTCCCATAGCATTTAAATTCATGGGGTCACACATGGAGTGAACATTTTTCAAAATGGGTGAGGTAATATCTTTTATTGGACCAACTTCTGTTGGTGAGAGAGAGAGACAAGCTTTTGAGTTTACACAGAGCTCTTCTTCAGGGCTGGAAAATGTGCTCAGAGTGTCACAGCTAAATACAACGTGGAACAGATTGTTTAGCATAAGTAGTTAACACATGTTTCAAGGGACCATTCAAGGTGAAGTGTCCCATTAACACCCCTCCAGTCAAAAATGGGGTAGGTATCTGGGAGGAGGGTTGTTAGTGAGTTATAGATTGTTGTAATAAGCCATAAATCCAGTGTCTCTGTTCAGTCCATGATTTTTAATGTCTAGCAAAGTTACGAATTTAAGCTCCCAGGACAGTCTTTTGACAGCCCGATGCCAACTCTGTCCACATATCTATTCAAGTGACATCATCATAGGACCTAATCACATCAGCCATACCATCAGGGGCTCGTTCACCTGCAAATCTACCAATGTGATATATGCCATCATGTGCCAGCAATGCCCCTCTGCCATGTACATTGGCCAAACCGGACAGTCTCTACACAAAAGAATTAATGGACACAAATCTGACATCAGGAATCATAATACTCAAAAACCAGTGGGCGAACACTTTAACCTGTCTGGTCATTCTATGACAGACCTGCGGGTGGCTATCTTACAACAGAAAAACTTCAAAAACAGACTCCAACGAGAGACTGCTGAGCTGGAATTGATATGCAAACTAGATACAATCAACTCAGGATTGAATAAGGACTGGGAATGGCTGAGCCATTACAAATATTGACTCTATCTCCCCTTGTAAGTATTCTCACACTTCTTATCAAACTATCTGTACTGGGCTAGCTTGATTATCACTTCAAAAAATTTTTTTTCTCTTACTTAATTGGCCTCTCAGAGTTGGTAAGACAACTCCCACCTGTTCATGTTCTCTGTATGTGTGTATATATATCTCCTCAATATATGTTCCACTCTATATGCATCCGAAGAAGTGGGCTGTAGTCCACGAAAGCTTATGCTCTAATAAATTTGTTAGTCTCTAAGGTGCCACAAGTACTCCTGTTCTTTTTGCGGATACAGACTAACACGGCTGCTACTCTGAAACCTGTCTTTTGACAGTGTTGTGCAGGTTTCCTTTGAGGATGAGGACTGATAGGTCAGCTATAGAGTGATCATTTTTCACAAAGCAACTCTAAACTTCAACACAGGCCCCATGTGAGCGTTCCTGGCCTCCCAGGCCAAGTTTTCAAAAGTGCCTGATGTTAAGTGCCTCCATTTTTGGGTGTCCAACTAGTGACATCCTAAGAGTGGCCTGATGTTTAGAACGTGAGCTCTCAATGTCAGAGAGACACTGATGTAGAGAGAAATGAACAAGTTCTGACCACATCACAAAAGTGAGATAAAAGATATAGAGGAAAACTATATAAGACAGCTGTGTCATGCACACTACAGAGGAGTCCCTGAGTAGCAACAGCTATTTTCCCTGTACTCTTGTTTCTGAAGTTGGATGAGGTGGTTTTTTTCTGGGTATGTGGCCTGCAGCATGTTCAATTTTGCACGCTCCCTCACCTTACCCTTTGATTAATGACAAGCCAGCCTTGGTATTGAACAGCTGAAAAAGAAATAAATGCAGGCCCTAAAGAGTAGCCAACTCAAGCTCTCCTGTTAGAAATTTGTGACTGACAACAAAGGTTCTTTTGCTGCCATAGATTTTCTTTGTTTTCCCTTTTGGTTTTGAAGTGATTTGCTCTCTAGTAAGGTTGTGCTCATTAAAGCGAGGCTGAAACAGACACGGATGTGCTTACCTGGGACACTTGTTTTTCTCTCTTTATTTTGGATTAGTTCCTTTTATATGTTACAATGACTGCTTGGTTAACCCTTGCTAAATTTTGATCATCTGTCCCGTATGTAAAATAAACTAAGTTTAGATCTACACCACATGCCTTACAGTGGCACAGCTGTACTGCTGCAGCTGTGCTGCTGTAAGGTCTCCCATGTAGCCACTCTTTCGATATAGGTCAAAGGGATATAGGGTTGGTCCTGCTTTGAGCAGGGGGTTGGACTAGATGACCTCTCTAGGTCTCTTCCAACCCTAATCTTCTATGATTCTATGAAAGATATTTCAGAAATATTGGCTACATTTCAATAATAATTTTTATTTAAAATATATAATCAAATATATTTCCTGGGTAAATCAAGGAACTACCCGGTACAGTTCTATTCTTTTCTCTCCTTAATTATCATAGCTGATTTAACCTGGTCCTGAAAACCCTTGTGTAAGTGCTTTAAATGTATGAGTAGTCCCATTGAAGTCAGAGGGATAGAGCGGGTCTGAACATTTTAGACAAAATTTCATGTAGTTGAAGTTGGAATGTTTCATGGAAATGTTTTGACAACGTTTACGCTGGGGCATGGGAGAGGGACACAAGAGACACTCCATATGCTGGTGCTTAGTGCACTGGCTTGGGATGTAGGAGTAGGGTTGCCAATTTTGGTTGGATGTATTCCTGGAGATTTCATCACATGACATAATCTTTAATTCCTGGAGACTCCAGGCCAATCCTGGAGGATTTGCAACCCTTTGTAGGAGTCCAATGCTGAAGTCCATGTTCTGCCTGGTTCAGAGTGATTGGATATAAAAAAAACCTGTAATTTGAATCAGGCAGACCCAGGGATTTGAATTTGGGTCTTCCCCATCCCAAGCCACCAGGCTGTAAGGTGTGTTGTCCTCCAGACAACTCTAATTGGGGACCCAGGTTATAAGCAAATCCCAGAGCTAAGGCTCCCTTATAAGATTCCTTGCTGAGACTATCCTGATGTCAGGCCTCTGTTCATTAAACCCAAGGCCTGTGTCAGTGTGAGTGTCTTTGAAATTTGCAGCCATCCTGGTATCACACAGGGAGAGAGGTCAAAACTAACATCTTCAATTTCACCTGGTATCCAATGCAGATTATAGATCATGGCATACAGCTGTACTAATGTGCTCTCAGTGGGAAACATCACTTAACAAGTGACCTGCCATGTTCTGCCTTCTCTGCAATTTCTAAATGATCTGAAGGTTTAACCTCCTGTAGAGCACCAGCCAGTAATCTAATTCCTAGGTGACAATGGCACGGGTAGTCGTGATGACAACCACAGCCAAAATATAACAACCCTGCTTGACAGTTCAGGCTCAGTACAGTAAAGACAGCTGCCTAGTGCAATATTGGAATGTCTGGCCCTCCCGGGATCAACTTGTGGCTGAACATCACTATTACTTTTCTTGTTGTATTCATTTATGCTGCAAACAGGCTCACTTTTTTCTGTTTTAGCAGCTGTTATGCCTTTGTTAATCCGCTTTGAACAGTGTCCTTATTTGAAAAAAAAAAATGACAGGGTGTGAGCTGTAGTGCAGTAACTCACACCTTGGGTGTGGTTAGACATAAAGCCACAGGCCAAGTGCTATCAAATGCAGGCGGTGTGAATTATTACACTATCACTCACACATCCTGAAGTGTCTTACTGGGGTAAGTATAACAAAAATAACCATGGGCATGTATTAAAAAACTAGAGAAAAGTTAAAGAAATTAGTTAATAAACCAATGTGTCAGTACTTCAAAAAATAGACCTTTTTGCTGTATGCCCTCCCCTACAGCCCCCCAGTAACAAGGCGGAGAAGAGTTGGGTCTAAGAACCTAGAATACAACCTGTATCCCAATGCTATTTCCCTAGAAAATATGTACCATGGACTCTGATCAGTTAGGTCACTCAGCAGGGTCATGCGAGTTCTCTTTTCCTTCTTCCTTTAGGCTCAGTCCTGCAAAGTGTTTAACTTTATGCTTTAAGTCTGCAGGCATGGCATTGAGGACTGCAGTCGCTGTGCTACTTGCATGTATTTGTGAAGGCAAGGGTGAGTGTGTGTGGCCTTCTGTGATATTTTATGGTGTGTGGAGATATTCTCTGGGCGGTGTTTATATAAAAAGTCAGACTAGATGATCAAATAGGTTACTTCCAGCCTTAAAATCTATGAAGGAGCAACTTGGAAGAAAAATGATAGATTCTGTTGAAAAAAGGTCAAATCCGACTCTGTTTCCTGCTCTACCATTGGCCTTATATTTGCCTCATTTTGTCCCATCTGTAGAGCTGATCTTAAAATGAGAGAAAAATTAAAAAAAAAATAGTAACTTTTTCTCCCATTCTAGACAAAAATTTCAAAATTTCTGACTCTTTATAGACTTGGCTAGAAAAAGGGGGGACGGGGTGAATCAGATTCGTTTGTCAAACTTCAAATATCTCAATTTTTTTCTGACTAGCGCTATCTACTTATGGGTGGTGATACTGGTGCCTCACGTGTAAACAAAAATTATGCTGTAGAAGGAATTGTTAAAATGTGGGTTACATGTTTTGATGTTGAAGACAGTATAGAGAAATGAGAAAGCAATGCAATTGTCTAAGGTATCTCAGGGAAAATACATAGGCTAGGAAGACAAAACCGAACGTCTGAAAAGTACAGACTAGGTCATTATTAGAAAGAAGGAATAAAGGGCTGATAACAAGGCACAAATCCACTGGATGAAAGTACGAAGCAGAAGATGATGAGATAAGGAAAGAACTATACAGTATTTAAATGTAATAGGCTTATAAAGGTGGTGATTTCAATCTCACTAACATTAATATGAGAAACCCTGTATACCTGAGATATGAAAGATACTTAAATTATCGTTGTGGTCATTGACTATCTGATAAACGAGTACAGCAAGAATACTAAAAATCACAAGTTAAAGTTCAGGGTTAAAATAAGGAAACTGAGTCATGTGACCATTAGAGGTGTGTTGACCTTTCATAGAAACAGTGTATCTGATTGATTTTTGTTTTTCCTTGTGATCACATATTATTTGTGAACGGACTCTTATTTTTATGAATTTTATTTATTGTTTGAAATGAAATGGATAAACTCATTGTGTAGACCATTTCAGCCTATGGGCTGTAGGTGGACTACTGACAAATAGATTCAGAGCATTGGTTCTCCCTTAGGCAGCTGTCTCTGCTCATCTTTAGGACCTAGAAGATGTAGAATTCCCTTCCCGCGGAAGTTCTGGTGCTCCTGGATTGGTTGTTTTTCAAAAGGCCATGCTCCAGTTCCATCGCACGGTATTGGGCTTGAGGCAGGAATCTCTGGGTGTAACTTTGTGGCGTGTGTTATTCCCAACCACTCCCTTACCCCTCCTCTGAAGGACATTTGTGAGGTTTAATTACTGTCCTTCCCCCCAACATATTCCCCCCCCCCCCAACACACACACACACAGTTTCAGTATTATATCTCCTTGGTATTGCATGATGTCATAAGATCTTTTTAGGAGTTTTGGGGAGATTTGGCCTAATAGTCATTTGTGTCTGTAGTGAAATACTTAGATGTTTTATAGTACTGCTCATTTAAAGTGGAGAGTTAGTTGAAACTAGATTGATTCCAGCTCCTGTTAGTCCAGGCAGCTATTGTTTTCATGGCTGTAGTCCTTATTTTCAGTCCAAGGCACTGATCTTACAAAGTGAACTGGTCCATGTGGATGGATCCTTCTGCCCCCACAAAGCCCCACTGGCACAGGAATGTGCCTGCAGGGAGCAGTTTGCAGGCTTGAGGCTGAATTGAGAGGCACCCTGTGAGGGTTTGGGGATTTCCATAGCTTGTCCCTGTCAGCTGATCCCCAAACCAGAGGATCTGATGAAGAAAGTGCCTCAGATGCTAGTTTATCGGGTTATATGATGTCATGTTGTTGACATTTCCTGCAGCTTTCTAGTCCCTACCCTGCCTGTTTCTGTACTATTGAGCTTTTTAAAATTATTTACATTTTGCTTTGTCTTAGTGTCTGGTCTGACTTTCCTAGGGTTAAAGGATAAGACTTCCAATTGCTTCAGGGAGGAATAGTTGATTACCTCATTTTGTAAATACTGGGAGGAGATTTTGTTTGTTTTTGGTCCCCCTAATCCTCCCACCCTGCCCCGGTCACTGGGATATATAGGTATCTTTATAAAGGCTGACAAGATCTTTAATGTGCCTCCTTAATGGAGACGTCAACTTTATTGGCTTATACTGTCTAATAATTACATTTGTTTTTATGGCAACTTTATATAAAAATTAACAAAAAAGAAAAGAAGAAAGGAGTTGGAACAAACAGACTAGACCAATGAAGTGTGGGGAGGCATGGACTGTGTTTTCCCCTCTTCTGAAAATGTGCATCCAAGGCTCTGTAAGCAAAAAAGGGAAAATAACAGATGTCTGCAAGAAATAAAAAAAACAAAAACAGTGAAGACAACATAGGGATATGAATAAACACAATTTGACTGTGCCAATTAGAAACATTTGTTTGGTGCAACAATGAGGCTTTGAAAAATTTTAAGATTTTTGTTTTAGTTACTGTCTTAACATAGTTACTGAAAATTGCTCCGATTTTAGGGTTTTGTCTTAATCAAGTAAAATTACACCATCATTTTGTTTGTCCATTAACATGTTCAATAGCAAATCTAGCCAGCTAGAGGCACTCAAGTCTTAATCAGGGTTGAACAAGGTAGAGTTATAATGCCTTTTCAATGAGACACGATAAACAAGACAGGGAGAAGGTGTGCTGCCTGTTCGCTCAGTCTGGTAAAATGAGCAGTTCATATTTTCCAACCATATTGGATCAATTTCTGGGTTTTATCATCATTCTGCATAATAAATAAGTTGTTGTGTTTGCCATATTTAATATTATTCTCGTTATCTTCATATGAACTTATATGAGTTGCAGTGACGTTGCAGACACCATCTGTGAAGGAAGACACAGGTACCTTACACCATGGAAGGGAGAGGAAATAGTCAGATCCGCCAAAGCACTGCAATTCTGTTGATGATATATTAGTATTTACAAAAAGTAAATAGGCTAGCTCTTGTTGAAGCATATGGTCTCCCAGGGAGCACCAAACAGGAATGGGGAGGAACAGATACAAACCAATTGATCTTTGACACCCAAAGCCTGTTTTCACAATTGTGGTGCGGCCAAAGCTAGCTGTGGAGCAAGCAGATATAAGTCAGGTGACCTCCATCTAGCCCTTCATTGGCTTCAGGGCCAACCATGGCTGGCTAAAGAACAAGCTGCATTGCTGAGCCTCCAGCAACAGACCATGCAGGAGTTCTCTGCCCTGGCACGCTTCCCATCTGACCTGGATCTAGTGAGAGTGTCACCATTGTTGTAGTTCAGTTAGTTCATCGTGTTTCACCTTGAAACGAATAGACTCAGAGGACAGGAGCCTTTTGCTGTGACAACCAAGGTGGGGTGAAGGCATCTAGCACATGTAAGTGTTTCTAACTTGCTCCAATCTAATGCCACCAGGAAGGCAACTCCTCTAGCTTTGCCATGAGTTCTTAGGCAGCCCGACCATGCCACAACCAGTTGTAGCTCATGCAGCCTCTCCAGATCTCTAAGGAGTCAGCATGTAGTTCACAAGTTCCACCTCTGACATAGCCTGGCAGCTGTCAACCTTATGACAGAGGTGCTCATGGAATGAGGATGGCACATGCAAGGCAATGGAAGTGAAGAATAGTCTGTGTAAAGTCTTGTCCTGTCAGGATGCCCAACTCCTCTGTCCTCCCCTCATTGCCCCCTAGTAAAAGGGGTTTAAAAAACATATTTTGCATGCTTGCTGAACTCCCTGTCCAGGGATTCTGTGTATGGCTGTTGTGAAGTCCAGCCATGGAGTTCAGAGGAAAGAATTGAGAGAAAAATTCACTGAAAATTCATTAGCTCCCACATTTGCTACACTTGACCGTCATGTGGTCAAAACTATCTTTTAATATTCCTTGATTTCCTTCACTGGCACCAGCATGGCATGTTGTCTGGACCCCATTCCAGCGTTCATTGCTACAGGATACAAAAAAAGGTGATGCCATCCCCACCTGTCCCAGTATAAGTGGAGAAGTAAACGGTGGCACTAGAGCTAGTCACACAATAAACACCCTTTTTAAAGCCCAGGTGTTGCAAACGGACAAAACAAACTGTATGTGTTGTCACTGCTTGACTGCACTCAGTGCTAGCCTAATGGGCAGCCAGCCCTCTTATGCCTGCACCTCAGTCTTGGAAAACATGCATCATTCTGTGCATCCACCTAAAATAAGGACCTACAAACTCCGCTGCATGTAATGTTCTTTGAAAATTGGGCCTTATATCACTACAATGTTTTTCCTTTTTTCTAGCATGAAGACTGCTAGGCTTGGTACTTTAATGGGCCTGTGCACTTAATTTATTTTTCTTTTACCAGGTGAATATTTTTAGTGAATTTTAGTGCTCATGTAAGGTGCTTGGTTGATAGATCTGCTTAGGGAGTCCCTTTATTTAGCCACACAACAGGGATAGCATGGGCAGCAGCGGTGAACGTTCCCATCGAATGCCTTCCTAGTATGCCTCAAGTTTTAACTGGTCTCTAGGGGGAATAGCTCTGTTTACATGCTCTTTCAATCTTTGGCCTTCCTACTGGGGCTGCCAACAAGGGTGCCAATTAGTGCCTGTTTGAATGATAGCGTTGGTGACATGGACATCTCTATCCACTAGGAACTGGACTGAGACCACTAATCCATTTGAAGGAGGCTTCCTAGCAGCCATCAGCACATAACCAGCAACGTGTGCTGGATTTTGAACGAGTGTCTTGGAGGTGGGACCAGTGAAAATCCTCTGAGATTTCTATGAATGTAATGTTTAGATGAGGAGGTGTGGATGGTTTGCTTTGTCTAACTCTAATAGTTTTGAGAATTATAGCAGGTGCAGCATCCAGATTAATTTGAAAGTTTGCTCATGTATTTTTCTCCTATGAGAAGAATTTGGAGTGCAATAACACAGAAGGCTTAATAAGAAATAAATGAAAAATACACCCCCATTCAATCAGCTAAGCAAGAAGGTAAAACTAGAGATGTGCTGATGTGCAAGCCCTGAACTCATCTGACATAATTCACGTCTGCTCTCTTTTGGAGGGCACTATCCCTAGATTTATTATTCACCAGGTACCAACTAAGAATGTCTAGGTAGTTTGGCAACAGCCTATTAGGGCATTATAAAAGAGAATGGAAATTGAAGTTGAAGAGGATGCAGTAAAGTAATTGGATTATTAACTGCTTCAGTTCTGAATGACATACCAGGTGCATCCAGAAAATGTTCTTTTATATTTTTGGACACACTGTACTGGATACTTCCAAGACATTCCACTGAACCCTCCACTCAAAAGATAGCTGCTAAATTGCAGGCAGCAAAGATAGGGTTGTGGTTATCTGGAAAACTGACAGGCTTCCTTACCATTTGTTGTTAAAGATTCCACAATGCCGTTCACACAGAAGGCGCGATAATCCAAGTGTCCTGGCCAATTCCACTATGGGTACTGCCTCACATCCACTTTCCTAGGGGAGGGTGATGTCACTGAGTGAAAAGCGAGAGTATGAATAAATGAGACAACGGAGAATCAACAGCCAGAAACAGGACATGCTTTAACCAGGCCAGAAATGCTACCAGGCTGATGCTGCTAATTACCAAGTAGGTCTATGAGCAAACAAATGAAAGGGCAGCAACATTTAAATGTTAGAATATCCCTTGCTCCAATTCACAGATAGGTGGGAAGAAGAGAACAAAAGGACACCCAGCCCCATTGTGCCTAAGGCTGGGGAAGCTCAGGACTCGCCCTCCATGCACTAAAGAGGGTGCACATTTCCCCCAAAAGGCTCCCACCCAATGGAGATATCCTGCAATGGAGTGGGGAGCATACTGCACTGCCCGAATGGGCTGCTGCTATCTCCCCTGATCTCCGGGAAGGGAATATGTCTGATTATCTGTCAGCACCGGAGCCCCCTCAGAGAGCGTGTGGTTCTACCTTGCCCAATGCTCATCTAGCCTTAAAGTATTACTGCAATCCGTTCCAATAACCAGCTAGGTCCATCCGTGCAAAAAAGCTATAGGTCAGGTATGTGTAGCCAGCCTGGGGTTGTGCCTTACCCTGAGAGAAGCATTGAGCACTGCCAGTGCTCAACGAGGGAGCACAGTCCCAGGTGATGGTGCAATGTTCACTGAAGGTGGAAACATTTGCTCCTGCAGCCTGTTGCTCTCCCCTTTCTCCAGGTAAAGCACAACGAAGTGAGCGAGAGGAAGTGGGAGAGAGGACACAGCAGAAGCATTTTGGGTGAGAACCACGAGATGCAGCGCTTGGGGAGAGCTGTCTGCAGTTCCTTGCCTGATGCTGGTGGCTTGCCAGCCAGTGGGCCAGGAGGGGAAGATATTGTGAATAGAGCTGGCTAGAAAATGGAATTTCCCTCCTATGAAAATTTTTTATGTTGGTGGGAAATATCTATCCCGAAGCAGCAGGAAACATTCTTTAAAATTCCTTTTTGGTAGAACCAAAGTGGAACGAAACTGGAATATTTCTGCTTGCGCCTGACTCCTTGGGCAGCTGCCTCAGGGGCTGCCCAACTCCCAGGTTGCTGGCTGGCTGGAGAGTCAGGCAACCCTGGGAGGCACCTGCCCAGGGAGCTGGGTGCGCCCAGGCTGGCCTGCCTGTCTGCTTTCCACCCATACACTTGCGTGGAATTTGTTGATTCTCTCAAATGAGCGTTTTCTGACAGACAAGAGTTCCCTCTGCACATTTTGACCGGCAGTAATTGTGAACTGTTTCAGAATGCAAACTTCAGCTGTGCCTTAGTCTGAGCCACTCCACCAGCCCATGAACACGTTTTCCTGGCCCAGTGAGACAGGATTCAGACCTCAGATACCGAGCACAGTTTTAACTCCTGCTAGCAGCTGAAGTGGATTGAGTGCTGACTAGCACATTCCTGCTCCCAAGACCACTGGGCCTCAAGCAAAGCAGCGCTGCTGTGCGTAAACATTAAAGCGAGACCATCATGGCACAGGAAGCTGTGGGAAAGGCCAGCCGAGGATATGCTAGGTGTTGCAGGATAAACAGATTGGTTTTCTATGTGCTTTATAAAGCATTACCGTGTCGCCTGTTCCCCAAACAAACTCCTGCCCCTTGCTGTTATATTCCCACTGGTTCACTGACTCCTTGGAGCACTGTGTGAGCAATAGGTCCCGTGCCATACCTGGAAACAAACCCCAGGAGTCCTGGCTTCTCTGTTGATTCTAATTGTTACACCAGGCACTGAACGTAAGTTAAAACTGAACTAGTGGTACTGTGACATTGCAGTCTATATGGTTTTATAAACATATGATAATAAGTGAATATAATGTAACCGGGATATGCTTCCTGCAAAAGGTCTCTTGTAAGGTATCATTACAAAGCTTATAATCTACTGAGTGTGATCATCCGATTTGTATAAATGTTCCATGCTTGTATCTGAAACTAGAAATATGAAATATAATTCTGAGGGCCTATTGTAATTATGCAAAGTGTGGGCCATTAATGGTGGTTTGGAATCTTGATGACTCCCATTAACAAGGACCATTGTCTGCAAATGGCTGTGTTTTACTTGTGACTCTTCCTGTATGTGTGTGTGCTGGCAAGTGGGTAATGAAGTCTTGCAGTGACATGTGATCATGTCACCTGAACTGGAATCCATCTTTAACCTGGTGCTTTTCCAGTGAGGGAGGTGGAAACCCAGAGGGACAAAGGATTTCCACCTTATGCAAAAGATATATAAAGGGGTGGAACAGAATAAAGGAGAGCGAGGAGCCATCATGAAGAATCCCCTAGCTACCACCTAAGCTGGAACAAGAGCTCTACCAGGGGAAAGAATTGTGCCCAGGCCTGGAAGGTGTCCAGTCTGAGGAAATAACTTACTGAAGCATCTCTAAGGGTGAGATTATCTGTATTTAGTTCGATTAGACATAGATTTGCGCATTTTATTTTATTTTGCTTGGTGACTTACTTTGTTCTGTCTGTTATTACTTAGAACCACTTAAATCCTACTTTCTGTATTTAATAAAATCACTTTTTACCTATTACTTAACTCAGAGTATGTATTAATATCTGGGGGAGCAAACAACTGTGCATCTCTCTCTCTCTATCAGTGTTATAGAGGGCGAACAATTTATGAGTTTACCCTGCTTAAGCTTTATGCAGGGTAAAACAGATTTATTTGGGTTTAGACCCCACTGGGAGTTGGGCATCTGAGTGCTAAAGACAAGCACACTTCTGTGAGCTGTTTTCAGGTATACCTGCAGCTTTGGGGCAAGTAATTCAGACCCTGGGTCTGTGTTGGAGCAGGCGGGAGTGTCTGGCTCAGCAAGACAGGGTGCTGGAGTCCTGAACTGGCAGGGAAAATAGGAAACAGGGGTAGTCTTGGCACATCAGTTGGCAGCTCCCAAGGGGGTTTCTGTGATCCAACCCGTCACAGGTACATAGAACCAAATTCAGCCCTGACATGAGGTGTCACACTCCTACTGACTTTAATAAGAATTTGGCCCCAGAGTTTAAACCAAAGAAAACGCCCACGAATTAATGGAATTGTTTGCTGAGCCTTTAGTGTTCATTGTCAACCTAATGTTTAAAAAGTTACTGAAGCACTTGACAAGATAAGTTATGGCAATGACCTTGGATAATTAAAGAGAAGAAAAATTGAACTGCATTTTGGCAAGAGGAAAACAAAATCTGTTGAAAGCAGCTGAATTGACGTGTGTGTATAATGGCAAATGGGATAATGTCACGTGCAGTTACTCTTTTTTAGCCAAGTCTAAATAAAACAAGGCACACATGGAAATAAAGAAAAGCAGATGCTGAGGTGTCACTTGAAGGATATTACATTTATGAAATGGCCTAACAAGCAAGTTTCAAAAGCAAAAAGACTATGATCATTTATTAAAAAAAAAATATGGATGCTATGTCGAAAGAATAAAATACCTAGGGAGTTGAAAACACCATACATTTTAGACATATCATTTTACAGTTAGAATGTTTTTGTTATTATTTTAAGAAGAATAAGCCTTTGGGGGGTCTCATAATGTTTTGGACTAGTGTCAAAAGAAATGTGAACATATCAGATACAAAGATCTTTGTGGAAGCCTGCTTGGGATATGCAATAATGTATTCTAGTTGGCAAAGACATTTTCAAAGCATTGCCAAGCCCCGGTCTGTTTATGGATTTAATACCTAGTTGTTTAAGACCCTGTTTACAAAGCAATACATAGGGAAGTTGTAAATGGCTCCTGAATGAAACTCCATGCTTTGGTGTGCTGCAGGTCACCTTGGGCCACAAATGTTTTATCATAACACCATCAGGCCAGAACCTCAGCTGGTGTAAATCCGATCAATGGTGTGATGCCAGTTTACATGGACTGTGCATCTGAAGTAAATGTTTCATAAGTGCCTAAGCAGCTTAAAAGCTCATATTCAAAAATGGCAGATACTTCTGAGCCGTAGGTCCATTGAAAGAGTGCATCTATAGGCACCTAAACACTTTTTCAAATATGGCCCTAAATCAATTCTGAAATTGGGATTTTGGCACCCTAGTCACTCAGCTACTTTTTGCAGTTTTGACCCTCCTGACAAATCTGCCCAGACTTTGATGAAATATGGACAGGTCTTGCTTAAACCCCTTACTGTCAAAGGTCACTGATGCTATGTAGTCTATGAGCCATGTGCAGTACCATGAGACAAACCAAGAAGTGCCTTCAAAGGCATTAAAACAATGGTCTGAGTAGTAGAAAGAAACACACTATAATGTGGCAGTTGAATGGGCCCTGTAGATTGGGGCTTTGCTGTAAGACAGATGTCCCAAAGAGCTATTTGGTTTTCAGGTTAATTGCAATAGATTTTAATTTTACATATGAACTTAACATAAACGTGACAGAGATCAGAAGAAACTCAGAAGTATACACAGCTTGATGCATTATTCCATAGATTGAAAAAATAATTATTTCAGACCTGCCTTCTAGTGTGAGATTTATCTCAAAGTGTTTAATATCTCAAACATTGTCATACTTAGCTCTTTGTAGCATTTTTCATTTGTAGAGCTTAAAGCACTTTGAGACAGAGGGCAAGTTTTATTATCTCCAATTTACAGATGGAAAAGTGAGGCATATAGGCCCTGATCCTTAAAAGTGTTTTAGTCACATTGGCTTCAGTGGGAGTTAGGCACCCAAATACCTCTGAGGTTCTGGCCCATAGTGCCCACCTCCTTGCATCCTTCCCTCTTCCTTCTTCATTCTCTACACTAGGTGGGCCTTGTTTTTCAGTGTAGTTGTAGCACAATTGGCCCCAGGATACGAGAGCAATCAGGTGGGTGAGGCAATATCTTTTATTGGACCTACTTTGGTTGGTGTAAGAGATAAGATTTCAAGCTACACAGAGCTCTTCTTCAGGTCTGGAAAAACTACTCAGTGTCACAACTAAGTACAAACTGGGACAGATTGTTTAATATAAGGGACAAACACATGTTGCAGGAGACCATTTAAGGTGAAGTGGGCAATTCATCCAAAGGTGTCCTGGGAAGACAACTCTATGGCTGTTCCTCCGTTCCAGAACCAAGGGAATTCTCCCCCTTACTGGAACTGGGGCTCTTAGAGCCCTTTTATGCTGCCCAGGTACCCTTTAACCCGTGTAAAGGCTGTGAGGGGGTTAAAAATCTCACCCACAGTGTTTTGTTTAAGAGAAGCTAAACCAATTTTCAGGGCCCAGAGCCAACAGAAAGAGTCATCTGCTGGGAAAAAGGGAATCACCTAGAAGAACTGTGCAGTTTTTTTGGGGGGGAGGGGGGATACAGTTTACAATGGGCATTCACAGCCTGAGCTCAAAGAGAAAGGAGCCATGTAGCCAAAGAACTATAGAACAGCCATGCCCAGGGGAAGGCTCCTGAGCTGGGATAGAAAGGTTAGTATAGAGAGGAGGGAGATGGGAATGTGGGTAATGGTTGCAAGAGCACTTGCAGTATTACGGGCCTGGGGTAACAGTCAAAGGGGGATTAGGGCATGGCTAGGGTTTGCCTACCCTGATGGATTTTGCACGTGTGAGACCTGTCTGCTGAACTTAGGGTAAGCAATATTTTTCTTACAAGCCTTCCTGGTCGTCTTTGCCGGGCTTCATATCTCATGATTAGCTCACTGCTTCAGCACGCCTCAGTGCACTGACTGTCCTTGGGCATGCTGATTACATTGACTGCGATGTTTCCTGACATAATGGGCCAGATCCTCAGCTGGTGTAAACGGGTTAAACACCATTGAAAGCCAAAGGCAGCTTCATTACCTGTTAGCTATTCCTTTGGTACTTTTTCAAAATTCATATACAAAGCACAGAGAGAGAGAGAGATGGCAGCATTGTTCCAAACCATCTTGCCTCAAATGCTTCCATCCAAAGACTATTTCACAGTTTGAGAAATAACCTTCATGGGCAGGCTGGTGGTGACAGGGTTTCATCTTACATCTGTGTTACCTTTAGAGAGGTTTTGCATTGCATTCGCTTCCTGCAGGTCAACTGGATTGCACAGCCTAATTCTCCTCTGACTCATGCTGGGGTAAAGTAGGAGTAACTTCACTGAGGTGAACGGAATTGCACCCTTCTAGAACTGGTGTGAGAAAAATCAGGCCCTCATTTTCTGCAAGCTTTATGTTTAAATAGATGTTCACTTTGATACTGAGCCTGAAAGAGACCTAACCTCATGGACCTGTGTAAGGACCCGTTCTATTTTTCCATTAAATTCTATATAGATTCTTAAACTGCCACATCACTAGAGTATCTAAGCCCCTTCTAACAGTGCATTGAATGATGTGACTGATACCTTTCATGTGTGGTTCATTCTCTCCCCAGGAGAAGAACCGTATGCGCAGAATGGGGTTTGGGCTTGGTTTTTTGAAATGCACACACTGCTCTATGGCAGAGAAGGCTGATCATAGAAATGTGGCTTGCATTTGGAGTGGAAGGTGGTGAGGTTTGTGATGGTCCATCGTCCTTGTGGGAGTTCGTTCTGCAGTCTTGGACCAGCCCCTGCGAAAGCTGTCTCATGCATAGCTGAGCTTTCCCCTTATAGCAGAAAGTTCCATTGTGCCTGAGGAGCAGAGCTGTTAACTATGGTCTTCATCCTGGAGTTTTAGGTAATATTTTAAATATCCTAACCCTCAGGACAGGACGGAGCCTCCTAACCAACTGTAGATGGTATAACCCATTACTTGTGGATGCTGCTATGTGAGAGCTTGGTGTCAGAAAAGAATCCAAGAAATACAGACCGAATCGACCATTGTGAGTGTGTATTTCAACCAAATGGCACCATGTCTGCAAACTCTTCAAAGTGCTTTTCTCTGCCCACCAGCATCACCTCTGTATTGTTTAGGGTCAACTTCAGCCAGCTGTACTTCATCCATGAGTTGATCTTTTCCAAGCTCTGAGATGTCTTAGTGGCTATCTTGGTATGGCCACATGGAGTGAAGAATAGGTAAAACTGTTTGTCATCTGCATATTACTGGCACTTGAGTCCATGTCATTTTAGCAGTTCATCTATTTTCATCTTTGCAGGACTGGGGCCTTTACCTTTAATTCCTTAATAACTTGAGGAGTGCCCTAGATCTAATTTGCAACAGACATATGAGTGAGACATATATATTACCTTATCAACCAATGTATTTTCAGCACAAGAGCTTAATCTTTTTGGCTTGAATTCCTACCTTGCATACAGTTGCTAATTACAGATTTACTTAACTTCCTTTAGACATTTGATTATTGTTCATTTTACAACTTGTAAAGAATCTTGAGAAGCAAGACACAATACCAACCCCATCCTTAATAATTGTCTTTCTCCAACAATATTTTTAAGAGTCGTAGCCTTAAATTCTAAGGCAGTGAGACTACTTTTAAATGGCTGAATAGGCTCAACATTCCAAAAGAGTGAGCATATGTTCCCTCGGAGGCTCGGACCTCTGGTTTGGCTGGTAGGTGGCAGACATTAATCAAGCAGAAGATGGTTATAGTGTATTTAATTGTTACTGGATTACTTTCCATAAAGAAGCATGGAAACACATCTGTGATTTCCCACACTCTCTAATGAAGTGCAGTACTTATTTTTTCCTACTTTCCTTTCAAAAGCCAAAGAGGATGGGAGGGAGGATACCTGAAGTTACTTATGTGCCAGATAAAGTCTGATCAAGAATGGCCCTGAAAACAACATGATGAAGAGCTGTGGAAGCCGAGCTGAAAAACCAGGGAACAGTTAGGGAATCATTAAAAGACTTGCCAGAAACAGATAGGAAAGGAGGAGCTTTGTCACTGCCCTAAATGCCAGAGGCATAATAGGAATATGATGATGATTTCTGCTATGGTTTAAGACTGCACGGACGCTACCGGTTCCCTGGCTGCACAAAGACTTTTCATCATAGCCTTCTCTATCCAAGGTAGCTAGCGTTTAATGTCTTTATAATACGCTCCTCATCACCCTGGTATTTACCTTAAATTTTTAAAACTTCATCTTGGAGCTGAAATACTTTGAGGCTCTTGAAAACCAAGGGAATCCAAGGGACTGAATGTTCCTGGCAGAAACATCAATTCAGAGGAATCAGTATTCAGAAAGGTTGGTACGCCACACTCGGTGGCACTTTAGCTGAGCAGAGAGTTTACCCATCAGTACGATCAGCCATGATTACTGTATGGAATGCAAGTGATCAGTTTAATACAGTACATCTCATCTATTCATATTATAAGAGTGGGCCACATTTAGGACACACTCACGTTTTTTGTTGCCCTCTTGAAAATTACACTATTAAAAGGATTGTACAATGTAATGTACAGTATTTATTAGGTCCGGTTTATCTTGTAGCATGATAGTTTACAGCTTAGCTACTGACTGGTAGCATAATTTTGTAAATGTGTAAAATGTTGCAATAAATATATTTCTATATATGTCAAACGTTAATTGCCTTCCCAGGGCTAAGAATGTCTCAGTGAGCTCACTAACAAGTTTTATTGGTGGTATAAAATTTACTGTGTTGACATATCCTTTAAAACTCTGAAGACGTCGGAGCGTGCAAAATGCCCAGATGACATTACAAAGAATAAGTCAAAAATTTTATTTGAATTCCCCCCCTCCTCTTTTGCATAGCAACCCACATTAAGCCACAGAAAAAAGTGACAACACTTGTAAAATAAAGGAGTAATCACTCTTTACCAGATGCATTCACAGTGAATTTGTAATGAAGCAGTGTATTTTCACTGGAGAAGTCCAAGGCACAGCAAATAGGCTTCATTATATAGGGTATTTGTTTGATGTATCTCAGCATGGCAAGCCTAAGCAATACAGGACCTTTATACTTGTTAGATAAAGTGAACCACTTAAAGACTTTGTTGCAGAAGTTCTGATTTGCATGAAAAGAATTGTAGTGCTATATTGTCTCTTGAACTGACAATTACTGCAAATTTTACCCAGGAGAAAGGCTGGCATCTTATAGTTTGACATGACTATTAGGGAGGATTTTTTTTCAAAACAGATAAAAAGGGAAATAAAACATCTCACTGAAGGAACATTTCATTGAAACAATAGACATTTGAAGTAAAATCAGAGAGTTTAAAATTGTACCACAGAACCAGAAAAGAATACACCATGATATATAGAAAAAAAAAAAAAAACCACATGAACCCTAAGTCTGTAAGAAAGATACTCCTTGAAAAACCAGGAGCAACAGGAAAGGTGAATTCTCCAAGGTCAGTAATTTACAGTAATATACAATTTTCGTTTTTTAAAAATTGGATTTAATCTGTTATCTTTTCACGTGTCTTTTATTCTAAAGAGGACTGTTTTCTTAGATACAGCATGTCTATTTTGCTTAGCGATAGAAATGGTCAAACTCAAAATGATGCCCAAGCCTGATAGACTTGATTGCCTTTGATCCTTTCAGGCAGCTTCAAAAGCCAAGTTATTTTAAAACATTCTGGAGGCGTTTTGCAGGCACCCTGTGGGAAACTCGAAAATGCAGCTTCCACAACATCCACAATAAGGCTAGTGACGGAAGGCGTCTCCTGAAAAAGAAAAGTGTCACAAGAACACATCTAAGGTACAAGAGTTGATTTTTATTAAAAGGAAGAGAGAAGGAATGCACTCAGCTGTGAATAAACAGCTATTCCTTATGCGTGCACGCGCACACAGGCGTGCACAAATAATGTTATATGCCTTTCCAAACAATGGGAGTTTTAGGTTGCTACGCCATCTTCCTTAGAGCTAACAATTCAAGAATATGACCAGAGACGACAGATGGAGAAACAAGCTAAGGAAGAGGACATGGAGACACGAAAATGAAGGAGAAGTTAGCAGCAAAATGGCGGTGGTTGGTATAAAAAGAGGCAGTTACCACACACCCAGGGCCTAGTCATTGTAGCATTCGGGGCTGAAATTTTGTGCACTGAGACTTCTTTTCATTTATGTTTATTTTATTTTCATTGCACAAGAAGCAAAACATCTCTCATAGACTATAGGATGAACAACAGCAGGAGGACCTTTGGGCCAGGATGGTAACACAACTGAACAATTCATAACCAGAGAAAAAACAGTCTTTAACTAGCAGACACCTTGGGTGCACCCATGTTGTATTAAGGCCATTGTTCCATTTTTACTAAACTTACACTATTTACTGGGCCATAGCCTCAGATCTGGCTGCTTTGTGCCCAGCACAGTTCTCCAGCCAGTACAGGGGAGGTTGCCAGGGTGACTGTAAACCAGGAATTGTCCTTAGCTGACCTTTTTTATTGGGTTTCAATCTGCTTTGTGCTGCCCTTGTGGCAAATGTAAGAGGGGCTGAGGATTTGGCCTATTAAGTCTCACCAGTAATTATGCACAAATTTGTTCTGCAAATTTCTAGAAATCCAGCCAATGCTACATAATTATTATTACCAGCTATTAATTTTTCCATTACTTACAGGGCTTGTGCGCTCTTCCCAGTTTTCCATAGTCTGAGTTTATTTTTGGCTCCATCTTGCCTGTTTTCATATATGAGCCATTAAAGTTCACCCTTTTTGTTCTTATTTTTCTGTTACTGGGAGACCTCATAATATTGCCGTTGGATCAGGAGGGTGCGCCGTCTTTGTGATTCTTCCCAGGGCTTCCCCTGAGACAGTGTAGCTACACATAGCCCTATTCATTGATGTTTAGCGCTAAAGACAGACTAGCCAAGGTGAAGAGTTACATTTTTTAAACCAGATTCTGCCTACCCTTTAGGTATGCAGAGGTGGGTGAGAACGCACAGAGCCTTCCCCTGATCCTGTCCCATGTGCACCTTGTGCCAAGGCCAGGGACTAACATAACTGTAAGATCTTTGGCACAAGGTCCATGTTTTTACTATGTGTGCAGTGTGTGACAAAGTTCCTCCTCTATCTTGGTGGGTCCTGCGCTTATTGGCAGATTTTCTTGCCTCAGAGATTCACCATGTGGGTTGGGGAACAGCCCAGAGCCCTTCCCCTCTGGAAGAACCCACAGTCCAGGTCAATTGGGAGGTTTGGGGGGAACCCGGGCCCACCCTCTACTCCGGGTTCCAGCCCAGGGCCCTGTGGACTGTAGCTGTCTATAGTGCCTCCTGTAACAGCTGCATGACAGCTACAACTCCCTGGGCTACTTCCCCATGGCCTCCTCCAAACACCTTCCTTATTCTCACCACAGGACCTTCCTCCTGGTGTCTGATAACACTTGTGCTCCTCAGTCCTCCAGCAGCACATCCTCTCAGCTCCTTGCACCTCTTGCTCCCAGCTCCTCACACTCCCACCACAAACTGAAGTGAGCTCCTTTTTAAAACCCAGGTGCCCTGATTAGCCTGCCTTAATTGATTCTAGCAGCTTCTTCTTAATTGGCTCCAGGTGTCCTAATTAGCCAGCCTGCCTTAACTGGTTCTAGCAGGTTCCTGATTACTCTAGTGCAGCCCCTGCTCTGGTCACTCAGGGAACAGAAAACTACTCATCCAGTAACCAGTATATTTGCCCTCTACCAGACTCCTGTACCCCACTGGTCTGGGTCTGTCACAAGTGTCTCATACCATGGGGTCCTGGTCCATGACTGGGTTTCCTAGGCTCTACTGCAGTGCAAATAAATAATCATCACAGTGCAGGGATTACTTCCTCCAGGCACCTCCTTGTGCATTTCCTCCATTGCAGGCCTGTTTCTATCAGGCACTGCCTAACCCTAATTGTTTTTGTGACTCAGTTAGAGTCAGGTTGTTAGGTAATCACTGTTCCTGAACACCATGCATAGCCGCAAGTCTAGTAATTCCGTGATCCAAATCGCCTTAGCAGTTAAGCATCTTTTGGCTTAAGTTCCTGATGACTTTTTCCAACCACTTGACTTTCCTTCTCCAGATGTTCTGCCTGTTTCACACATCTGGCACGTACCCTTCCTTATTCCCTTAGTTATCCTGTTAGATCTCACCCAACCTTTCATATTTAGCACCCACAACCAAACCTGGAGACATGACCGTTTTTCATCCTGCTCCCAGTTAAATATCGTCCACATACATTTTGAATTGCAAAGATATTATGGGGAAAAAAATCTGTATATATAAACATGCACAAAGCCTGAATTTAGTTGCAAAAAATATTCATGATTGACATTCAAGTGCCATAAACAAAATTAGTGGTCATCATTCAAGCAGAAAGTTATCATCAGATGGTGCTAAACAAACACAGGCTCAAAGTGGAATAGAGGCTTTTTTAATAAGGGATGTATGAGTAATTTAACTAATCACTATAGTCAGTCTAGCAGAGCACATTTTTCTCATACATAAGCAAATAGAAATCTGGAAAGTTATGAGCACTGCACTTGCAGATTAATCTTAGAATATAAATGTCACCTGCACAAAACTCCTAAATCCTTTCATTTTCCTTTTAAATTACAGTTCATTTCAGTTGTTTTAGGTGTTTAATCTAGACTTGCATCCCAGAAACTCAAATGCTGGTGAAAGAGGGAAGGAGGGGAATTGGCTTCTAAGCCACTAGTGTCCTGGGGACACACACTTATGATCCTTGACCAGGACCTTGGAATCAGGCAAGCATAAACCAGCCTTAGAGAATCTGACTCTGATTTTACACTCACCCCCGTTGATGTTGGGCCTGGATTTGCAGGGTGGATTCCAGACCTGTACAGGGCAAACATGATCAAAGACACTCACAGTAAGAGAATTTGCCACGGCCATTTGTGACTGGGAGGGGCTGGATGGCAGCTTTGAATCCATAACTGAAACATCCTAATGAGCTCTGGTGTAATTTTTGTTTGTTTAGACTTCTTTTAAATTAATCATTTTAAACAGGAGCCCGGGCCTGAGAGAGAGGCTCCATTGCCTCCTCTACAAAAAGTCAAAATGACTTACCCACCTACCTCAGCGGGGTGTTGGGAGGGTGAGTATTCAGAGACAGCTTCAGAATGGAGTAGGCTGAGGTGGCGGAGACAAGCTTAGCAAGGCGCTGTGACGTGATGATGATGATGTCTCTTAAAGGTGCTGTCCAGGGTACTCACTGGGGCAGAACAGTTAATGCATATCCCAAGGGCTGACACTCTGCAACACTTTGATTGGGCAGTGTGTGTGCTGAGTATTAGCTCCTCTCCCTCACCCTCCTCTTGGCAACTTGCCAAATATCCTTCCACCTTCCACGGCACAAGTCCTCCTCCCCATCCACACTGCCACTAAATAGTTATCATTGCTGTTTCATATTTCATTTTGCCTTTTGCATCTTTCAAACTCACCATAAGGTTCCAGGGCTAAGTCTGCTCTTACTGAAATTCCCATTGGCTTCCAGGGGAACAGGACTGGGCCACAAGAGCTGATTGCTGTCCAGAGTTTTCTTCATTAACGAGCCAGTTTGTTCGCTGGATGGTATTCGCCAAGTGCTAGCTGAAGTTCTAGGAACCAGCCTTGTCACCCTCCCTCATGTAAACAGTTCTGTTGCGCCAGAGTCTGATTTCAGTTACCCTGTTTGAACCTGGAGTAATTCCATTAAAGTCAGTGGAATTACTGCAGCTATACGTCAGTGTAAGTGAGATCAGAATCTGGCCCAGTGACTTTAATGGGCACTGCACCTGTAAGGGATGACAGCATGATCTGGTTCTTAGTAAGAAATACATTGCAGCTTCCTAGTAAGTAGAGATGGTTTGCATTCACAGAGAGCATTTTGTGTTGTTTTGTAATATAGGCTGTAATTATGCAGCTGATGGAGCCTCACGTACCATTATTTTATTCCTATACATAAATTAACAGAAGATTTTGTATAATGGCAGGGTGATGAACGTCTAGGTCATTGTCATTCATTTGTTGATGGCCTTGAGAGCTGAGGGCCAGCAAGGATTATTTTATTATTTAGCTAGCACAAATATAGACCTCCGCTAATTTATACTTAAATCTTATTCTATTTCAAGTTTCTATTAACCCTCCCTTGTGGCCAATCAAAACTTTTTTGATGCACGAGGAGAACTATCTTTCCCTAAAGACACAGTCTGTGCAGGGCTCGCACCATTGAGCTATAGATTCTTGCTGCAAGAGTGGATGCACTCCTCTAGCGCTTATGATTTTTGACCCTGGAGGGCGGGGTAGACAAGAAGAGCGTGAGCTAGGGCCTGCTCAATGACCTGATCCCAGGTCTGAATACTTCACTCTGGAAGTTGCAGCCTGCACCTTATTGGGTGAACACATGAGCTCTTGCTGGACCCCAGCAACACATAGCCAGGTACGCTTTCAGATCTTAACCATACCTCCAGTCAGGTCTGCAACGTTGTACTATATCTTTTAAGCCATTGCCTTGGGCATTTCTGCACAGCTCCAATGCCTATTTTCCTCCGCGCTTGCTCCATTGCTTCAGTGCCCATTTTTCTTGGTGCCTCAGCACCCAATGTGGCCTCAGCAATAGCTTTGGCACCCAGCCCCATTTTGCTTCACCTCTCCCTTTTGCTCCATGCTTTTCTCAGTGCCTCTGTTTGCCAGAGCCTTGGCACTGTCTCAGGGTCTTTAACAATGGTGTTTGCTCCGCCCTCGCGGAACCAGCATTATTCTCCGTGCATTGGAGCCTGAGTTTAGGCTGCTCGGAGAGCAATGTTTTTATTAGGTTACATTAAAGCGACTTGGCGTAGCAATAGCTGACCTGCCGGTTTGGGCACAAAATGTCTTTGTTTTGTGGCCTGGGTACCTATCTTATGTGCTTGTCCATCAGTTGGTATGGTGCTTCCCTTTTATGGACCAATACCTACTTCCCTTTTGTAGAGACAGTGGCTAGATAGGAAGGAAGATGGCTTAGCAACCTAAAACCCCCATCGATGTGATAGAACAATGTTAAGATCATCTGAGATCACCTGCTAAGGCTGACAGATATGCTTGAAAATGTCATAAGAATGTAAGAATGGTCATACCGGGTCAGGCCAATGGTCCATCTAGCCCAGTGTCCTGTCTTCAGACAGTGGTTGGTGCCAGATGCTTCAGAGAGAATGAACAGAACAGGGCAATTCATCCAATGATTCATCTACTGTTATCCAGTTCCAGCTTCTAGCAGTCACAGGTTTAGGGACACTTGGTGCCTGGGTTTCCCTGGCCATCTTGGCTAATAGCCATTGATGGACCTATCCTCCATTAACATATCTAATTCTTTTTTGAACCCACTTATATTTTTAGTCTTCACGACATGCATTCCTGTGTTGTGTGAAGAAGTACTTCCTTGTGTTTTAAACCGCCTGCCTATTAATTTCATTGGGTGACCCCTCATTCATGTGTTATGTGAAAGGGTAAATAGCACTTCCATATTCACTTTCCCCACGCCATTTGTGATTTTATAGACCTTAATCATATCCCCTCTCAGTCTTCTCTTTTCCAAGCTGAACAGTCCCAGTCTTTTTAATGTCTCATCAGATGGAAGCTGTTTCATATCCCTAATAATTTTTGCTGCCCTTGTTTACTTTTTCCAATTCTAATTTTACTTTTTTGAGATGGGGTGACCAGAACTGTACGCAGTATTCAAGGTGTGGGCATACCATGGATTCATATAGTGGAATTGTGATATTTTCTGTTGTATTATCTATCCCTTTCCTAATGGTTCCTAACTTTCTATTAGCTTTTTGACTGCCACTACACATTGAGCAGGTATTTTCAGCAAACTAACCACAATGACTCCAAGATCTCTTTCTTGAGTGGTATCAATTAATTTAGCCCCCATCATTTCATATGTATAGTTGGGATTATGTTTTCCAGTGTGCACTAGTTTGCATTTACCAGCATTGAATTTCATCTGCTATTTTGTTTCCCAGTCACCTAGGTTTGTGAGATCCCTATGTAACTCTCCACAGTCAATTAGGACTTAACTATCTTGAGTAGTTTTGTATCATCTGCCAACTTGGCCACCTCACTGTTCATCCCTTTTCCCATATCATTTATGAATATGTTGAATAGCACTAATCCCAGTACAGTTCCTTGGGGGAGGAGGGGGTGCTATTTATGTGACAATTTATTCCAACCCTTTTTTTCCTATCTTTTAACCAGTTACTGATCTGTGAGAGGACCTTCTCTCTTATCCCATGACTCTTTACTTTGCTTAAGAGCCTTTGTTGAGGGACCATGCCAAAGGCTTTCAAAAAGTTCAAATATACTAGATCTACTGTATCACCCTTGTCCACATGTTTGTTGACCCCCTCCAAGAATTCTAGTAGATTGGTATGGTATAATTTCCATTTACAAAAGCTATGTCGTCCCCAACATATCGTGTTTATCTATGTGTTTGATCTTTCTGTTCATTACTATAGTTTCAGCCCATTTGCCTGGCACTAAAGTCAGGCTCACTGGCCTGTAATTGCCAGACTCACCTCTAGAGTCTTAAAAAACAAAAACAACAAGGAGTCTGGTGGCACCTTAAAGACTAACAGATTTATTTGGGCATAAGCTTTCGTGAGTAAAAACCTCACTTCTTCAGATGCATCCGAAGAAGTCTTTAAGGTGCCACCAGACTCCTTGTTGTTTTTGTAGATACAGACTAACACGGCTACCCCCTGATACTTAAAAAACAAAATCAGCATGACATCAGCTATCCTCCAGTCATCTGGTACAGAGTCTGATTTAAGTAATAGGTTACTGACCATAGTTAGTAGTTCTGCAATTTCATGTTTGAGTTCCTCCAGAACTCTTGGGTGAACACCGTCTGGTCTTGGTGATTTATTACTGTTTAATTTATCAATTTGTTCCAAAGCATCCTCTGTTGAAACCTCAGTCTGGGGCAGTTCCTCAAATTTGTCACTGAAAAAGAATGGCTCATGTGTAGCAATCTCCCTCACATCCTCCGTCATGAAGAACGATGCAAAGAATTCATTTAGCTTCTCCGCAGTGGTCTTGTCTTCCTTTAGTGCTTCTTTAGCACCTTGATTGTCCAGTGGTGCCACTGATTGTTTGGCAGGCTTCCTGCTTCTGGTGTACTTATTTTTTTATTTCTTGCTGTTAATTTTTGTGTCTTTCGCTAGTTGCTCTTCAAATTCTCTTTTGGCCTGCCTAATTATACTATATGTCACCCCATATGTCAGACTATATTCACCCCAAATGTTACAAGCACCTGTTTGCAGCCCCATGGGAACTCCTCTAACTCAGTCCGGGGCCAGTCAGGAGTACTTAGCAAAGCAAAAACCTCAAAATATAAGCCTATAGCCTGCATCATCATCATCATCACAGCAGAAGGTTCTGACAAGCTCCTCAGCACTGAATTTAGTCTCCATTTCTATGAATGGAAGTTACTATGAACCTACCTCGCAAGTATTTAACCTTTGTCTCCATTTTCCCCATCTCCTCCCTCCAGTTTTGTAAAGTCTTTGAGGTAAGCTTTGTGACTTGTATGTTTTGAAAGAACGTTGTAGATATTATAGAATCTGAATAATAATATTTATTGTTCCTAACTAAGTCTCAAAAATAAATTTAGTTTTATAAAACTCTCAGAATAATGATGTTGGAAAATATCTACACAAAATCCCTATTCGTTGACATCATGGGACAATAACATCACCTGAATATTACTCAGTATCTCATGGCTCCAGCCACTCCAGTAACACAGTGGAGGGAATTTGGACTTAATGGGTAAACCTTAGTGACTTTGCAAGCTTTTTTTCAAGCTATCTTAGCGCGACATGTTTGCCAGAGTTGGAATCTCTGGAAAACACCTTATTGCAGTTTTAGCTGCAATGGGGGAGAGAAAACCCCATCTAAGAGATGTATATTACTCATTGAACTGCTTCCTTGTGAAATGTAGAGCTGCTCGAGCTAGAAATAAGAATGTATAAAGGGGAAATGTTGAGAAGGAAAAGTTAAAGAACAATAGCCAGAGAGCTGTAAAATACTTGCTACTTGTGTCCAAACCGAGCAGTAATCTATATAAAAACATTGTTCCTCTCTGGTGCCCAAAGTACTGTATTGTTTAGTAAAAGTGGTCAATTCTGGAGATTGTTACAGTACCATCAAGCCTATACTTCTGACCGCTCAGGTAACAGCTTTATGATAGAGCCTGAGAAATCTGACCTTCTTGCCCCCTATTCTCATCATCACCCCTTCATCTCCTCCCACACCCATAAAACACATGCATGCTTTAAAACAAACAAAGCTTTTACAGCTTCCAAAATGGTCCAGTGGACATAATTATGGCCGCCATCTTGGATTGTCTCTCTGAAAGAGCGACTCTTAGCCACTGCTTTAGAAGCTTTAAAATTCTCATGTTTTCCCTTAACTTTATCCATGTTATACTTAAAATAACAAGAGAACAGTTTTTGCTCCAATAATGTCAGAGATATTTCTATCAATTTCAGATCAGAATGTATCCATCAGTGTTGCAGAATCCATAATGGGAGAATTAACTTGCAATCTATTGTCCTGAGCCTGTAATCTGGCCCACCTGCACAATTTTCCATTACTGTGTGGAGTCTCATTGACTTCAGTAGGACTCCATAAATGCATATGGTCTATCATGCCGTTTAGATTGTAACTGAGATTCATAATGTCCTCACTTACATTTAATATGCTACTGTATCTAATAAGAAAGTGGAATAGATCATGGTGTTTATAGTTTCTGCTTTACATAAAAATTCAGCTGTACATCTGTAATATATTCTCTTAATATACTTTCAAAAGGTTTTTGGTTAAAATAAATTCTAATTGTTAATTATATTATCACAACTGAAATAGAAAAAACATTGAGAAATGTATTAAAATTTACATTATAGTGGAAAATTTATATTTCTTACATGCTTTTAGTAGCCAATAAATTCCAAATTTTTTCATTTGCAGAGTGTCACATTCTGTGTCAGTTTCATAATCATGTAACGCAAGTGCTGTAACTGAGCAAACGTCTAATAAAATTACATCTAAAGCACCTACTTACAATCAATTTAAAAAGTAGGAAAGGTAAGATGAAGATTTATAAACAAAGAAAGGTCTGACCTAAACAGCAGCTTTCGACTGAACCAGTAGACAGTCTCCAGTTCTGTTCATACCCAATCTCAGGATACGTTTATCAGTAACGAGCCATTCTGTATGATTAGTAGTATCAGCACACTTCCTGCTAACCAAACCAGGAAGCATAAAGGGGTTAGAAAGTATTAAGCCTTTAAGCTCCTAGATCTCCCTCTGAAGGTGTCCTGCTCTTCTTTTCTAATTCATTAGAGGATAAATCTGTGATAAGCAAAGTAAATTAGATTCAGTGACATTCTGCTAATTGAGTCATCTCCTTCTGCCTGGCTTGGCTGAGTTTTTAATTACCAGTTAATCTCATCAATATGGTGGATGACTGGCAGTGTGCAGATCACTGTATTACAACCACAGTGAATTAGAAAAAGAAGTTTATGGCTCATTGCTTGACCCAGGTCTCTCTTGTCACACACAGTGGAATAAATTGGGCAAATCTGCTGGTCATCTAGTGACCTGAAACTGTGGAGAACACAGAGGCTAACTACAGGTAAATAACTAAATAAAAACACCACAATTGTGTTGGAGATGCTGCAGTTTTAAGAGTGATGGAGCACAAGGGAAGAGAGCAGAGCAGAGATTATGAAGTGTGTACTATCAAAGCCTATCCTGGATCTTGATGGAGCTTTATTTCAGTGAAACTTAGGTATTTAAAGAGAAGGATGCATTTTTATAAATGAGATAATATTTATTTTGCTACACTGGTTAGCAATTCAGGTTCTGTTCACTTGTGATACACTGAAAGCTCACAGTAACCTCTGCACACAGGCAGAGTCCCACACGAAAGCTATTGCAGGAGTGCTTTGTCTCTGAATCTTTGGCAAATATATATTTGATTTTAGTTATCGCTATATTACAGGGGTGGGCAACCTATGGCACGCATGCCAAAGGCAGCATGCAAACTGATTTTTAGTGGCATTCACACTGCCCAGGTCCTGTCCACCGGTCTGGGGGGGGGTCTGCATTTTAATTTAAACATTTAAAAAACCTTATGTACTTTACATACAACAATAGTTTAGTTATATATTATAGACTTATAGAAAGAGACCTTCTAAAAACATTCAAATGTATTACTGGCTCGTGAAACCTTAAATTAGAGTGAGTAAATGAAGACTCGGCACACCACTTCTGAAAGGTTGCCAACCCCTGCTATATTATATAGAGAGCACCTGCTTTATTTGGACAGTCAATTGGCTCAATGAAGAAAAATGTTCAAATGAAAGTTGTTTAAAAGCTTTTTACGCCAAGTTCTTTATTAAACAAACATATAAGAGTAAAACTGAAATGAAGTGCATTGCAGCTTGAGCATAACTTTTATCTGGCCCTGGTCTTGCACCACTGAAGTCAAGGGGCACAAAATCAAGTGATTAATCTTGATTAGGCAACTGTCTTACGAAAAGCCCAATGTCTAGCAATACTTAACTCCAGTACTGGGCATATGCATCCCCTCTTAAGTGGAATTTTTGACTCCTTTTATATCAATTAAGCAACAGTTATGGTGTGAGGGGAAAGGGGGAGGTCAACTGGTCCATGGAAGATATCCAATTAAAGTGGTGGCTCTGATGTGATTGACGCATGTATATAGAAATACTTCATGGTCTGATTATTTAAAATGAGCTGGTTCAGTGACGATGCCTGCTACTAAGTTCATCGGTGAGACTATTCACAGAGGGTGTGTGATTGGAACACAGTCAAAATGCAATCATTTACACATTTGCATGAATGGTCATAGGCAAAAATGTTTTGTAGCTTTCACATGACTCTCATAACCACACTGTGGCCCCATGTCAGCAAAGCACTTAAGTGTACGCATGGCTACTCCCATTGAAGTCTAGGGGAAGGCTCACATGCTTAATGTTAAGCATGGCCTTAAGTGAGCTGGTGGATTGGAACGTGAAGGCTGAAATGCTGGCCCAGATTCTCAAAGGTAGTCAGGTGCCTGACTCCTAACTAGCCCAGTGTACTCCCAAGCAGAGGTGACACATTGGGGGACATGCATGGTCACCTGCCTCCCCCAGCTTTGCTGCTTGGCTTGTATTGAGCATGCTCAGTAACACTGCTGAAGCTGGCTGCCCTCACGCTGCCACCCCAGCCCCAGTAGGCACAGGTTGTCTCTGCTCCCAAATTAGGTACCTAAATACCTTAGCAAATCTGCTTCTCTGTGTTTAACTCACTTTTCTGTTATCCCAAGGTACTGAAGAACGCTGACGCCTATGTAGTCATCATTAAGTGCTGCAGTACTAAGCACAGTCATCTGAGAGGATGGCAGTTGCTGTTTAATACATTTGTGTGGGTGGGACATTAAGAACAGCCCAAGGGCAGAAAGCAAACAGCAGCCAGATGACTTGCAGCTGGCTTAATCAGTTGAAGTGTACCCCAATTCTTTTATGTCATGAAATGTATCTGCTAAGCGTCATGCCAGGTGTCAGTGAAAAGCTCATGACTACTCATAGTAATATCATGTAACAGGGGCAAGCAACTGCTGTGAAATTATGGCCATAAACTGAAATTATATTTCTTAAAATGTGTTTGCCAGCCAAGCAAGTGTTAGTCTTCCCTAGACAAAGGAATGCAGTTTTCCACCTGGGAGTGACTGCCAAAGTACTTTGAAAGAGAATTAGAATCCATTTACAGGTCCCATAAACAGACCCATCAAGCTAACAAGGGATGGAGACACACCTCACACTATCCTGGTTGGGGAGGAGATTAACAGTCACATGTTTAATGCTCATGCAATTAGATGGGAGGGGGCAGGAATGAAATAATTTGCATTTTAGAAGATATCCCCAGCAGGACACATCCTTCACCAACAGCTGCCCTGTTGCCTTCCTCACAGCTCAAATGAACTTTAGCTAGCAATAACCCACAGAAGACTCCATTTCAAAGGTTCAAAGAGGGGGTCAAAGGAACCCCAAGTTATCTAGTGTTCACTTAAAGCTACCAACCCTTTGACTGTGTGTGCTAGCAGGAGTCTGGTCACCTAGCTTGATAGAACCATGTGGGAAGGACTTTACCTTGAACCACATCTAGCTTGTTACATTTTAGTAACTAGAAAGCATTTTTGTCTTTATTTTTCTTGTAACCATTTCTGACTTTAATACTTACTTTTGTACTTGCTGAAAAACCTATTGCTTTGGAATTAAATAAACTTGTTTTATTTTTAAGCTAGACAAATCCAGTGCTGTGTTTGAACTGAACTGTGTAGTACCACCAATCAGAACTGCAATTTCATGGACGCTTTGCATTGAAGAATGGGATGCAGCTTACTTTGAGCCTTAGGGCAGCAGTAACAGCCACTGTTCAGACCGTGGGGGAATCCTGCCTGTGCAAAGGCTGGTTGTTTGGGTTTCGTGTAGTGGAGGAAATTTAGCTGACAGACACCAATGAGCAACAACAGCTGTTCTATGTGTTCTGCAAATTGAGAATTGCCAAAACACTATTTGGACACACTACTTCATAAGGTAAGCAGTGTGGCCAAATGGATAGTGCCCTGGTCTTTGACTCAGGGGACCTGAGTTCAATAGCTAGCATGGTCCCTGAGTGACCTTGGCCAAACCTCTTTGTTCCCTCAGTTTCCCAAACTGTGAAAGACGGCTAACGAGAATGATCTCCTTTATAAAGACCAAGCCCTGCTCATGTCCTACAGCCAGGCTTGGCCTTCCTTCCCTCACTCCAGGTAATCCAGCTCTGATTGCAGGCGCCCTCTGTCTCGACCTTTGGCGCTGGCATTTGGTCTCTGACTTCAGTTCTGCCTCATGCTTTGACCTTGGAATTCGGACTCCAATGACTAGGTCTGACTGCCTACAACCCAGTCTTCTGCCACTTTTATTGGGCCAACTTCTGTTGGTGGAAGGTATAAGCTTTCCAACTACACAGAGCTCGTCTTCTGGTATGGCAAAGGAAGCAGCATGTCTGAGCTAAATACAAATCTGACCAGATTGTTAAGCAGGGGGAACATGTGGGCAGCTGTCACTTGACCTGAAGTGGGCAATTGGGGGTTAGATTGTTATGCATAAAGGGCTTGACGTGGGGAATTAAGGTAGCAGGCAGTATGGTGTGTTACAAATTGTTGTAACTATAAAACCAGTGTCCCTATTAAGAATGTGGCTTTTGGTGTCCAGCAGAGTCATGAATTTAAGCTTCCAGACTCATCTTTTGACAGTGTTGTGCAGGTTTCTCTTGAGGCAGAGATGAAAGTGGGCTGGTACGGATCAGTACCGCGTACCGGTAAGAATTGGCCACCGGTACGGGCCCGTACACAGCTGACGTTAAAGCACTGCCCCTTTCCCCCGCCCCCGCCCCCAGGGCTGCTGAGAAGGGGGGGGGGAAGGGGCAGCTGCCCAGGGGCCCAGCAATTTAAAAGGGTCCGGAGCTCTCAGCTGCCGCTGCTACCACAGTAGCGGCCAGAGTCCCGGGCCCTTTAAATTGCTGCCAGAGCACCAGGTGGCGGCAGGCTGGGCGGTGCAGAAGGGCTGGCTGGAGGAGGCTGAAGCCCAGACCTACCACTTCATCCTGAGGCCCCGCCCCTTCTGGGGGCCCGGTGCTGGGCCCCCGTACCCATAAGACTTTTATGTTACTTTCACCCCTGCCTTGGGACATGTATTGAAAGCTCTCATATGGAGTGATCACTTTGTTAAAAGTGTTTGTGTATGGGTGATACAGTGTTTTTGTCTTTTATCATTTTTTTCTGTTCATTCATTTGAGAGCATAGTGATTGGTTTCACCCACATAGTTGTTATCGGGGCTTTTGATGCACTGGATGAGGTACACCACATGGTGTGATAAGCATGTGTAAGACCCACAAATCTTGAAAGGTGTATTGTGGAAGCATATTGCTCATCATAGCAGTGAAGATAACTGCATGCTTTGAATCAATTGTTCTGGCAGGGTCTGGTGCCATTTTGAGTTGATGTGTCCTGGTTTGTGGGGGGGCCCTTTCTTCCTATGATGAGCATGGTACAGTTGGACATAGTTGGAAGGCCAGAAGAAGGTGTTCAAGAAAGATTTCTTTCATGGTGTGGACCCCCTGAAATATGTAATTGTTTGATGAGTCCCCAGATGGGTTTCATGCAATAAATATTGTCTTCTAACATTTTCCCATCCCTCATTCCTTTTTATTTAAATTTATTTTTACCTTAGCAATAAATACATTATATTTATTTCTTTAGGAACCTGAGACTTACTGTTAAATGACTGTGGAGCCATTTCAGTTGCATCTTAATTTTATTAACATTGGTGAGTGTGTCTGGAGTTGGTTGTTCGCTTGTGTGATCATAGGAAACTTTTTGTTGATTAGCCTCCTAACCCTATTATATATGCAGAGCCATTATTTCAGTCTGCCAAACATTGTTATAATAAAGCAAAACCCTCTTGTTTTTTCATTTTCAGTTCAAATTGGGGGACTGCATATCTGATTAGTTTCTTCTAAGCTCTCATATTCCATTTGTTGTATAGCTCACTCAAAGAATAAAGATGTATTCTGGATTTAAGAGTTGCTTTCTAGGATGTGGTAATGTAAATAGAAATTGAAGGAACATTCTCCCTTTAGATTATCACTTGAAATGAACAGCAATCCCGGGGAGTCCTCAGGTTATGATATTTCTTCTCCCTATTATAACTTGTGCAGATTATTTTTTCTAAGAGCTCCATTTTTAATCAGACTTGCACATAGATTTCTTTTTGTCCTGCTTCCTGTTGCTTAGGTTGCACTTTCAGCTCAAGACATTTTCTATATGGATTTGCTTTATTAGTACTTGCAAATTCAATGACATACAGCTCACTGTGGAAGTGTAACAGGAAGCGCAAAGCCCCTGCAACAAAGAACTTCCTGTTTTTACAAGCGTCCAGCTGACCTTGGAGCAGAGTTCCAGATCAAAAGAGATGGAGAGATGGAAATACAGAGCTCTGGCATTTTAACCAGCTTTGTGTAGCATGCACTCACTGCCCTCAGTAAAAAAGATGGCTGCACTTATCCTGAAAAATTATTACCACATCCCTTTGGAGAGCTACATTTTTTTCCTTTGGCTTGACTATAGATTTCCAGTCAAATTGATCTCAAACCCTTTGATTCAAATCACTGTGGTTTTCAACTTCAATGTGGTTTCACATTATTTTGTGAAAGAATTAAAGTGGCCAGGTTGCTCGCTTGTACTCAGAGAGCCTCTTATTGACCTACTCCTTCACAGTAGGTGGGCAATTTCAATTACATGAGGATCATGAGCTACATATAAACATACCCAGCATGGCATCACCCTGACTGGATTGTTGAAAGAATAGCTTCCCCACATGCTCACCTGTCATTGAGGCTGTTGATTTTTCCAATCATTCTTTGAGGAGCTCACAGGAAGAAAATGAATCTCCGTGAGGGTCAAGTGCTGGAGTCCCCTGGACTGGGTAGTTTAAGGGCTAGTCTCCACATACAAGTTGTACCACGTTAGCTATACCAGTGTACTTAAACCAACTCTACTGCTATTGAAGGTTCTTTATATGGATATAACTTTTCCCATATGGGAAGGAGAACAATCTATACCTGTTGATAGTACCTTTATACCAGAATAACTGTCGACAACAGCCTGCATTGGTATAATTATATCATTAAAAACAATTACACTGTTACCTGATATGAAATCATAGAAATGTAGGACTGGAAGGGTGTCAAATCCAGCCCCTGCGCCATGGCAGGACCAAGTAAACCTAGACCATCCCTGACTGATTTTGTTCAACTTGTTTTTAAGAATCTCCAATGATTGGGGATTCCACAACCTCCCTTGGAAGCCTATTCCAGATCTTAACTATTTTTCTGGTTAGAAAGTTATTCCTAATATCTAATCTAAACCTCCCTTGCTGGAGATTAAGCCCATTAATTTCTGTCCTACCTTCAGTGGACATGAAGAACAATTTAGCACTATCCTCTTTATAATAGCCCTTAACATATTTGAAGACAGTAATCAGGTTGCCCCCTCACTCTTCTCAAGACTAACATGCCCAGTCTTTTTTAACCTTTTCTCATTTTTGTTGCTCACCTCTGGATTCCCTCCAATTTGTCCACATCTTTCCTACTGGGTGGCAACCTGAATCAGAAGCAGTACTCTAGCTGAGGCTTCAGTAGTGCCAAGGACAATTACCTCCCGTGTCTTACATACAACATACCTGTTAATACACTCCAGAATGATATTAGCCTTTTTGTAGCTGCATCACCTTGTTGACTCATGTTCAATTTGTGATCCACTATAACTCCCAGATCCTTTTCAGCAGTAGTACCACCAAGCCAGTTGTTCCCCATTTTATAGTTGTGTGTTTGATTTGTCCTTCCTATGTGAAGTACTTTGCACTTGTCTTTACTGAATTTCATCTTGTTGAATTCAGACCAATTCTCCAATTTGTCAAGATTGTTTTGAATTCGAATCTTGCCCTACAAAGTACTTGCAACCCCTCCCAGCTTGGTGTCATCTGCAAATTTTATAAGCGTACTCTCCACTCCATTATCCAAGTCATCAGTGAACATATTGAATAGTATTGAATCCACGAAAGACTCCTGTGGGAGATTTGCCCTCCAGTTTGACAAGGAACTATTGATAATAGCTCTTTGAATACAATCTTTCAACCTGTTTCCCCCCCACCTTAGAGTAATTTCATCTAGATCACATTTCCCTAGTTGGCTTATGAGAAAGTCATGAGGGACTATGTCAAAACCCTTACTAATATCACTAATATCAGCTATGTCCCATCTGCTGCTTCCCCACTTATTCACTAGGCCAGTAACCTTGTCAAGGAAGGAACTTACTTTGGTTTGGCATGATTTGTTCTTGACAAAGCCATATTGGTTATTCCTTATAACCCTTTTATTTTCCAGATGCTTACAAATTAATTGTTTAATAAATTGTCTCAGTCTCTTCAAGTATTGAAGTTAAGCTGACTGGTCTATAACGCCCCCCAGAGCCTCTTTGTTCCCCTTTTTAAAGAAAGGTACTATGTTTGCCCTTCTCCAGTCTTCTGGGACCTCACCCGTTCTCCAGAAGTTCTCAAAGATTATTGTTTATGGTTTTGAGATTGTTTCAACTAGTTACGTGAGTACCCTAGGATGAATTTCATCAGGCTTTTCTGACAATAATACATCTAACTTATCTAAATATTCTCTAACCTGTTCTTTCCCTATTTTGGCTAGCTCGCCTTCCCCCTTGTTAATATTACTTATGTTGTGTCTGGTCACCATGAACCTTTTTAGTGAAGACTGAAGCAAAATAGGCTTTAACACCTCAGCCTTCTTGATGTCCTCAGTTATTAGCTCTCCTTCCTCATTAAGTAGGGGACCTACACTTCCCTTTGTCTTTCTCTTGCTTCTAATGTATTTAAAGAACCTCTTCTTATTGCCTTTTATGTCCCTTTCTGAGTGTAACTCATTTTGTGACTTAGCTTTTCTGATTTTGTTCCTACATGGCTGTGCTATTCTTTTGTACTCCTCCTTAACAAATTTTCCACATTTCCACCTTTGTAGGATTACTTCTTGATTTTCAGGTCATTAAAGAGCTCCTGACTGAGTCATATTGGCCTCTTACTATTCTTCCTTCACATCAGGAATGTTTGCAGTTGTGCCTTTAATATTGTCTCCGTGAGAAACTGCCAGCTCTCTTGAACAACTTTTACCCTTATATTTTCTTCCCATAGGACTGTACCGACCAGTTATCTGACTTTGTTCAAGTCAGGTTTTTTTTTTAAGTCCATTGTCTTTATTCTGCTGCTCTCACTCCTTTCTTTCCTTAGAATCAAAAAAAAATCTATCATTTCATGGTCACTTTTTCCCAAATTGCTTTCCACCTTCAAATTTACTATCAATTCCTGTTGGTCAGAATGGCTGTCCTCCTGGTTACTACCGCCACTTTAGGGACAAAAAGGGATATCCCCAATACATCCCAATAACTTGTTAGAAATTTTATGTTTTCCCGTATGGCATCTTATACTGGTAGAAAAAACTGTGTTTAGATCAGGCCTTAGTAACACAGACAGCATGCACAACCATTAAATCCTTGTGAGAAAATTATGTTTATTCTGTATTTCATAACAAAGCTATATTTTGGAGAGTTTTTTAAATTTAGTTGTTGTTAGCATTTCGTCTGCACTTTCGAACTCCTCAGATGTGCGTCAGTGTATTTATTCCAATTCAGTCTGTTTATTCAGGTTGAGAGTTGGTTCATGAGGTGAATTGTTCATGAATTAATCTTGTTTTTGTTTCTAATCTGTTCAGATTTTGTAAACATTCCCCAAAGAGCTTGGAAGAATAATTTTCAGATGAAGGGCCATTCACAGGCACTAATTCACCATTCATTAATTGTGCTGGGCCCTGAATCTGCAATGAGCTCCCTGTGAGGGCCTTGAAAGTCATGTCTTGCTCTGGATGGGACTTGTGATTATACTTGTTTTGATCTCACCGTAAGGCAGGTGGGATGGCGCATAGGGCTAAGAATGAGGGACTCCTGAGTTTTTATCCTGGTACAGGTACTGATTTGCTGTGAAATCTTAACTGAGCCTTTCCATGTCTGAGCTTCCTATCCAGGGAACCTGGCTAACAACACTTACCAATGTTGGTCACCATTAACATCTTTACAATTGACATTTAGAAGCGATTAATGTTACCATACTATTCACTATATGCTGCGAATACCAGATATTTTAATGGCAATTATTGTGCATTAGGGAATGTGTGCAAAGCATAAGTGGTTGCTTCATGCTTTAAAACATTGGGCCAGATTGTCTCCTTTGGGCAAAGTGTGCTTGGCACAACACCAGAGGGGGCAGTGGGACAAAGATGCCATTATGCCAACTTTATACTTCCCGAATCCTAGGGCCACCGGATAGTAGGCCAGTCTCTGGAACAAAGTAGAGTAACCTGAAGTCTGCTCTATTTTACATCTAGCTTCCCACAGCTATAATGACCTGTTTCAGCAGAAAGGGATTGTGTACATAACATAAGAAAGGCCCTACTGGGTCAGACCAAAGGTCCATCTAGCCCAGTATCCTGTCTTCCGATAGTGGCCAGTGCCAGATGCCCCACAGGGAATGAACAGAACAGGTAATCATCCAGTGATCCATCCCCTATCGCTCATTCCCAGTTTCTGGCAAACAGAGGCTAGGGGCACCATTCCTGCCCATCCTGGCTAATAGTGTAGACTCAGAAGCACACGAGCCGTACCTCCTTTTCTCCTGGGAATACCCCTTATACAGGGGCTGAGAACGGAGGGAGTGCAAAAGCCAACAGGCCAAAACAATCATGTAGCGCAAGCAAATATATAACATCACATACTCAGCTGCATTCTATTGTCCTTGTTCCCTGAGTGGCACCATAATATTTGAATTACATAATTATTTGTAAAAGTTCGATGTAATTCACATATTAGCTAAGCCCCTCTAAGGTATCATTATGGCTAGTTACACTATCAATGGTTATTTCCATTGTCAATGTCAGTGCTAAGAATAGTAATTAAGAAACAAAAAAGGAAAATGTAAACCCCCAACATACTTGACACGTTGTATAGTACAATGTCCATGCATTAGAAATATAATACGGTGGCTAATTTTCATGCACAGTAGAACCTTGCTAATTCACATGTTGTTAAGCTAGGTGCTCTATAATTTGCATACCTAAACTCGCTTTTTTCCTTACTCCTCTTCAAAGGTTTCAAAGCAGAGCTCTGTGCTGAGCTCTCACATCACTGAGCCTTCATTACATTCACACACCGGACCTCACAACATTTACCAGTTGGAACATAAATAATTAAAATTTATAAAAAAAAAAAAACCACCATCACATGCTGCAGCAGCCTTTCTTTTCAGTATGTTTGCGTACTCACTAATTCACAGTATTCATTGACTCACTCGGCTTCTCTGATACAGCTTGCATGTTGCCAGATATATTTTCATTCATTTTTATAGTACTTTAAAACAAGCAATATTAGCGACACACACAAGTGCACATGTACACACTGCAAGGGGTGAAAGAATAGCAAGGTGCAGACTAAGGCCAGCTCTACACTACAGATATAGCAATATAACTATGTCGCTCAGGGGTGTGAAAATCCACATCTAACCCCCAGTACGGACTGTGATACACTGTCAGAAGAGCTTCTCCTGTTGACATAGCTACCGTCTCTTGTGGAGCTGGACTAACTATGCCTACAGGAAGGAGAAATTCTCCCATCGGTGTAGGAGCATCTTCACTTAAGTGATACAGCGGCGTTTTTTTGTAGACCTGCCCTAAGATTCATTTCTAGGCGTAGCAGTTATTATAGCACTTTATGCTGCGGTTGCCAGTTAGCCATCAAAGGGGTAGGTTTTTGTTGCTGTTGTTGTTCCATGCAAATTAGGACACAATTTAACAATGCTTTTCTTTGGGATTCTCCCTAGAGGTCTCCAAGGGGGGAAGAGGGCAGAACACAGCTCTCTCCTCTTCTGTTAAAAACAAACGGGGGGCGGGTAGCTCCTCCTCCCTGCCCCCAGAGCTTCCCCTCCTCCTTGACTGACCCAGTGAGATTTTCTCTCCTGCTTCAGTCCATTTTAACGACTGGAGCTGTCTGGGACTGCTCCAGTCATTTGCTCCCTCTCCATCTCTTTTCACTTTTAACTTTGCTGGAATTTTCTTCACATTTCTGCACCCATAGGAACAAAGGGCCAGATCATTTCCCTACGTGAATGGAGATAGAAAACTGGGAACATGAGCAGGGGGTCAGCCTTGAGGAGTCAAGGATCATGGGGATCAGATGACGGTCAGGGCTATCTATGCTAAAGCATTCTGCTTCTGCACGGCTTCCTGGTTCCAAACTCCAGGCCGCATAGCCCAGATTCAGCTCTGCCAGCTGCTGTCCAGGCAACCCCTTAAAGATTGCAGCAGGCTCCACAACTTAGCTCTGTATTCACGTCCAACTGTATTCCCTACTAGTTTACAGGGGGGAAGACTACCTGAGCAGTCTTTTCTATCCTTCTGTGCTTCCCTTCATGGCCACAGCTCTGGCCTCTCTTCACCTATGACTCCACAACCGCACAACCCCATTGAAGCAGCACTTCCACATGGAGAAGAGAGAGATGCATGGAGGGTCCCCTCTGAAGCTTAGGGTTAGATATACCCATACCATGCAGCCCTAAAATAATGCCACCTCACACTCGCTGTGACCCAGTTACTGAGGGTGGATAACAGAACTGGTCAAAAAATGAAAAACTAATTTAATTTTTAAAAGAGTCCAAATTTTGACTTTTTTTTATTTCAAAGAGTTCCATTTTACTTTTCTTTAAATTATGAAATAAGTTATTGAAACAGTTATTTAATTTTTTCGTTTATGGAAACATTTTGCCTCACTCCATTGAACATTTCACTCCCTTTCCAGTGCCCACATCTTGCACCTGGACTGTTGGATGAAACAAAGATTTGGAGTCATCCATAAGGTGGTTTGCAGGAGACAATATGACTTATGTTGATCATCTCAGTACCAACAAAATCATGGCTACACAGTGGGCAATTCCCTTCTCCTCTGTGGGCTGTGATGCCCTTCTTTTTGTGAACCTGTGGCTCATGATGATGTTAAAACACTTTCCCCATCATCTGGGTTGGATCATTACTTAGACATGAATTGTTTTGTTTGTTTGTTCTTTTGAGCCCATTTCCTGTTTTATGCTGGTTTCTACGGATGCCCCTTTTTTCCCAGGCGCCAGTTGTTAAGGAAGACAACGAGCAAAGCAATCCGTATGGCCACAGGGTTTAATGCAGTGCCTGTTTGGTGAGATAATGGTAATGTTCTGAAATACTACCATCTTGTGGCACTCGAGAGCCATGCACTGCCTGGTGCGCTGCAGTTCTTAGATTTCTCTCTTTGCCTACAGCAGTGGTTCTGAACCAGGGGTATGTGTACCCCTGGGGGTACACAGAGGTCTTCCAGGGGATACATCAACTCATCTAGATGTTTGCCTAGTTTTACAACAGGCTACAGAAAAAACACTAGGGAAGTCAGTACAAACTAAAATTTCATACAGACAATGACTTGTTTGTACTGCTCTATACACTGAAATGTAAGTACAATATTTATATTCCAGTTGATTTACTTTATAATTATATGGTAAAAAAAGAGATAGTAAGAGATATTTCAGTAATAGTGTGCTGTGACACTTGTGTATTTTTATGTCTGATTTTGTAAAAAAGTAGGTTTTAAGTGAGGTGAAACTTGGAGGTACGCAAGACAAATCAGATTGCTGAAAGGGGTACAGCAGTGCGGAAAGGTTGAGAGCCACTGGCTTACAGTATCTGTGTTTGTCAGAGTCTTTAAATCTCTGATATTTCAGGCACAGTGATATTTACTTCTGCATTTTAACATTTCAGTCTCACTTTCCATGCTCTTTCTCATTTGTAAGTATGCTCCTCACTGATTCAAAGATACCAGAAGACACTGATAAACTCTTGCCTTGTTTACTGTCCTTAAAGAAGACTTGAGGTTGGCCTTTTGGCTTTTCCTCAAACAATAAGTGGGGATGAATATTAATTATGGAGTTATACATTTATTATGGTCTGTGCCTAATGCAATCAGACTTAGTAGGTGCATCACACTTAACAGCCTATGTAGCTTTATAGATGGATGGGTCTCTTATAAGAATAACAAAAGGCTGAGATTAGTTATTTCACTAACCAAAGCTATTCAGCAATGCTTCTTGTAACATCTTGTTCCTTCAAAGAGAAAGAAATTGCCACCCTTATTTATTCTGAACAGTGTTTTGCTGGGTGCCACGTGTGAAGTTTGGATCCAGATTTTCCCCCAACTTGGGGATTTTAAGGTACAAGCAGTTGGTTCAAACCATTTAATGCAACAGTAAAACTAAGCCCCATATCCAAACATCCCCAGACTGCAGGAGTCTCTGAGGTTTTTTTCCGTTCCACCTCTGAAATAGGGCAGACATAAGGTTTCTCTGTTAGGTTTCCATCACTAAGCGGTGGCCAGAAGTCAGGTCACAGTTGGGCCTTTGTTTGCAATACTGAGATGCCTGAGGGACATACCAAAAGGCCGCAAGTCCTGAATCACTGCTTTAAAAGAAAATTGTTCTGACTGACCCCTCTCATTAAGCTTGGAGTATATACCGGCCAGCCATGGGCTATGGCTGGAATCTAGTGTCCCAGTCATTTCCCAGAAGCCAGTATCCTGAAACCCGTTCAGCAGAAAATAATGGCTTCTCTGACTGCTCTTGCTCTCTCTCCTCCCCATCCACCCCAACCCCGAATGACCATTCTGTAACATTGATCTGCAAATGAAAGGCATGGAGAAGGCTTCAATTCATGGGCATGAGCTCTTCCCCCATTTCATGCAATGAAACTACCTCCAACTAACCAGACAGTGCGTGCACACTTCTCCTACTGAAACCTCACCAGTACATAAGAAACCCCAAACACAGCTCAATTGTTCAGCAAATACCCCATGAGTGTCATTGTCCCTTCAATTTCCAGGACAATTGTAATCTAGATCATAGAATCCTCACGGCAGGAACAAGTACTCGTTTGTAAAGCAGCATGCACACCTATGGCACTATCACTGCAATTAACTGAATGGTAAGGAGGCAGGCTGGGGCATTCCTAGCATTGATCCATCGTGCAGGTTGCTTTGCACACAGGCAAAAGGCCTTCCACTGACTTCTAAGAAATTTGTCAATATTTCTGCCATCCTGGCTTCCCCACCAAATGGCTCCTCTTGCCATGTTATGCAGAGGGTATATCCCTTTAGATTCCCTGCCCTTTCAATTGTGCAGTGTACTGACCCTATCAAAATTCAGGCTTCATATCAGTTTTAAAGGCCTTGGTTCACAAATCACCTTTGGAGGTTAAACATGACTGGATTACAATGGGAATACAACTGAAGGTCTGTAGCCTCAAGGGTTATTAAGAGATCTGAATGAGACACAGGAGAAGTAGACAAACGTTTAGTCTGATCAGCACTGAAAATACTCCTTAAACTATCTGTGGGAAATATGAAATTCCAAGAATGTTATTCCCTTTCACTCAATAATTATTTGCTGTCACTGGTAAAGCCAAATTTGGCTGCCACATCCGAGGGCGAGGGGCAAGAATTTATATTGCATACATCTTATCATCTATATTGGTGTATACTCATGTTGTTCTTTTTTAAGGCATGTGAATTTCTTTCCTTCCACTTGTAATATACTCCAGGAAATATTACATCTATCTCCCCTTTTAGAAAAAAATATCTTTGTGTCTTTTCTTTATGTATGTATGTCCTTCTTTGGGAGATGTGATAGTATTCCTAAAGCAGGAATAACTTTCTTATCATAGAAGAAGATTAGGGTTGGAAGAGACCTGAGGAGGTCATCTAGTCCAACCCATTGCTCAAAGCAGGACCAACACCAACTAAATCATCCCAGCCAGGGCTTTGTCAAGCCAGGCCTTAAAAACTCTAAGGATGGAGATTCCACCACCTCCTTCTTACATCCATTTTCCTTCATCTTCCCTTTAGCTCAGCAATATGTTTTGCAATCAATCATCCGGGACCATCAGCCAAATCGTTGCTGGTTTAAGTAGTAGCAACTCCTTTGACTTCAATGGGGTTGTGCCCATTTATGCTAGTAGTGAATCTGGCCTTATTGCGAGAAAGGATGGTTTTGTTATTAAGGCACTGGACTGGGAGTCATAAGATCTGGGTTCAAATCTTGGCTCTGCCAGGCTTCCTAAGATAAATTTTTGTGTGCGTCAGTTTCCCTGTCCAGGTTCCCTATCTTTCCCTATCTTACCAACATGGTAGCTATTTACATCAGTATAACTGCTCTACCAACCCTGAGGCCAAGGAAACTCATGAGAAATCTGTGGCATAAATTACAATATTCTTAAATGAAAGACTCAACAAGGGCAGTCGAGAATTAGCTGTCCATTTAAATGATGCAGTTTCTCCCCTTGAAGTGTGCAGCACCTTTGGCTACCTATGCGTTTGGTGCTTAGGATGAAATGTTGTGCTGTGGCCAGGTGGAAAAGGGGAAAAGATGGTCCAGGGAGTCCAGGCTGCTGTGGGAGCTGAAACAGCCCCCCAACCTCCTCCGGGTATCTTATGGCAATCCTAGAAGGCAGGCCGACTATGGCAAGCCAGAGTCATGACAGAAGAAGCTGCAATGGCCAGGGTCCCTCTACTCCCTCCAACTGCACCCACTATACCATGGCCCCTGGCAGGGGCCTTGCTGAGTTATACAAAGCAGGTGCTAAGGGAAGCCTCCCCTGGTTGTATTTGAGGTTCTTCCAGCTTTTATGTGATGCTATAGCAGTGTATAAAGGCGGTAGCAGAGGGGAAAATCCCTCCCTCCATTTTGATACTCCTCTTTACTCTCTGGGTGTTCTTATTTCCATCCTTCTGTTACTAAGACTCTGATCAACGGTCTTGTCATATCTCCTTGATTATCGTATTACTCCCTAAAAAAATAACCTCCCAAATTACACTTACAGCTCTTTCAGAGACCTGCTGTTGTAGAACGACCCAGCCAAAGCCCTGCTAGCACATCATTTCTACGTTTCTCAGTCTGTAACAGCCTCCCAACCTGAACAGTGAAAAAACAATCAGGCTATAGAAAGTAGGGCTCCAAGGTTACGCCTGTGAAAACAACCTGTGTCCTGCGGAGGCAGATATTCTCTTGAAGATTTAATCACTACATCTGCACATGCACATCATGTTATTCAGCACTGTGCAGAAAACAGTCCAGCCACCAACACGGGAAATAGAGCTGGGCGGATAAGAGAATTTCTGTCCCACAAGGAATTTCAAGATTTTGAATTTGATTTCATCTCAAAGTCAAAAATCTTGGATTTTTTCTCAGAACGAAAGAGTCTGAACTTTTTTTCAGTAATCATAGAATCATAGACTTTAAGGTCAGAAGGGACCATTATGATCATCTAGTCTGACCTCCTGCACAACGCAGGCCACAGAATCTCACCCACCCACTCCTGTATCAAACCCGTGTCTGAGCTGCTGAAGTCCTCAAATCATGGTTTAAAGACTTCAAGGTGCAGAGAATCTTCCAGCAAATGACCCATGCCCCACGCTACAGAGGAAGGCGAAAAAAACCCAGGGCCTCTCATTGTGTTTATTTTATTTTCACTTTGTTGTTTTTACTTTTATATAAGTTAATATAACATAAAAGTTAAAATGATAAAATTTTGAAATAAGCTGTATTGCAATGAAACATTTCAATAATTTCTTCTGAAAATTTCAACAAAATAAATACATTCCCATGAAACATTTCAATTTCTTCCATTTAGTGTTTTTTGTTTTTTTTTTTTTTGGCAGAAAACCATTCACTTTCAACCAAATCTAATCAGAAGTGCTGTTTCATTAACGCCCAGGATCAGTCAAAGAGTAAAAACTTCCATGTTAGACATGAACTCAAACCTGGATCTGAACTTAGGTAGGGATTTTTAAAGGAGTTTAAAAGAGTCAATGAGGGGGGTAGGCTCCTATTTCCTTACACCCTTTTCACCATCCCAGCCCTGGTAGTGACCGGCCTATATCCCTTGAAATTACCAAACCATCCCCATGGATCCCAACTTCCCCAAACTTTGGGGGAGTTTCAATGCCATTTGAACTTTATCCCTTGGGCTCCTGTTTGCTAATAATCCAGTAGCATTGTTTTCTAGCGAATGTTTTTATTTGTTTTTTTCAGGGGGTTATTAGGTTCTTTTAAAAGGCCCAATTTTGGACTCTGAACTCTGACCAAAAGTTCTGAAGTATTTATAATATAGAAGTTGGCTATTGTTTTAGAAAGCAAGTGCTGAGAACAGGTGCTATATTTCTAAACTGCCACCATTTAGCAGTGGTGTAAAATATTACTGGTAATTAAGAATAGGTGGCTGCATGGTGTTTGGCTGATATTCAATGTTATGTAGTTGTATTCATAAAAGACAGTGGTGGTATTGGTGCCATTGCTACAATGCAGAGACCTGGGATTTGAGAGTTTAGTTAAGCAAGATCATTTGTTCAACTGCAGTTGCTAAATCTAGCTTTGACTGGTGTCTTTGGGGTTGTCTGCCATTAGCATGGGCAGAGAAGTCATATTACCTTTTGGGGGTTCTGTGAAGGCTCAGCCTTTCCATACATTACTGGAAAGAGCAGTGATCCAGATAATCAAGAACAAATACAAAAAATTGGATGTTACACTATTTTGCTAGAGATTCAGCCTCTCATTCTTCCAAAGTAATGTAATACAGGCAGACAGTACTGGCCATATGGAAAAACAGTGTTACAAAGGGAAATTCTGCAATAATATCAGTTGAGAAAAATGTTAGCTACTACCAAACATATGATTTAGCAGCTGCCTTTGACTGGGACAGCTGCTCAAGAGTTTCTTGAAACATACAGCACTAGTGTGCAGAATCAAGGTTAACATTTTGCACAGGAGGAATGAAGCTTTTGATAAACACCAGTTCTGACAGACAAGCCAATTGGAACTGGAGTTTGTAGGTTTAGTTTATAATGAGACTTGGAACCATATAAAGAAAAACACAAGCTATGAGTATGGCATTTTGCAAGATGATATGACTGGAGATTGGTTTATTGACAAATAAAGAAACAGCAAGCTCAGACAATTATTTAGGGAGCCTGACCTGACACTTGATATATACCTAGTTAATGCCAAAGCAGGAGAATTCAAAGAGATGTATATCTCATGCATGGAAAATAAATCAAATGGATTCCAGCAGGGCCACAATGACTGTTATTTAGCATGACGGTAGTAGAGATAAAGGACTCAGTGGAAGAAGATAGCCTAAACAGTGGATAATATGCTCCCATTGTGGACAAACAGTAAAGCAAAACAAATATGAAATTACAGCAGGAAGAAAATGTAGCAAGTGAAGCAGGCTAAGTCAAGTCTTCAGGCATTAACGTATAAAAGTAGGTGGTCAACTGAGACAATGAGGACAAGTGACTGAGATGATTATGCAGAGGGGAAATATGAGTCCTTGCATGATGATATATTTAACAGACTGGGATGACACAAATGCATATTGCTAATGAACCAGCACTAGTGCAATGTTCATTGATTTGGGATCTAACAGTAAAGTAATACTCAGATAATAAATCTGAGGGAAATTAGAATGGTCAGATGGTATAGACAGAAAAAACAAATCTATGCCTTATACTGCAGGGGAGCTTTAGCTTTTCACAGATAGAAAGATGTCACACAAAGAGCAAATTAAAAGTATGTTAGAATAACAGGGAGAATGTATTGTATTAATTAGGAAATGGCCTAACATTGCTGTGGTGGAATATTACAGCCACAACATGTCTTCCATCTATGGATTGCCCCTTCTATACTTTTGAATATACACCTCTACCTTGATATAACGCGACCCGATATAACACGAATTCGGATATAACGCGGTAAAGCAGTGCTCCGGGGGGGGGTAGGGCTGCGCGCTCTGGCGGATCAAAGCAAGTTCAATATAACACGATTTCACCTATAACGTGGTAAGATTTTTCGGCTCCCGAGGACAGCGTTATATCAGGGTAGAGGTGTACCAGGTACCACCTAATGTTCCACTGATTTCATTGCAAAAGCAGTAGAGCTAACATAACGGAGTAAACAGCAGCATAAGCGTTAAAAATGAGACATGAGAAAAAAACTGATCAGCAGCACCTGTGGGCCTTCTACTGATCTAATCACTTAATGAAACTAATAAACCCTCAGCCCCAGGGAAATGCACAGAGCAATTAAAACAAAACACCACACAACAAATAAACCCGATAAAATGATGGGCCAGATCACCAGTGGGTGTAACTCCACCGAGTTGAAGCATTTGGCCCTATGTTGTGATGATGAGCTCTGTATTGCACATCTTACTACTCAAAAAATACGGGAAAGTGGACATCAAAAGGGCTCATCCTGATTAGAGTGCGTTTCATGACCACTATTTGTAATGCATATGAAATGGCGTGGCTGGGATATTGACTAAACATAAACTGACCTAACAAGATTTGCACTGTGCCAGAACACAAAGTGGTACCAAAGATGGGAGGGGTAACTTAAAATGAGCACAGTCACTCCAGGACTCAGAAAAGCAGAGTAAGGATTGCATGGGAAAGGATTGTGCTAAAAAGATTACGAGGGATGTCGGAAAACAATCCCTTTATGTCCAAATAGCTAAATTAAAGGTTAAACCCGCATAACTAAAGCTCAACTGAGCCCCTGAGCTGCCCAAGAGTTTAGCCATATAGCAATGTTTGTGGCTTATTCCTCACAAAGGAATGCTACCTCTGATAGATTTCTATATTCATTTGACAAACACAGATGCCACCGGTAGACACCGCTAAGATAGTAGCGTACATAGATTTCCGGTTGTCCTTGCTGCCAGAATTCATCTACGTCAGGGATGTTCCATTTCCAATTTAAACATGCAGAGGGAGGGACCCGCAGAATGGAAGGAGCATTAAGGCTATAATTTGAATGAAGGGGCAAATTGGGAGAAGAAAGACGGTGGTATAATCTCATCTCATTGTGCAGGCATTGACACATCGGCTTCCTGTTAACACTAAAAGGCAGTTGCGTCTGTAGTCCCATGCATGCATCCGCCAGAGGTATTTGTAAATATATTCTACACCACTACTTCAAAGTCACTGAACTAAAAAGCTGGAGTATGTTTTCCCTTCGTGATGCACTGCAGCATACATCACTGTACCATGGGGATACCTGCAGCTGAACATTTACTGAGAGAAAATCTATTCACAAAGTCCCCTGTCTCAGTAATGTCAATTATATGTCTATTATGTCTTTCCTATTGAAGGCATCCAAAGCACTTTACAATTATATATTCCCAGCACAACTGAAATGCACAAACCTCTGGGATGGAGGGCAGCAAGCAACCAGATCAAAGGACCTACACAACATTGACGAGAACGTTTATTTTGGTGAAAGCACCAATGGGCAAATCCCTGATCTTATACCATGAGAGCTTTAAGGTCCATTTAGAAGAACCAGGCTAGAACCCATGGGGCAGATCCTTAGCTGATATAAATTGTCATGGCTCCAGCGACTTCAATGAATTGCAGCTCTATTGATTTTTCCTGGTTCCTGGTCCAGCATCCTGAACCTTGCTGCCCCATATTTTCTACCTTGGAAGGAAGCTTATATCTTCTAGGGATCAAATGAGTAACACTCATATAATCTATCTCTGGACCTGGTGACCCAAAGGATCAGGTGCATGCTTTGGAATTAAGGAGAATCAGAAAATATTTGAAGCCACAACCCAGGAATAGGTTTCATAGGCTAGTGATGGGCCAACACTGCAAAAATTCAGATTCAGAGCCACAATGTTGAAATGCAAAACTGGGGAAGGGAAGTGTCCAAATCCTTTATTGTGTACACATCTCATTATAGCACTGAATATGTGCAATAGAGAGGTAGACTGCAAGGGTGGGGCAAAGCAAGTGGGAATTACACACAGAGAGACAAAGGGGGTAGTGGGGGCCGGGACCTGGCTAGAGATAGCGATTGTGAGGCCATAGCTAGAAATAAACCACCTATGGACCAGCAGAATAGTACAGAAACAGCCACAGGGACTCATTTTGTCCAATGAGTATAGAACTTCTAAGAGTACCTGGCTTGGTAAGCACACCAAGCCAGAGTGACTGAAGAGGGCACTGCCACATCAATTTGTACAAGTTTTCTTTGTTTGACAGATATATTGTGAAGCTGCAGGGACTGCTCACGGCTATGTCTGCAAACTATCAAGATACTTAAACTGTGAAAGAGGATCTGAACTGAACGGGAAAAGGAAACTTTTATTAAAAGTGACTGCTTATTTTGTCACAGCCTTTGCTGATCCTTTGGAATGAGCTGATGGAAAATACAATATTAAGGGAGTAACCAAGAGCCATGCAAATTCCCCTCCTTATCCATACACTCACCACCACCAGCAGCAATGTACAGTCGGCACAAGGCACTTCGAGGCGTAGCCTACAGAGACTTTTTGTTTTTATTTTCAGTAAAAGTACTGGGATTGACAACCCCGGAGACCAAAGTCCTCAGTATGCCCACAATGCAGGTGTATGTTACCTTTTAATGTACCTCAGCCATGCCTCGGAGTAAAAAGGGAGTTTGGTATTCATGCCAACTCAGCCCTTGACATCTCTGATAACACTAAACAAGGGGGTGGCAATTATGATAAAGCATGAACTATTCACAGTAAACTCAATTTTAAGGACTTATTGCGCCAGCTGTATCACTAGAGGGATTACTTTTTAGAACTCGGAGATGTAGAGCATTGCTGAATCATAGAATCATAGGACTGGAAAGGACCTTGAGAGGTCATCTAGTCCAATCCCCTACACTCAAGGCAGGACTAAGTATTATTGAGACCATCCCTGACGGGGGTTTGTCCAACCTGCTCTTAAAAATCTCCAATGATGGAAATTCCACAACCTCCCTAGTGCTAACTACCCTGATATTTAGGAAGTTTTTCCTAACATACAACCTAAACTGTGCTTGCTGCAATTTCAGCCCATTGCTTCTTGTCCTATCCTCAGAGTTTAAAAGAACAATTTTTCTCCCTCCTCCTTGTAACAACCTTTTATGTACTTGAAAACTGTTATCATGTCCCTCCTCAGTCTTCTCTTCTCCAGACTAAACAACTCCAATTTTTTCAATCTTCCCTCATAGGTTGTGTCCAATTTGTCCACAACTTTCCTGAAATGTGGTGCTCAGAATTGGACACCATACTTCAGTTGAGGCCTAATTAGCATGGAGTAGAGCGGAAGAATTACTTCTTGCATCTTACTTACAACACTCCTGCTACTACATCCCAGAATGATGTTTGATTGTGATCCACTATGGCCCCCCATATCCATTTCCTCAGTACTCTTTCCTAGGCAGTCATTTCCCATTTTGTACGTTTGCAACTGATGGTTCCTTCCTAAATGGAGTACTTTGCATTTGTCCTTATTGAATTTCATCCTATTTACTTCAGACCATTTCTCCAGTTTGTCCAGATCATTTTGAATTTTAATCCTAATCCCCAAAACATTTGAAACCCCTCCCAGCTTGGTATCATCTGCAAACTTTATAAGTGTACTCTGTATGCCATTATCTAAATCACTGATAAAAATATTAAACAGAACTGATCCCTGCAGGACCTCACTTGATATGCCCTTCCAGCAGGGGTGAAAGTAAAATGGATCTCTTACCGGTACAGAGCCAGCTCTGGCCTCCCTACTTCCCCTCCCCCCCCCCCCGAAGGGGTTGGGGCCTCAGGCGGAAGGTGCGGGGTCAGTGTCCCCTGGCCAGCCCATCTGAACTGCCTGGCCTGCACCACCTGGGGCTCCAGTGGTGATTTAAAGGGCCCGGGGCTCCGGCCGCCGCTGTGGCAGCCGGAGTCCCGGGCCCTTTTAAATCACAGCCCTGGGGCAGCTACTTCTTTTTCAACTCGCCCCCGCCCCCGTCAGCAGCCGGGGGTGGTGGTGGACAAAAGGGGCAACGACATTAAACATTTAAAGTCAGTGGTATGGGCCGGTACTGGCGCACACTTTTTACCGGTATACTGTACGAGCCCGTACCACCTAACTTTCACCCCTGCCTTCCAGCTTAATTGTGAACCACTGATAACTACTCTCTGGGAACGGTTTTCCAACCAGTTATGCACCCACCTTATAGTAGTTCCATTGAGGTTGTATTTCCCTAATTGGTTCATGAGAAGGTCATGCAAGACTGTATCAAAAGCCATACTAAAGTCAAGATATACCACCTCTACCGCTTCCCCCTGATAGCCGCAAGGCTTGTTACCCTGTCAAAGAAAGCTATTAGGTTGGTTTTTTGACAAGATTTATTCTTGACAAATCCATGCTGACCATTACTTATCACCTTATTATCTTCTAAGTGTCTGTAAATCCATCAGTGGCCCTGTGTTTAGTTAATGCTTTGGACTCTGTGACATAAGAAACCTGTGTTCAATTAGCCACTCTGGTCTGTTGTAACCCAGGATGGCAAGAGTTAAGAAGACAGTGGAAGCAACCTGCAAAGCCCCTGGTATGGTGGGAAGGAGTCTTGACTCACTCCACAGTGACTCCTCTGATTGGTCTAACAGGCTACAGAGTGAATCTTAGCCAGCCTCTCTTGACCGGGGGAGGATTACGGTGATACAGGAAGCCAAGTGGTGTGAACTAGTGGCATAGGAAATCAGCAAACACTCCAAAGCCCCACAAAAAGCTTTACTCCATCTTGGACCTTATATTGGACATTTTAAATCTAGTCTTTTCTGGTGTATCAGAAACTCAGACCAGCTGCGCTTCCTTCAGCATTATTACAAAGCAGGTGAGGTTCATGAAAAGTCTCAGTTCCTGCTCCTAGTAAAAATGGTGTGTAGACACGATATTTTATGTTCCTCACTAGAAGCAGGCAGGTTGTAAATATGATTGTTGTGCATCAGACGAAACTCATCATCTTTCAGATGGGTGATTAAAAACAGTCTAAAACTTTGCATAATTTATGAACTTTCGACTGAGGTCCAACAGAACAGTTGATCTCAACTGCTCTTCTGAGAGCTACTGACTTATTTATTTTTAGGAAAGGAAGAAGGAGTTTATGCCTCTTCTGGTAAAAATATTATAAAAGGGTATGTTGTTTTGTTTATATTAAGTAGTATTTGTAATTTAAAAAAAAATCTAGGTCAAAATCTGCCTTTAAACCTTAAAACACCCAAAATTACAATCACTTTTTCATTGCACAAAATAAAATTAAACCAACAGAAAAATGCTTGCCTTGGACAAGAACTAGCTGTGTATGTTCATTTGCATACCTAAGATACCAAGACCCCTGCTCCAACGAGCTTACAGTTTAAATTACTTAATAAAAAGAGAAGTGAGAGGTGATGTAGCAAATGAGTCTTACAACAATACATGTGCTGCTGAACACACATCTTGTTAATTTCACCTTTTCTTTATGGTAAGTCACTAATTGCTGGGAGTTTAAAGTCAGGCAGTCGAGCAGTAGACGACACAGATGAGATTAGCAGTGGAAGGCTAGCCATAATAAGCAACTTTTATTGAGGGATTTGCTTAGCAGCCTCATGCGTCTCAGTCAAGTCTCTCAATAAAAGGGCTGCTCCAGGCAACGTGGAGCAGCATGAAAAGCTATAGATTTTTCAAAGCTACAGTAGATCAAGCTATTGTTTTCTCCTAGAGATATTAATGAGGTAACCAGCCCCAGCACAGCTATGGTGAGTCAGAAACAAGAAAAGAAAATACCTCTTGTCTTTGGGAGTCAGTGGTAATCGTATTTACCTATAAACAACCTATCAGGCCTAAGCACAGGTAACTACGTCTAGAAGCGCCTTTCCTCAGTTTTTTCATTAACAATGGGTGATGCAGCAACCAGGTAGTTTTATTAAAAGCAAAGACCTTTATTAAACATATTGGCAGGCCAGTGCTGCATGCCGAGACTGCTGTTTATCTCCAAGCCACACACAAGAGCAACTCTAAGGGCATGTCTCCATGTAGAGCACAGCAGCGGCACAGCTGTACCAACGCCGTGGCTCTGCTCCCGTGTGTCGGGTGAAAACGCTCTATGGTGACAGGAGAGAGCTCTTCTGTCGGCACAGTTGAAACCACCTCTGCAAAAAGCAGAAGCTTTGTCGGCAGGAGAAGCTGTCCCATTGACGTAGTTCTGTGCACATGAGCGCGGGCGTATGTCAGTGTAACTTATGTTGCTCAGGGGGTGGTTTATTCACATCCCTGAGTGACCTAGATTATGCTCATAAAGAACAGGAGTACTTGTGGCACCCTGTTCTTTTTGCAGATACAGACCAGCACAGCTGCTACTCTGAAAGCTAGATTATGCTGACATAAGCTATGTCTACACTACAGCCGAAGTCTTTCATTTCTGAATCTCTAGTCTAACACCAGTACATATCCCTCCTGAAACCTGGTCCTCTTTTCTGCAGCTCCACTTCTCCCATAACATTCAATATCTCTTGGTGATCTCCTTCTATCATTGCCCCCTGCTTCACACCTTTCTGCCCATTTGTTTCAAGCACCATGCCCCACACCATACCTAAGAAGTAATTCCCAAACCTTAAAAATGCTCTTTAATCACCAGGCAGAAAGTCTGATGAGCAAAGCTAGGCAGTCTCTCCACTGTGATGATGAACACACCCTCTCCACCACACACTGGGAGCCTGCCAACTTGGAGAACAGGAGATTGGGGTTGAAAAGTCAACCAGATCTCACATTATCTAGTCAGAGATGGGCCAATAACACACTATCTGGTCAGAAATGGTACAACAGTATATATCAGACACCTTCTTTGAAGGTGGCAGGTTCATGTTTAATAGCCTAGATATACATTTTCATTTTTAGAAAATAAGCTTAGGTTTGCAATCTCCATTACTTGTAACATTTCATTAGCTAGCATTGTCAGAACCCTGTTTCAGACGAGCTTATTCAAAAATAGACAGGAAATGTGGGTCTTAAATTACGATGGGTTTGCTATGACTGAGTCCCAGATATCCAGGTCAAATTCTGCTTTTATTTACACTGGGCTAAATCCAGGGTAACTCCATTAACTTCAGCAAAGTTATTCTGGATTTGCCCTGGTGTAATTGAGATCAGAATCTGGCCCATTCATCTCCGTCCCAGACCTAGCACACAACTGAGCACACTATGGCATGCGTAGCAGTCGTTGTATGTCCACACTGCAATTCCAGGTGTGATTGCAGCATACTCATTAGCTTTATCCATGCCAGCAATACTAAAAAGAGCGGTGTAGATGTAGCGGTATGGGCTTCAATATGGGCTGTACTCGCCTGCCTGGATACCTACTGCCACTCAAGCGGCCCCATTTACATTGCAATTTTTAGCAATGCTAGCGTGGATACGTCTATTCAAGGTGCAAACACACTTTGGAGTGCAGTATAGATATACCCTTTGCTGTGGGTGGAAGACTGTGGAACACCTACTCCTGTATTCCCAACTTAGTCTCACTTGCAAGATGGCTACAGTTTCTGCTAATTCACCTCAAGACAATCTGTTTCAGAGGTGGACTAAAATCACTTCTGCTAGTTCTATTGACTTCTGATGCATGAATGCCATCCCTAGTAAATCATTCCCACTCCATATTTCTTCCCCAAGCCCTTCTCCTGTGCAATCGCCTTAGGTCCAGAATGCTAAACTGAAGGTTAAACTCAAAAAGCTAAAGCCAATCTGGTCTATACGTGATCCCAGAATTTAGCCGTATCTATTTCTGGTCTATTTTTCAGAGATAAAAAAAGGTGCTCCGGAGTCACTGTTATTGTCTGTCATTGAGCTAACCACCAGAGGTGCAAAAAGATCCATGTGATCAGCACCCTGCCAGTAAATTAGCTTTTTACCACCACAGCAGTTCCAGTCTCAACTATCCACGAGGGGAGAAGGCATCCTAAGGCTTTTATCAAGCCAGTGCAGAATGTATTGTTTAGTCATCTAACCTACTCTGACCACTCTCTCCAGCCAAGATATCACGTGCATAATAATGCAGCATATAAATCACGGCTATTCATCTTTGCTCTCTGATTTATGGGATGCGTTGTGCAACTATCCTCTAATCGGACACAGCCATACTTTCATTTTAACCAGCACTTTCAGGGCATGAGATGACCCCCATGCTTATGGACTGCTTGTCCCCTTTAGTGAGGCTGTTTTTTTAGATGGGCATTCCATTAAAATCAATTGAGTATATACACATGCATGGTAATTCAGCAGCCGTGAAGCAGTAAAGAACACTTTAAAATAGACTTTAGCAACCTGACCCAGCGGCCTGGGCATTGGTGACAAGAAATATGGATTCTTATCCCAGGCCTGCCACTGATTCACTGTAGGAATTTGGGCATAGTTACCTCATCTGTAAAATGGGGATAATAGTACTTCCCTATTTTATAGGAGGTTGTAAGAATAAAAACATTAAAGACAGTGAGGTGGTCAGATATTGTGGGAATAGGGGCCATATCAGTACAGAAGATAGATAAAAATGAGATCTGAATCTGGCTCAAAAGCTTTATATTCCTTTACCAATCAATCCAGTCCCTTCAGAAATTTTAAATAATCGAACGTCAAATTACAGTATATATGAGTCACTTGAACTTTTCCAATAGTCTGATTACTGTTCCTCATAACTGGAAAATAATTTAAGATGCAGAGTCAGCCACAGAATTGTAGTGAAGAGGCGCATGCATTCTTCCTCTCAATATTCATACACACACATATCATATCAGAAAATAATTGTCAGCCTGTAGCGTGCTAACACTGAGCTAACTTTGCAGGTCAGGCTTTTCGATTACTCAGTCTAGATAACTTTCAGATAATTTCATGAGCTAGCTTCACTGCAGTGAAAACTAAATACTATCAAGTATGTTTAAATGTCCTGGATAACAGCAATGTAAAAAAGGATTATTTTGTTTAATAAAAAATATGCACAGGTGGATTAGGTGACAGGGAGATGAAATTTCGCTTCAGGGCCTTTTGTTGATTTGGACTATAAAAGGAGCATTTTTATGCAGCATTTTTTATGCAGGTGAAATCAGAAGAAAGATCTGTGTCTACTCCAAATAATATTTTTCAGATTATTTCCACTTGAATTTGCTTAACTATCATATTTTACTACTTGCCATTATTTAAAACCTTCACATTGAGTTGTAGCTGCTGGGGGAATAGGAGAGCACTCAGTTGAACGTAGCTCTGTATAAGATTATGACAAAAAGCAAAAGTATTTGCTCATGTTGCCTGATGAATAAAAAGAAAGCTTGAACGATATCATTGTTTCATCTCAATGATGCAATTGATAACTGAGTCTATATCAGAAGAATAAAGGACTCAAGCCAGTGAACTGGAATGGAATAATTCCAAGGGAAAACCAATGTTTTGATTAAAATGGACTTATTAAGTTATATCTAGTGATCTCTTTTTATTCCTTTTCTAGAGATTAGTTAGCGATAATGCCATAAATTGTAAAACCATTACTCTTTTCTTCTCTCTTTTATACAATCAGCTATGTAGATAGGTTATGCAAAGACACTTACTCACTCCATAGTTAAAACTGAAGTTAGCTTTCCTTTATAAACCAAATGCATTCCCACCCCACCAAACTAATTTGTCAATATCAGCTTATCCTACTGCCTATCCAATTCCTGCCACCAAAACTAAACCAGCCTACCTGAAGTTTCATGCAGAAATCTTATGCCAGGGTAGACTTTAAAAAAAAACAAAAACAAAAACAAGACAAACAACTCTGGGGCAATGTAGACAAGGAATTTGTGAGCTGAGAGTTCAAAGAAAGGATGTGACGTTGTTAGGAAACTGGGGCAGAGTTAAGGAAAGGATCTTCGCCCTGCCTTTGCATTCCAACATTTTTTTCTAGATTGAGAATTTCAAAGAATCAAAGTGGATTTGGCCATATAGTTTTCATTCATTCATTTCATTCATTCATTTTAATGAAAGATGGGTCCACAGTGGCAGAATTACATCTCCTCAAAGTGGCAGGTTGAAATGCATACTACCATAGGGCTGTTGATTTCTGCTATGGGGTCCTATCACTGGACCCCACTAGTAGGTGTCCTCCTTACAAAAAAATTCAACAAAGGGATGTGCTATAACACAGCAACCAGTGGCAACACATACTACAACCCTCCCCAGCTCTAGTTACTTTTTACATTTTGTGTTTGAACTAATGGATCCACAGTAATGATTAGTGAAGAATTTTGGAAAGAACCAGAAGTGTCTGCGGCCAAGAATCCCTATGAAAATTAAATTATCCAGAGAGCTGGTTTAATTAAAAGTTCCATTTTTATCAAATACAGATTTTGGTTTGGCTTAGAAAAATCAGCCATGATTCTTTTTGAACACAAGTACCAGTAGTAGCAATGTCTGGATATTAAAACCTTTATACAGCCACATGTCAGACACAATGCAGGCAACACTTAGCACAACGTTTCTTTGCATAATAGAAAGCACAATGCTGTCTTTAATGAATATTTTAGCATGGATTAAGATAAATAAGGCTGTGTTCTGAAGGACACTCTCAGTAAAAAATGGCCCTTTGCAGTAAAACTGCACCAGGAGTGCAGTATGTGAAACATTTTTTTTTAAAATATTCAAAAGTGCCTCAGGGCCAGATTTGTAAAGATCTTTAGACACCTAACTCCTACTGATTTCAATGAGTTAGGTACCTAAATCTCTTTTAAAAATCTGGCCATAAGTGATTTGGGAGCTTAATTCCCATTGACTTTCAATGATGTCAACTCTTGCAGGCAGGGACTGCCTTTTTGTTCTGGGTTTGTACAGCACCGAGCACAGTGGGGTCCATGGCTTGGGCTCCTAGGTACTACTGCAATATCATACGTGCCTCAGCTACTTTTGAAAACGGGGACTTACGGCTGGTCTACACTGGGGGGCGGGGATCGATCTCAGATACACAACTTCAGCTACGTGAATAGGTAGCTGAAGTTGAAGTATCTAAGATCCACACGGCGCGGGATCGACGTCCGCGGCTCCCCCGTCGACTCCGCTACCTCTGCTCGCTCCGGTGGAGTTCCAGAGTCGACGGGGAGCGCGTTCGGGGATCGATATATCACGTCTTAACAAGACGCGATATATCGATCCCTGATAAATCAATTGCTACCTGCCGATACGGCGGGTAGTGAAGGCGTACTGTCAGGCTCATAAATCACTTTGGTGTTTTTTAACATTTTATCTTAGTTAAAGCTGTTGAGAAATAGAGAAGTGAGTGAAATATCTATTACTATACAAGAAAGAGCCATTTCCCAGCTCTTTCTGCAAAATAGTTCAGTCCTCTCCAGAACTAGGTGCTGGTTCCCACTAGGACGCCTGGCTGATAGAAGTTTGCTCTTGCTGGGACACCTACTCCTGTCTAGGTGTTAAAGTGTGCTGGAAATGCACACCAAAGAATCAAACCAGAATTGCTCCAGACACAGAAGCCTCACGTTCATGTTAGTCAAATACTATTGGCAGGGCAAAATATCTGTGGTACCCAGGCATATGATCTCATACCTTTCAACCTGCCAAAGCCCAAATATGGGACACAGTGTGGAGCCAAGACCCAAAGTCAGGAACAGAAAGCTATTCATGCAGGAAACTCACAGTGCTAGGAAACTGTTTCCTCCAGTGAAAATAACTCTTCTTATAACCTCACCAGCAGGATTCTTTCTGTGAAACAGGAAACTTTGGGACTAAATGAAGTGCAATTGAGAGGTCTGCTGACAGTGGGGACTGGAGGATTTACAGCTGTGAATGCTCTGTCCTACCACTGTGGAGCTTAAAAGCTGAACATGTAGAGAAGGGCACCTTTAAGAGGTGTGCTGATCCATATATAGATCCTCTTTCCCTGTATGAGGCTGCACCTCTATTCACCTACTCTGCCTTGTGCACAAACTGAAGTCAGAGCCTTTCAGAGGCTGCAGCTTCATATCCTGTCTCTTGCAAGCCTGTGTGGAATCCTCAGAAATGCAGGCTCGCCGCCATATTGGGCGTGTGCCAAGAGTTATTTGGCACCTGGTAGGGATGGAGTTGCTGAAGAAGTGGCCATTCAGGACGGCTGAACTGTTAAATGTCTTTACCTCATTTATCCCATGCATTGCTCCTGGGGGAGTTTACACACAGTCTGGCTTGTAAATGGAGAGACTGGTTTTCTCCCAGATTTGACCTGTTGTCGTTGAGGCACTTTCTCCAGCAGAGCTTGGGGATCCTTCTCCCGGCTCAGCTCCTAGCTGCCAGCCCACCGTGGGGCCAGTCCAACATGTCTGAGGCGATTCCTTCACAGCTCCGCTTCCCACAGGCACTTTCTGTAAATCTGAGGACAAACGAACAAAGACACCTTCAGTAGTTGTCTCTGGGTGAGTCCAGTGCCAGCTCCGTGTACAGCAGTCTGTGTACTGATGGAGCCAAGAGAATTCCATACCTACGGTACTATGGGAAAGGAGAGAAAAGACAGGAAAGTAGCTCAGTGGACTTAATGCATGGGTTATAACAGCTACGCATTGCTCCCGTCTTTGACTTTTCCCCAAACTTCTAGAAGAAAAGAGGTAAACTTTCCCATGGACCGGTCCTCCAGATGAGCACTCATGTGCCCTGGTAGAGGTTGCCTTTGTCAGCCCCTCTCATACAGCATTTTCCTTCTCCCTGGAACCACCAGGACTTTCCATTCTTTTAAACAGCTTCAGAGCAAACTTTGCAGGGTTACCGACCATTACGAATGTTGAAGAGCTTCTCTTCTGTGGCAGGGATATTGATATCTGCAGGTGGCCTGATAAGTGGAAGGTTTCCATAGCTGCTGGCCTGGTTAACCTAAAGGGGAATATACAGCAAGTCATTCAGCTTGTCTAGCAAATAAAATCCTAATGCGTAACTCAATCTTCCATATTCCTGTGCGTTTATTCTGCACTGTGCATGCACATAAGCATATGTTGATTTCTTACCAGTGTACAGCAGTGCTTGATCCCAGAGCAGAATTTGGGCTCTGTTCCAAAGTTCTTCCATAAGATTTATGAAAGAAGGTAGTTATTTGGAGTCACATTCCGACATTTTCAACAAACCAGGTGCTACATACAGGACGTCATTGGCCTCATTTCAGCATCCATCAGAAAGACTGAAACTTGACTTCAAGAAACAAAGCCAGAGTGCCACCAGACAACTCTAACCTCAACATGGAGGAGATGCCAAAAACCCAGATCCAGGCACCCACTCAGCTCTGACCCAGGAGCAGCGGAAGCTCTCGAAAAGTGTGTAGGGGCCACTGGCACCTGAACCGCTCCCTGCACCACCCCTTCTTCCCAATGCTCCACCCCCACTCCGCCTCTTCTCCTTGAGGCTCCGATCCCTGCTGCCTCTTCCCCCTGCCAAGACCCTGCCCTCTGCTCGCTCCTCTCCACCACCCCCCTTGTCCTTCCTTGTCCTTATGACCTGTAAAAAGTGATGGAGCCATGGTCCCCTGATTCCCGCCCCCATCCCATTCTGGTGCTCCTGCTCTGACCACACCTCCCAAAGGGTCTCTGCACATAACTATGTGATCAGATTTTCAGAACAGATAGATGCTTAATATGGTCTTAGAAAATTCCTTACCAAAAGCTATATATGCATAACTACATATGCTTATCTACCCATTTAGGCACAATGTGCTTGGGTTTTGAAAATCCACTGACTGGGTTTACTTCACCTTTGATCTCTCCTCCCTTGGTTAGTAGGCACTTTGAGGAAGAGTTTAGCAATGAATTCATGAGTAGATGACTGACCACTTCATGGTACTTGGAGCACTGAAATGACTACACAATCAGAGTGGGATCAGCTGTCTGCTCCAACCCTCCTCATGCTTCCTGGCATGACAATTAAGCTAAGCTAAGGTAGGAACCATCACTGAATAACAATTACCTCTTCCTCATGTGCATCTGATCCATTAATTATCTGCAAAAATACACAACCGTATCTTTATTGCCTGAATTCTTTGCTAACTGCTAAATGGCAAATTTTGTTTGTGCCTGACAGCAGGATGTAGAAAATTACTTGGACAGATTTAATTAATCTTGAGAATGACAGCTGAAAATGAACTATAGATGGCCTCAGTGAGTGAAGTCCATGTCAGTATTTTGGCTGAGAAATCTTTTTGGCCTTAAGGACATGTTATTCCGAGTGACTATAAAGTTTTGTTTATGGGATTTCATTTGTTCTTCTTCCCAATCAGTGAAGGCTCATTGGCTGTAATGTCTATCATTTTATACAACTCTCTATCTCCTTTCCACTAGATTTAAGCACATTCTTTACCAAGTGTGCATAATCACTGTTCTACTGCACTTTGGAGAGGAAAAGGGCAGTAAATGCACTAAGAACCATAACAGCAAAATGTGTGAAATATGTTGCTAAGTGTTTCTTAGCAAAAGAACTTGTGTACAACATATAAACAATTATAACATCAATATGGGTGTGATTTACAAGATAACTAATCATAAATAAGTCTTCAAATTATGGAGACTATGGGAGATTTTTGGATCTCTAGTATTGCACTCCAAGCCCCTATACAGAGAGAATCTTAAAACAATAATGGGAGGCATTGGCAGGAATAGAAAACAAAAGGAATCAGCTCTGATGCATGCATTAAACATTGAAGAAACTGAAGTCATTGGAGTGACAGGTGTAAAACGGGTGTAACAGAGTAGATACTCGAGACCTTAATGAGGATGTTTTGCTCTTTCTTTAAAATTTGTTGTAATGAGTCACTTATGTGAAAGGAAAGACCAGTGACACTGCCAGGCTGGTCCAGATACTCTTTTATTGGCTCCCAACTCAGAAAAAGACCTCGCAGTTTCCAGTCTGGGAAGAGAAGTTAAAACCTCAAGAGTTAGGTGAATAATGCAGAAGTCAGGCACTCACTGTAGTGCTTTGCATAGGTGCTGGAACTAGGGGTGCTGGGGGTGCGGGAGCACCCCCAGATTTGAAGCAGTTTCCATCATTTACAGGATTTACAATTTTGTTTAATGGCTTTCAGCACCCCCACTATAAAAATTGTTCCGGCACCTCTGGTGCTCTGGCTGCCTCTGAGTGGCTTTGGAGCACCAATGGCTTTGAAGCCACAGTATTAAGTGCCCTTAGCGGTGGTGAATACATCCATTGTGCTGCTGCTGGCCTCACAAGAGACTAATTGCCACTGGAACCTGAGAATAAGCCCTACGACGGATTCAGATGTTGTTGAAGCACGAGGCCCTGCTGCAGACCCCTATGTTGGAGGAGCTGCTCCAAGGGACAGAGGTTTATTGATGCTAGACAGAGGCACTGCTGTGCAGGAGTGAGAATAACTATTCCTTGGAACTAAGAACACCTGCTGCTCTTACATGACTTTTGTGTTATTGCTGTCAAAGGACGTTTCATCTAGTTTTTGCTCATTGTCCCACAGCCACTTGTGCTCAGTTATTGTTTTTAGCTCTCTATATTACTGTGTGGTGTTATCTATTTCACTGATCTCCTCAGTCATCATAAGACCTTTAGTTCCTTTCCCGGCACTTCCCCCATTACTAGCTGTGCACCTGTGAAGCAATATGTTTAACCCCCTGAGCAGGTTTGCAAGCTTTTTCCAAGCTGTCCTTCATAGACCTAGTTTGCCAGACTTTGGGTTTCCTTTCACGTGGTCTTTACTGCCTTATTTTTTAGTGGTGCCAAAGTATGAGATATCATCAGCCTATATCCCCACCTCCAAAAAAATCACTAGCCACTTCCTGTGGAGCTGGTGGTGCTCTGAATATGGTGCTGTCTACTACACATTCATTGAAGAATAAGGGCCAAATCCCACCCTCATTTACCTCCATAAATCCCTATTGGCTTCAGTGGGGTTGCAAGGTGCAGATAAGGGCAGAATTCAGACCAGGGTCCCCAAACTGTGGGGCATGCCCCCTTAGGAGAGCATGTAGGAATGTTCGGGGGGGGGCACACAGCGGGGCCTGGGCCAGCCCCCATGGGGAGACGGCACCACCCAGCCCCACTCTGCCCCCAGCCCAGCTCTGATCCCAGCCGCAGCTCCACTCCACTCCACCCCCTGCTCTTCCCCAACCAGCTCTGCCCTCATTCCCTCTCCGCCCCCAGGCCAGTTCCACCTCTAGCTCTAGCCCAGCTTTGCCTTCAGCCCAAGACCCTCTGCTAAGCCAACTGTGCAGTAATGGGGGGTGGCGCAGACTGATTCCATTACTGGTGAGGGGGTGCAACAGGAAAAGTTTGGGCACCACTGATTTAGACCAATCCTGAGGCATGAGCACCCCATTTGAGACTATACGAGAGATGTAGTCTATCACTGAGACATAGGTAGAAATATACCACTAGGACATAATCAACAGGTCAAATCCTTAAAATCACCCTCCACTGGTATGTTTTTTGTCTGTACTCTGTGCTTTAGATTTTAAGTGGACAGAGGTAGGGTCTGCATCTTTATTTGTAATGTGCACTGCTCAGCATACTGTTGATGCTAAAATAATTAACATTAATAATGAAACTGGATGTCCCGAGCACATTTCTTGTGAGTGGCCTCTGTCCTCCAGGCTATTCTTTTCCATGTATTGTCAGCTCCGGTGTGGATGATCTCTTGGCACTGGACTACAGTCTTTCTTCCAGCTCTGGCCATGTAAGAATGAGCACTGCAGATAAGACTCAGCTAAAGAATGTTGCAGCAGCAAGAATTTAATATAAACAGAATTCAGTTCTTCCTTTGACTTTCTGTTGCCCCTTCCAAGCAAAAAAGCATGGAAGTGGGACTCTATGCTAGCTCTCCTCCTCACCGTAATGTATGTCAGTACTGGGCAAGCCAGATTTGGGTTATTTCACAAGGCGGTATCAAATTACTGGGAAGCTGCTGCCGTAGCCCACCAAGTGGCAGATGTGGGGAAGAGGAAGGGTCTTGGGTTAAGGTTTTTTTGTGCTGAGCTTTTCAAAGCATGTGTCTTACTTTTTTATTTAAGGCGACAGTCATTTTTTTGTAAGTATGTTTCTTGCAGTCAAATTATTCTGGTCACCAGTAGTCAGTTTTCCCTTCTGTGGTTCATTTATAGTGAAGTTAATGAACCATCTGCACAGCATTTCTCTGCTTTCATAAACTAGTACAGTACATCGTCATTAGTGAACTGTCCATTCAGCTTTTTTTTAAGCTCTGCCTGAACATCCTTGTAAGCAAAAAAGTCTGGTTGGACGTCCTCTGAAATCTTTATGCCTTCTAATAAGGAATGTATCATCGGACTTTATTGGCTCTGTGCATGTCATTAGAAATGGTGTCTATTGTCATGTGAAAATTCATTTTGTGGTTGAAACTTTTTATGTTGTATGAATCATTGTGTAACCACAGTAATTGTTCCTGGGTAGGCACAAGAGAAGGTGGAGACATTTTGCAAAAAGTTCTAAGCTGGGATTTAACCAAACATAGGAGAACTTTTTCAAAGCCCTGATAGTTAAGAAAAAATATTTCATAAATACCTGCTTATGCTAATTAGTCTATCATGGCTGCTTAGGTGATCATATTTTATTTAATCTTGTACATATTACTTAACCCTGCACATCTGTGTGCTCATTCCCTTTTGTTCTTTGCACCATCACAGATCGCAACAAACATTTTCTAATGTGAAACTATTTTCTAATATTGAAAAATTGTACTACAAATTGTAATTACCAGAAAAGCTGCCACATTTTATGACATGAACAAGTCTCTGAACAAACATGTCAGTGGTCATGCTGTTGCTAATTGGGCCAGCTTCTGCTTTCAGAGGCATGTGTTTGACTCCCACAATCATCTAAGGATACTATTTGGCACTTATAATATCTAAGGGTACGTCTATACTTACCCGCTGGTTTGGCGGCAAGCAATCGATCTTCTGGGATTGATTTATTGAGTCTTGTCTAGACGCGATAAATCGATCCCAGAAGTGCTCGCCGTCGACGCCAGTAATCCTGCTCCACGAGAGGAGTAGGCGGAGTCGACGGGGGAGCCTGCCTGCCACGTGTGGATCCGCGGTAAGTACCTTTAAGTTCGAACTAAGCTACTTCGACTTCAGCTACGTCATTCACGTAGCTGAAGTTACGTATCTTAGTTCGAACTGGGGGCTTAGTGTGGACCAGCCCTTAGTGAGAAAAATTCTCCAGCTATGTTCCTACCATTTGTGTAACAACAGCAAAATACTGTTATTGCCAGAAGAATTACAGTGGGGTATAAGCACCTGTAGATAAAGTAGGGACACAACATTTTGAAAAGCAACAATTGCTAGGAGTCTAGAATTTATTCTCTTTCCAACATAAATGCAAAGGGCATACATATTTGTAGGTGTTCTATTCACAGGCTGAGATTTTTCCAAGCTGACTAATGGATTTGGATGCCCAGCTACCATTAAAGTTTAGTGTAACTGCACATCCAAATTCCACTGGCAGCTTTGGAAAATTCTGCCAGAGATTTTAAGGCTAGAAGAGACCATTATGATCATCTAGCCTGCCCTTCTGATACACAAATGATGCAGGGATGCAAAGTATCAATTAGCCAAGTTTAATGAAAGGGACATGTGAAACCTGTGTCTAGTCAAGGACAACTCTGAATATTCTGGGCATATTTCTCACATCTTTTCCTCATAGATTCTTGATTCTTTTACTTAGGATGGTCTGGGGTGGCAGCCTTTTGTATCTTTCCTTATTCATACAACAAATCACTTTTTAGTCATCTGAAGTAGCAATGCCCTCCTTTATGTTGTTCTGACCTTTCCACACACATTGCTGTCACTCTCCAGGAAATATGGAAGGAATGTGAAATTGCTAAAGCTGAATTATGATAAAATATGCCACATGTGGCATTTCAAATCTGTCCTTCACTTTTGGGTGGATGTTTGCAACTTGCAGGCATGCTGGATCAAGCAGAGGCTATTATCTGCTGCAACGGTGGGGGCAGGATTAGTGATGTTTTACAGAGAACCAAAGCAACATTCCAGCAGTGGTATATGCCTTGTAGATTTCCTTGAGATGAGGTACTTCTCCCCCCCCACCCGCCATTTTCTTCTGTTCTTAAGATGCCAATCAGGACTATTTCACAAAGACTGGAAGCATTCAAAGTACAAGATATTAAAAGAACAGTTTTCAATTTCAGTTAACCTTTACAGCAGTAACACTAATTTGCAGTCCATTCATACTGACTGCTAAAGCCTGTTTCCTGCTCTGAATTTCATTCTGCATCAATTAACGTTCTGAAGTCAGTCTAATAATGATGTATGGTTAACACAGGGTCTGTGTCTGAGAGCTAAGAGGAATGGAAGGAGAATGGATAATTACAACAGCGCCATTCTTTGAACTATATGTAAGGCTTTCTCTGTTCCTAATTTTTTCCAAAGGTGCAGATCTCTAACATATCAACCCAGGGTTGTCAGTTCAATCCTTGAGGAAGCCATTTAGGGAATCTGGGGCAAAAATCTGTCTGGGGATTGGTCCTGCTTTGACCAGGGGGTTGGACTAGATGACCTCCTGAGGTCCCTTTCAACCCTGACATTCTATGATAAAAATATGTTTCAATGTGAAAGCTGGCAAAACCCAAGAAAGGAAAATTCTTAGTGATTGTCAAAAATAAATAAAACTGGTTCAGCTGGTTTTGAATGGGGTGAGGTAAGGTAAAAAGGAAATTTACCATTCTAAACAATTTCCATCCCTCCAATACTTGGACAGCTTAAAAAATGACTTTTTTTTTTTTACACTGATATTTTCCAAACCTTTTATTGTGTTTATTCATATTAACACACTCAAAGAATACATGGACACAGAACAGTGTTGTGCAATGGTTGCTAAGTTCTCCAGCTTTTTATTTTTATTGTAGCCATAAAAGCTTGCCACAAGACATTACAGTCAGTCATAGTGCCTAACTAAAGATGAGCCATTCTTTGGCCAGCCGATGGGCTATAAATGCACTGGCCCCATTCAGGCAGTACAGAGATCCTCCCCACCTCGCAGCATGAGAACACATGGGGACATTGGGCCTGATTCACCCCTCGCTAACACCACTTGTGCACTGGTGTCTCTCCATTCAGATCAGGGCACAGCCCACACCTTGCCCCTCTCCCTGTGCTGGCACCAACATTGTAGCCAACAGTAGACTCAGAATCCTTGCTCTCCCTGGGATTGCACACAGTGTTCTGCAGATTTGATGGCTGCCATCATGACCAGCACATGCGGGGATTGAATCGGGGACTTTCGCTAAGAGCACAAGCCTTCTCAGCAGACAACTGTAACAGCCTCGCATCCTCTGAGATCCAAGCACGTCCTACCCGCTGGCCTAGGGCTAACACAGGGATCTCTGGGGAGGTGGGAAGGTATCTGGCACCCTCATTCAGAGCCAAAGTGGATCTAGCTCAGGTTCTACATACTTGATGCCTTTCACCCATAATGTGGCCCTTTCATAAAACCCCTCCAAGAACTGATTTACAAGTCAGGATGGGTTGGACAGGCCAAACCTGAGAGGCACTGCAACCCCATGTGCCAGATCACACGCCCGGAGCAGGGGCCGGGCCCAGCCCCATGTAACAGGAGCCATCGGAGCTGCTGGGTGAGTTTTTCCATTTTATATGTCGTTTTGTCGTTTTATTTTGTGTTATTTCATATTAGTGAAAAACGTGGGGCTCTACAATTGCTATCCTTGCCCACAGTGGCTGCTTCCAGGATGTGCCCCCAGGTACAACTCGCCCAAAGGAGATGGGGGAGATAAGGAGGAGACAGTGTCATTTCTCTTCCATACCTGCCTACAGAGCTAGCTGGACATAATGAATGGCAGGAACGAAGAGGAACAGGCTGCAACAATCAATGATGTAATGGCCTCACTCCCCTTGTGCACCAGGGAGACATGGTATGGCATCATGTCATTTATGTAGGGCTTTTGCAAAATCCAACAGTATAACGTTTGCATTCAGTAACAGGTGTAGCTGAGGGTAGTGATAGATGCAGCATGGTACGGTAGCTCTGCTAGCTTTCCACAATGGTGAATTGTATCCTACAGCCGATACCATTTAACAGCTGTGTTAATCAGTGTTCCTGTAAATCAGAGCGTGTAAAAGCACAAGGAGGTGGGAAAAGGCAATGATCTGCTGACCCCTTTAAATGCAGAACAGAAGTAAGAACTTTTGTGTTAACAAGCAGCCTTGCTCGAAATAGCTAGAAAACATGGGGCTTGTGTGTGTAAATTAAAGACTAGGGAAATAATAGGGAGAAACTGGAAGAAAATCAATTTTAGAAAAAGAAATTGGGGGAGGGGGAGAATTTAATGGCAATGATGCTACATCAGTAAATTATATTTAAAAAGTCTAGTGAATCTCAGAATGTCAGCCAACATCCCACCATAACAACAAACAAATTCAGGGGCAAAGGGAAGTTTGTGTTGCTAAGGTGACAACCAACAATTAATCTCCTGTCACAACTTGCTTAGATTTTTACAAACAGACCCTTTGTGGAGGGTAGAGCGGAAAATGGCCAGAATATTTTCCTGGAGTGCACCGTGCAAAGGAAAAGGATAATCAACCAAGGAAAAGCAGCATTTAGTAGTCATTTCCAATGACTGCTAACCCTCACCTGCAAATGCCTCATTTGCCCCACCTGTAAAGAGATTCATTAGTTGCATTGGCTGCAATACAGTTTCGATGCGGTATAAGGCAATCACTTGTACTGTAACTGACCCCTCTGATGGGGCAGCCATGAACGCTGTGATGCAACAAGATTTTCATATGCTTAGTAGCATCCAAGTGTGGCATGAATTCAGGAGAAATAGCTACAGGCACTTCAATCACTAGGTGCTCTAGGCTGTGGTGACTGACGGGGTCCCAGTAAGCACCCACCCACACAGTTGCTCCTAGCACCACCCTTAGGGTGCAGTCTAGCAGAACAGAACAAAGTTAACTATGGCCTCTCGGCTCCTCTGGCTAGGTCCTGGCCTGTCCCTTCTTGTCTCTCCGTCTACAGTAAATAAAGTAAATAGCTGATAAATCCCACTGGCCAAGTGTTCTCATTGGGCCTTCTGCATTGCCCGTCTGTCATCCAGCTGTGGTGACTCAAAGGCTGTTCCCCTTGTAGCCTTCTGCTGCTGGTCCCTGAACCTGAAGCATCAACAGCTTGCGCAACTCCCCCTCTCTTTCTGTTCTCAGCTTTCAAGCTATCTGCTGTTGCTGGATCCACACGAGTGAGCAGGGGTATGAGGGCTCCAGCTGGGGGGTGCGGGCTCTGGGATGGGGCCAGGGATTTGGGGCTCAGGGCTGGGGCAGAGGGTTGGGGTGCGGGCTCAGGGCTGGGGCAGAGGGTGGGGTGGGGGGTGAGGGCTCCAGCTGGGGGGTGCGGGCTCTGGGATGGGGCCAGGGATTTGGGGCTCAGGGCTGGGGCAGAGGGTTGGGGTGCGGGCTCTGGGGTGGGGCTGGGGCAGAGGGGCTCAGGGCTGGGGCAGAGGGTGGGGTGGGGGCTCTGGCTGGGGGTGCAGGCTCTGGAGTGGGGCCAGGGATGAGGGATTTGGGGTGCAGGCTGCTCGAGGGCTATGGCATGGAGAGAGGACTCCGTCCAGCTCTTTCTCCCCACAGAAGCACCTGGGCTGGGAGGGAAATGTGCCCCTCCCCCATCCGCAGCAGGTCCCAGCCAGGCAGGTTCCCTGAGCACCTGTGCAGTGCTTAATAGGCTGCTGCGTGGTCACGCGGCCATGCAGCTTACAGGGAACTTAGTTAAGACTATTACAAGATCCTGTACACAGTTTAATTAGGCCAAACAAGAAAATGATGATTAACCATCCGTTCAAAAAAGCAAGCAAACAAGCAGCCCCCTCCTCCCCAGAAAAAAAAAAACACTTGTTATTTCATGACAAAAACCTAAAAACTAGATTTTTGAGTTGGGGCAATGAGAATTTTGTAACTTCACAAAAATGAACAATCCAGTATTCTGAGGTGCTGCTAGCTCACCTGTACAAGAGCAGGGCTGTTTTTAGCCACAGCACTCATGGGATTTGGAAACTTGCTCATCGCTGAGGTTAATAAAATATAACACAGAGCTGGCTGAGAAGAGTTGGTACGAAATGGCTATTGCCAGGCAACCCTCGGAGCTCAACCAGTCAGACACATATTAGAGAGGGGCTCGTGACACAAAGGCTTATTTCAGATGCATGCCATAAGGTTCAGAAACACCTATCAGGCATAACGCTATGAAAGTGTGACCATGAGGTGATGATAAGAATGTGATTGAAAGCTGATGTGTTAATGCTTAGTTTAGAGGCGGGAAAGTCTTTGCTTTTTTGTTTGTACCATCTGCCTCCCTGGAAATCCATGTAACAAGGCAGAAGATGCCAGACTGCTTTTATAACCAATGTATTTAAGCTGCAGAGGAGCAAGGAGCATAAAGGCCATATAAATCAAAAATGCAATATTGCTGTGACTGAGGGCGTGATAACCAGGCCAAGAGAATAATTCAATAGAAACAAAAAGAACAGGAGTACTTGTGGCACCTTAGAGACTAACAAATTTATTTGAGCATAAGCTTTCATGGGCTACAGCCCACTTCTTCGGATGCATTATGAATCCGAAGAAGTGGGCTGTAGCCCACGAAAGCTTATGCTCAAATAAATTTGTTAGTCTCTAAGGTGCCACAAGTACTCCTGTTCTTTTTGCGGATACAGACTAACACGGCTGCTACTCTGAAACCTGTCAATAGAAACAGAGAAAACTCCAGATGCTTCTCCAGTTCACTGCATTAAAGTTTCAATGCTATGCATCTGCAAAGTGCATCCTTTTGCCCAAGGATGACATTGCCATAGGCTCTGTTGCTGTGCTTAGAGTTTTGCCAAAAACTCTCCACACAAGGCCCAAGGAGAAACTGGGGTTGTTTATTCTTCTTACCTTGATGCTTACCTTCTCCTTGATATTGAATACACAGTCATAATGGGAGGTGCAGAGTCAAGCATTGAAAACATGCCTTGCTGCTACGCAGGCCAGACCCTCAGTTGGTGCAAACTGGCACAGTTCTGTTGTCTTCAGTACAGGGACGCCAATTTACTGTAGCGGAGGGTCTGGCCTGCAGTGTTCTTAAGAGGAACGGGAAACATAGAACAAATTGACATGTGCCTGTCAGAAGCACAGAAGATAGTGTGGCTGACAGAAGGAGATAGAGTAATATGGCTGCAGTAATCTCTGTAACCAAAATCTAGTGAGTAAAGGAGATAAGGCTTGATTTTAAAATTGTGTTCACATATTCATCATTTCCCAAACAGGCTCTTTCTTTCTCTCTTTTCTGCAGGATAAAAGGGATAGAGAGTGGAAGCTAATTTACTTTCAATCAGTAGAGAGAAAACACGCTTGGATGTGCGATACCAGGCTCAGCGGGACAAATTCAAACTTCTGCCTTCATAGCTGTCCCCCTGAGATGAGCATCTGAGTTCTGCTGGGTGGTTTGAAAGGTTTGCTTTCCTTATCTTGTTTCAGCAGAGTTTAGGTGCACCAAGCACAAAATAGCAAAGTGCATTAAAAGGCAACACAAATGTTTCCCTCCTTTAAACAAATAGATCAAATATCCAGGCTTCCACAAATACGTATAAACAAAAAGTATGCAAGTTGCTGGCTATGTCAGGTCTCCAAGTGGTTCTGCTGGCATGTGAATCAAAAGGCAAATCGATTCGGTGGGGGGGGAGGAGGGAGAGGGGTTAATTCTGTGCAGCGAAATATAATTTCATTCTTTTTATGTTTAAATTCTTGTATAGAATAATTAACTCTGGGTTGGATTCGTTGCACGGTCGCTGTTGGTAACCCGGGCAGCGAGGCCCCAGCAACAGAGAGCATTCAGCAGAAGGTTGTGGGACCAGGCAACGTGCTCACAGCCTCTCCCAGGAGAAGGGCCCACAGGTGACGAACGCTGCCCTGGAAGTGAACAGCACCAGCGGGGAAGAGATGTGGGCCAGGCAAGTGCTAATTCAACACATCCTTGCTGCAGCTTCCCTGGCAGAATTGTAGCTACCACCAGTGGCCTGCCTGAGTGGAATCACTGCTACTACTCAGTAAGTGAAATCCTGACCCTATGGAGCAGTTTTGCTATTGACTTCAATGGGACCAAGATTTCAACCAATAAGTGTCTGATCTGAAGTCAATAGGATTCCTGCCACTGACCTCAGTGGGCTTTAGTCAGGCCCTCTGAGCACAAATTGCCCACTGCTTATGCTTCAGCCACAGGGATCCTGTTTGTACCAGTTTACAGAAAAAGTCATTCAAATTGAACCCTGCCCTGTTGAATCTTTTCCTACTTGCCAGCAACATTCTGCCCAGTGGTCTGTTATTCAAAGGCTTATGTGAGCATGTGAGTTTCCATTTTGAATGTGTAACTCTAGAATTATCAGTACATCTTGCACAGAATGAAGCCTGACAAACTTGGTTCCTCGCACAAACTGTATGTCTCACAGGATTATTGGAATAATCTTAAGAATTCCTTGTGTAACCCTTCTGCCCATCTAAGTTGGCAGCAACAAGGGCCAGGTTCTGTATCTAGGGGTTCCGTTTCAATAACACAATGCAAAACCGGCTCGAGCCCCCATCCAGTGACCTGGGACAATTACATACCACCCCCTGTGTGCCTCTAAGAGGCAATACTTTCCCTCTCGCAAGCACAGAGTCTGAGTGTGACAGAAAATGTTTAAAAACATGAGGTAAACGACATCAGCATTAAATTGGAAAAACACCACAAACAGGATTCATAACACAAACCATGAGCAAAAAACCCACCCCAGCAAACTGGGCTGTGTACTTTCCCTTTGGGTTCTTGAATCCAGCAACCCAAAAATCACCCAGAGTCCCCAAAGTCCAACACCCCCAAAGTCTCTTGGGTCCAGCAACCACCCAAAGTCCCAAAAGTCCAACAGACCCCAAAGTCTCTGTCCCTGGTCAGTGCAGCCCCAGAGCAAAAGGGGGGGGGGCACACAGGATGTTAAGGGGCACCTTACGTGATCCGAGGCTGGCCGGCCGTCTCTCCGTGGGGTTCCGCCACAGCCTTCACCATGAGCCAGTCCACTTCCTGCCGTCCCACAAACTGCTCCGCTCTACAAGCTGCTCCGCTCCGCTCACCAACCTGTGAGCCGCTCCAGCCATCCCCACAAACAGCTCCGCTCGCCGTTCCTTGGGCCACTCCAACCGGCCCCACACTGCTCACTGCTCCTCCAGTCATCCCCACAAATTGCTCTGCCAGCTGCTTAGCAATATAGCTTCAGGCTCCCCCACTAGTTAACACAGCACTCAGTGATCCCAGCTCTTAAGAACTTTAGCTCTTTTATAATTTCAGCTCTTAGCAATTTCAGCTCAGAGTAGGAGAGCCCCAGCGCTAGTGCACCATTGGCCCAAAGTGAATTCAGCTCAGCAGCCTGTAACTAGACTCCTAATGGAATCAAAATTATCGCTGACATTCAACAGTGGAGAGAGGAGATAGTGCAATTAGTGTGTCAAGCCCTCAGCAGGGGGGCCCATACCATCAGGTACAAATACCTGTCCCAATCCTCTCTCCATTCACTGGGGGGTTGTAACCCATGCCCCTTGTAAAGCAAGTGCTACTTAGGTAATAGTGAAGGACTCACTCAGTCCTTCTGTCATACAACAGTTCCACTGGCCTTGATTCACAGAATCAGGGTAACAAAACTTTATTCTTCCTGCCCCAATAACAGAGAAAACCGGGGATCCCACACCAGCCAAAGTAACCACTTTGAGTTGCTGTTGTTTCATGCCAGGCGAGTGGGTGTGCCTATGCAAACAAGATCAGCCCCTGGAGTTCTTTTCCACACTCGCCATAATTCACCACCAGATGTCAGGGTAGAGCTCATCCTGACTCTGCTTACACTTGTTAGGCAGATTTAGGGCTTGTTTAAGTGAACATTTAGTTCACAGCAAGCACGAGTGTGAGTCTACCCATTTGTAGCCTGCTGTGCAGTATGTCTGTGTGGACCATGCTGACTCACACTAACAGTTCCTTAGTGCACTTTGATCTACTCCTGTTTTAAAGCATGGTTGATTCAACTGCACTAAGATGGGTCTACATGGATACTTAGGTGCATGGCAGGCTAGTACAAGAGAGACTGATACCCAGGGCTGGCTTTAGCAAGAGCGGGGCCCAATTCCTGGGGGCGGGGCTTGTGGCAAGCCCTGCCCCCAGGAATTGGGTTGTGCTCCGGCCGGGATTGCGGGGCTTGGGTCCGGCCCAGAGCCGGGCCGGGCCTGAGCCAAGCCAAGCCGTGGGGGCCAGGCCGGGCCGGAGCTGAGCCGAGCTGAGCCGCGAGGCCAGGCCGGGGCCGAGCCGAGGGGGCTGGGCCGGGCCAGAGCCGAGCCGGGCCGGAGCTGCTGGGGCCAGGGGTGCTCGGCTGGAACTGGGGCCGGAGTGAGCTGCTCGGCCGGGGCTGGACTGGGCTGGGCTGTGCCGCACCTCCCCGGAGCCCTTCTCGTGCCCCCCCGCCACCCCAGCTTACCTGGTGCTGCCTGCCTGCCTGCCTGCCCCTGCTTCTTTTCAGACTTCCCGCGAACCTCTGATTCGCGGGAAGCAGGGGAGGGGGAGAAGCAGGGGGCAGCGCGTTCGGAGAGGGGAGGAAGGGGAAGTGAGCTGGGGGCAGGGTGGAGAGCTGTGGCGCGGGGCCCTCTTAGCGCAGGGCCCGATTCAGCCGATTTGGCTGAATCGGCCTAAAGCCGGCCCTGCTGATACCCCGGCTTGCCACAGACTAAATGTCCATGTAGACCTTGGTCATGTCTAGATGTCACCTAAGACCAGGGCTGTCCCTAGGGGGAGCGAGGGCCCTGGGGCAAATCAGTCTGTATGGGGCCTCCCCTTAACATTTTTTATACAGGTGAAATCTGGTTACAGTAAACTTCACGGGCAGATGCTGGTCTCAGGTTAAATATTGATAGCGCTCAGCTGTATAATTATAATGTTATATTATAACACTGTAACACTTTTTTATAAATTATAATGAAGTTCATATAATAAAAAAAAAAAAACCTCGATGATCACAATCAGTGTCGCGCTGATTACATTCTGAAATCCACCTTCCTGAACTTGCAACAAACTCACTTCCCAGGTGCATATGGTCTTGCTACCCTCAATGGATTTTTTTTAAAATGTAATTACCCATTCGCAACACTGAGAGCCCATGCCTCAGGAACTGGGTAGCTCTTGGAGGGCCTATATGTGCCCTGGTGCTGGGGGACCCCAGGACCCTCCAGCATGGAGGAGGGGCTCTAAGATCTGTTTTCTCTGGGGGCTGGGAGAGGGATGGGGGGTGGAAAAGCAGATGGATGGAGGACCCCAGTCCTGGTGGGTGGTGAAGAGAACAGAGTTGTGGGAGAGGGACCCCGAGGCTGGAGAGCTGAAAGGCAAGAAGGATCCTGAGGCAGGGGGGTGATAAGGGCTGGCCCTGGCCTGGAGGTGGTATTGGAGGACTCCACCCAGTGCTGGGAGAGTGGAGAAGGGCAGTGGAAGGGGGAGGTGTGAGGCACTGAGGGGACACCAGTGCTGGGCGACAAGCGATGGAGACTATTGGCTGGCACTCACCTGTGCTAGGTCAAGGGGCTCCCCTGTGCTGGCGGAGGGTCCCACTGGAAAAGGAAAGGTCCGTCTGAGGCGGAAGGGCAGAGTCAGCCTGGAGAGCCCTGGCACAAGTGGTTGGGGGGCTCTAGGACCCTGCGGTGGCAGGCGATGACAGGAGCCGGCAGAGCAGAGCGGGCTGGGGCCAGGTCGCTCCCTGCTGCTGTCACAGAGTCTGAGACTCAGCCTGGGGGCGGCAGGCAAGAAAAAGAAATAAACGCCTGAGCTGGTGAGTGGGGGGTGCAGGCTGACCCCTGCTGGCTGCGCCAAGCCCCCTGCTAACCGCCAGGGCCACCCTGCCCGGCCCCCTGTCCTCCTAAAGCGCAGGGCCCCCCAAAGCATGGGCAGTTGCCCCGGTCTGCCCTATGGATGGGACGACTCTGCCTAAGACTTAGGATACATCTACCCTGGAACTGGCGGTGTAATTTCCACCTCGGGTAGACACATCCATGCTAGCTCTGATTGAGTTACTGTGCTAAAAATAGCAGTGTAGACCCCATGACACAAGCAGCAGGAAGGGCTAGCCACACGAGTATGTATCTATGGTCTGGGATGGGATCATACTCAGGGTGGCAGATCACCCCGCTGATTGTGCCATCCACAGCTACACTTCTATATGCCGATAAGCAGACAGGATGCGCTATAAGGAAAGATGAGTGTTAAAGCTGGTCAGAAAAAACTTCAGCGGAACCACTTTCCACTGGAGAATGCGATTCCATTGACATTGAAATGTTTCATGTAATCATGTCAATTTCACTGAAATTTCATTGAGGAGAGAAACTTGGAAAAAATTCCAACAACGTTGAAACATCCCTTTTTGACATTTTTGAAATGAAATGTTTATTTTGTTCTGAAACAACTTACTTTTTTAAAATGTTATGTTAAATTAAATTTTATTACAATATAATATACAATTGTAAAGAGTATAAATCAAAATGAAACACTTTGATTGATCTAAAACTATTTTTTTTTTTAATCTTTTGCGGAGAATTTCAAAATTTGGGGGGTTTGTTCTGATTTCAAAAATCTTTGTGAACTGGATTTTCTGTCCTCAATTCTGCTCTAGTCACTTTATATTTTGGAATATTAGCCCTCATCTGAGAACTTGAAATTATGAACTTGAATCCAGAGAGAGGAGGGACTCCAATGTACTATGTCACCGACTCTATTCTAAGGACATGAGGCTGCACACTGGCTTACTTCAGAGCTGAAACTCATCCATGCTCTCAGAGATATTCAGCCAACACCACAGATTCCCCAATAGTAATTCCCATTATTAAATTTTCTGGATGTATTAAATCTCTTTTCCCTCTCTGTAACTAAGCTCACAGAATAGCTTCACCAGACCTTCCAAGGGCTTTGAGTGATAAGCTGAAATGTTTAACAGCTTTAATTTTCCATAGGTTTCTCTTTTGCAAACGATAGACTATTACGGCCTGCTCAGACAGGCAACATAGCCAGGTGATAACATACTCTTCTAGGGTTTGAGCATTGGCCTGCTAAACCCAGGGTTGTGAGTTCAATCCCTGAGGGGGCCACTTGGGGATCTGGGGCAAAATCAGTACTTGGTCCTGCTAGTGAAGGCAGGGGGCTGGACTCGATGACCTTTCAAGGTCCCTTCCAGTTCTAGGAGATGGGATATCTCCATTAATTAATTAATTAACTCAAGTGAAGTGGGTTCTGGTTCCTGGCTGTGATACTGACCTGAGACAAATCTTTGCTCCCCTTTCCCTGCCCACTACTTGTGTACGTAGATTATACATTCGTTGGAGTATCTCTTACTGTGTATTGGTTCAGAGGCTAGCACAATTGCACTACTGGAACAAAATTAAAATCCAAACTCATCCCTGGTGGAATCCCACTGAGTCAGTGGAGAAACTAGGGCCAAAGCTGGTCTATATTCTTTACGAAAATGAAAAGTTCCTTCTCTAGGTAACTTATTGATGGGAAAGTCTGACACTTTCTTACACAATCTTATCTCGGTCTTCTTGCACATATACACTCAGACTCCAGACAGACACAAAGGAGAGTTTTCCCCCCAGCTATTGGGGAAGGTGTTTTCCTTTCTGCACTGGGGATTGTCTATTCCATATTGGACATTTGACCTTCCCACTTCTCGGACCTTCTGTTCAGCTTGTGAAATCCAGCCTGGCCATGTATTAATTGAGGATCTTACATGTGTATTCTTCTTGCAGGGTCACTGCTAGACAAGCACTTCTGCTATGCTCTAAGTGGAGTCAGTAGCATAGAATGTATCCTGCATGTCCAACAAGGAAATGAAATTGACTAATCACCTGCAGGAGATTAATGGCACCCTCTCTCTTACTTAAATCCAAAATCACTACACAGGCTGTGCGCTGAAAGACAGATATGCTTGCTGCTTTAGTCGTGCAATAGCACCTCTAAAACTCAAACCATGATATTATTCGGTGGGCTGATTCAATGCCATCACACTGTAAACAGTTTCCTCCTTGGTGCTTAAAGACATCCTGCAATTGACCTGCAGTATGATTACTAAGGCCAGATTATGGCAATCAAGGGCCCTAGGTGCACCACCGCATGGCGCCCTCTGTGACTCTGTCTTTACAGCCCCACCCTGTGCTATGGCCTTTCCCCCAAACCTGGAAGAACAATGGCACTGCAGGCCCTCTCCATCCCGTCAGCAGCGGACGCTATCTGCTCTTAAAAATGGCAGGTTTGGCAGCCAAGGGCCCCTCTCCTCCAGAGAGGCTGGGATGATAACAGGAGGACCCTGATTAGGGTTGCCAATTTTCTAATCACACAAAACCGAACACCCTTGCACTGCCCCCTGCCCCTTCTCCAAGGCCCCGCCCTGTTAATTCCATCTCCCCTCCCACTGTCACTCACTCTCCCCCACCCTCACTCACTCGTTTTCATCAGGTTGGGGAAGGGGGTTGGTGTGCAGGAGGGGGTGAGGGCTCCAACTGCGGGTTCAGGCTCCACGGTGAGGCCAGAAATGAGGGGTTCAGGGTGCAAGAGGTGGTGAGGTCTCCAGCTGGAGGTGTGGGCTCTGGGGCAGGGCCAGGGATGAGGGGTTCTAGGTGCAGGAGGGGGCTTCAAGCTAGGGCAGGGGGTTGGGGTGCGGGAAGGGATTTGGGGTGCAGGCTCCAGGTGGCACTTACATCAGGCAGCTCCCAGGAAGCAGCAACATGTCTGTCGGCTCCTGGGCCAATGACAGCTGTGGAGCTGGCAGTTGGGGTCGGGGGGAGCAGCATGCGGAGCCCCCTTGGCCGTCCCTGCGCCTAAAATAAATAAATAAATAAAATTAATGGAGATATCCTATCTCCTAGAACTGGAAGGGACCTTGAAAGGTCATTGAGTCCAGCCCCTGCTTTCACTAGCAGGACTAAGTACTGATTTTTGCTCCAGATCCCTAAGTGGCCCCCTCAAGGATTGAACTCACAACCCTGGGTTTAGCAGGCCAATGCTCAAACCACTGAGCTATCCCTCCCCCCTAGGAATCAAGGGACATGTCGCCGCTTCCGGTGAGCTGCGTGGAGCTGGTTAGGGAGCCTGCCAGCCCCGCGCCAACCAGACTTTTAACGGCCTGGTCAGCGATGCTAACCGGAGTTGCCAGGGTCCCTTTTTGACCTGGTGTTCCGGTTGAAAACTAGACACCTGGCAACCCTAGGACCCTCAGTATTTAGGCAGTGTGGGCAGGTGGGCTGGGTCGACTGCACTCTTCTCCTCCTGCCACACCGTCTTCTTTTGGGGGGATTGTTGGAAGCCCCCCCGCCCACCAAAGCAGAGGGCTTTTGAGTTAACATCCTACTGAGATGCATGAGGCAGTTCAACTGCACTCAGAGCTATAGTTTCAGGCTCTCTGCAGACTCAGGCAGATGTGTTTCAATCTTCTCATGTTTTCAGTCTTCTCTTCACAACCTTGGGGGTTAGAATTTTCTTTTAAATGAAAGTTGAGATTCTGTCCTCATCATAGGTTTCCAAAACGTAGGGGCCTAAGGCTTACGGCAGCCTCTGTAACTGTTTATGAAATACTCTAGAGAAAGCATTTGTCTCTTCTTCTATTTGGACCGGGGCCACTAATTTCACATCGTTAGTTTAATGGTGATTGTATATCAGCATAATTGAGGCACTGTCACTTTAATAGTTAAGGTTATTGGGACAGCAACTTAATTGATGCATTGTCACTTTAACTTCTTTTTCATTTGTGGTGTTTATTAGAGTGCAGGGAAATTTAAATAGAGTAATTGAAGCATTTGAATAATTAACTGAAGTAGATTTCTGGCATAAATACACCTGCTGATATTTTGAAAGACGGGTTTCTCAGTGAAGGACTTATTTAAATGCAAACTCCTCGATGTCTCAGAAGAATATTCTGTATGGTGGGCATTACATATTGTAGCAAGTCCCCACCATACCATAATTCATCTTCAAGAGAGGAGGCTTCATTAGAGATTCCATGGGCCAAATCCACCCCGGGTCCAATCTCATGATCAACCTTATAGTTTAAAAATAAGATGCTAGGACCATGTGGGAACTGAGTAGCAGCAATAGAGAGACCTGATTAGGCTATAGACCATATTGGCAAAGGACAGATATATCCCCGTAACAGGCACAGTCCCTACTTGCCCCACTACTGAGTATCTCTATTTCTTGCTTTCCCCATCTACGTCGGGTGCAGAGAAAGCAGAGTGACAACAGCCTCTGAGCTCATCAAGAAAAAAGGAGGCAACTCTGAGCATTATCCGTACACTGATGATACTGCATCTGATGATGCCTCACAATCACACGTAGAGGTCATGCATACACATTGCACAGAAGGTGTGACACAATCAGAACGGACAGCTTCTTTCCTTATGTGCAATCTGAGCCGCAGAAAAATGGCTAAGCCCATCGGTAAGAGAAACATGAATAATCCGCCTTTGATATACGAACACACAGGCCCTACCTCATGCTGTCATCCAAAATAGCAACATATACAGTAGAGATGAATAGAGGAACATTACAAAAACTAATTACAAAGAAGGGCTCAAAAGCTACACATGAGTTCAAATGTTATTTAGTTTTTGTTCCTCTTTGGGGGCTGTGAAAAGAGGAAGGGAACTGAGAAGTGGAAAAAAGCAATGGCAAAAAATAAGATTAATACAGAGCAGAGGAGAAAAGCAAATACGGAAAGAGTGGAAAAAAAAAAAAAAGACAAAAAACCGAATGAAAAAAGTCAATGTTGTGTATATACACAAAACACACCATTTACTTGATATATATACACTCAGACACAGTAACAGGGTCTCCAAATACTGCAAAAACAGTAACTCAGCTTGTACCACTTACTATCTGCTATTCACAAACCTTCATGGCTGTTTGCACAAATGCTTGGGAAATGGCTGTTTTTTATATAAATACCTGCAACGCAGGTGTACAAAGAACATGAGCAAGAGCATTCACCATTTGGTGTTTATTGTCCTGTTTTTAAAAAAATGTCAATCATCCATTCACGGAGCAGCTACAATAGCATGTGACTTGGGAGGTGATCAATCACATGTCACCACTAGCAAATAGTCCAAGTGAACAGCTTGCAAACCTCTCACGGGTTGAAACTGGTTCAGGTAAATTATGCAGTGAAAGCTTACAAACAAAGCTATTTGCAGGATAGGTTTATGAGTGATTCACATTCAGTGGGGGAAAAGGGCTAACTTCATAAGATGATTTATTTGCAATGAATAATTCAACAAATTCTTAATATTAAAGCACCTAATACACTCTTGACACTGTGCTGAAAATAAGATAGATCATAGATATAGACTGGCACAAGCGGATCTATTTTGGTAGATTCTTCCATTCCCAATACATAACATAAGGTTCCACTTAGCTAGAAAAACAAGAGTTTTTAAAAAGCCGAATCTCCTACTGGGGATAGAACGATATTCAATTTATAGGGGGAAACAATGAGATCACAATAATTTTGCAAAACATTAAAAAATGAAGTTTAGAAGGTTCACAAAATCTCAGCCTGCCTGAGGTTCATTCATTCCTAATTTACAATGACAAAAGAATCAGGAGGATGCACCTAACCAGCATGTTCAATCAGGGTTAAAATTTAAAAAAATGCTATAGAACCTTAGATCTTCAGTGTATCAACCATAATGATTTTTCCATTATACGTGTGGCAAACAGAGGGAGCCACACATACAGCACAACGTTCTTCAGAGAAGGGTCACATAGGGGACACAGATAACTACTTACACCAAGGAACATTAAAATGACAGTGACACACACCCTTCTGTAGTGATCACTATTATTGGCTGCTTAAGGGATGGTTTAAGAAATGATCTGTGAACTTAATTTTTAATTAAGCCAGGAGCCGTAAGGGCCTTTTGAGTTCAAGCGTGGGGGGGGGGGAAATCAATTTTTGGTGAGGGAGAGGTCTTGTAGAATCTAATAGGTTTGAGTAATGTATCAAGAAGCTTTTAAGATCAGTCACCCAGTCCAACTGAGGAAAGTCTAAAACCCAATTTCAGATCACTAAAACTCCGTAAAGTGGAACAGATAGTCACCATAGCTCAGGTCTGTGGAAAACTACTGTGTTCAGCTCTGACACTGATATTATTTAGAGAATAGATGGTCGACTCTAAGGTGGAGAACTTTACAGGGAAACCCTTACATTCTGTTCCTACGAACTTCATAGGGAGCTAACCCCACGTGAGCTGACAGTTGCAGGAATTCCAACTAACTGTGGTAGACCTAGTTCAGCTTGGCCAGGAAGCTTTGAATGAATAAATAAGTGTTAAACATCAAAAAGTACTAAATGGGGAAGAGGGGGAGAGGCAACTTCAAACTAAAGGGCAAAATTCCCGGTACTGATGTGCAAGACAGATCTGCAGTGTACTTCAGGATCATAGAATAAATATGGATAGAAAAGACATAGTGCATCACTGATTCCATCTTCCTCACATGTGGAAATTCCAGTAGACTCCATTCTAATCCTACAGCTGGTCTTTTGAGTCCTCTGTTGATTTCTGCTGGTTAATGTTTGGTTTTAACCAGACCAATTGCCTCATGAACCACAGACCATTACTTTGCTTAAAAATCTAGTTGCCCAACAGAGCAATAAAGATCTATTGATTTTTCTGGCTCCTGGGGCTACTGATCCTCCAGCGGATGCCAACAAAGACTAGTAGAAATCAACAAAGTGACTCTGCCAGCAGGTAGAGGATCTTGGGGGACAACTACTGCACTGGTGGGGTGTAAAATAAACTTTATTAAGAAAATGCAAAAACAGGGAAAATTTAATAGTGAGGGGTATGGGGTTTGTTAAGGTAGACAATTGGGGAGGGGTTTCTTTTAGTAAATAGGATAGGAGGTTTCAATAGTGGGGTACAATACAGTGGGGTACAACACAGTTGGTAACCAATTAACACTGAAGTATAAATGTAACAGGTAGCTAACAATTTCTATGTAAAGAGTGTGTCACAGCAGCATATAACCAACTAACAGTATGGGTAAAATGTGTTAACTAACCAACAACTTTAGGTAAAAAATGTGTCACAGTGGTGTAAATATAAAATGTGAGGTGTGTTAGAGAGAAAAGAGGTAACCAATGGGGTTTTATGCTAGACTTCAGTAATACAATTGAGGTTTGGCAGCAGTGGGAGCGGGGTGAGCACGTGGTGGAGCAGAGGCCAAAGGCAGAGGGAGATTTAAACTTAGGGAGACACAGAGAGCAGACAGGCTGCAAGTTTAAACAGCAGAGAGACAATTATACAGAACACAGCAAAATCTTATCTATGATTTAACTTAACCAAGACTACACAAATTAGCAAGTAACAAAACACAATGCAACAATTCTTTAAGCCTAACTTACAGAGTACAATGCAAGCAATTTTCTAAACCTAACTTAACCACAGCTATGCAAAATGAAATTACAATTTATCTAGACTAAAGGCTAAATCTAACCTAATGGGTGCACCTTATACTAGGGGTAGTTCCAGAGGGCAGAGTGGTGTGTGCCCAGGATACAGCTTCAAGGGGTTAGCTTGGGTTTGCCTGCTGGGGAAAGAAAGCCAGCAGCCAGAACAAGGGGAGTGTGCAAGAGGTTTTTCCTTACCAATCCCCAAAGCAGCAGCAGGAACAGCAGTTTCAGCATCAGAGGACGCAGAGAGGACTCAATTCGCTTACAATAATCAGGAGATCTCCAGGCACAAATTCGTTGTTCGTGGGAGGGGAGTTTAAAAACGGGGATACACTCAAAAACAAACGAGAGCGGGGAGAGGGCCCCCCAAAGACCCCTAGCTGATCAGACCAGGTGGCAAAGCAAGGACCTTCTCCGGGGGTCTGATCAGAAAATGTCTGGTTTTAAGGGCAAACTCAGGCAGTTTCCCACCAGTAACTTTGATTGGTTCCCCTTAATCCGGGGAGGAGAGAAGGCAGGGAAACTGCAGGTAGGCACAGGCCATGTCTGGGCAAGTTCTGAGTTACAGGTATGACTCATATGCTCAGCTATGTGGCCACTTTAGGTCTTGCATACCTGGGCAGAGCACCCTACACCGAGCCAGGTCCGAACAAAGAAGCTAGACAAAGGAGCGAAAAGCCTCCCCTTCCCTGAGCAGAGCAATGGCTCCAGTCAGTCTGCACAAGCCATTTCCATGAGCAGGGCCAGGCTGTGACTTTGGTCAGTTCCATGGCCGGGGGGGGGGGGGCGGCCACTCAGCACAAACAGAAAGGAATCCAGCAGGGGGGCTGCTGTAACAGACTCAGAGCAGATGAAGAATTCCACTGGAGTCAAAGGCATGGCTGTTCATTACCATTGCTGCTACCACATTTTGGGGATTGTGGGAATTTCCTGCAAAATTGACTCAAAATGAAAAAGCAACAAACCAATAGATCTTCAGTATTATCCAGATGAAATGACAGATTATTCATATGTTTTTTAAAGAGGTTAATAAATAAAAGGATAAATCACAGAATCATAGACATGTACGGCTGGAAGGGACCTCCAGAGGTCCTCTAGTCCAGCTTCCTGAACTGAGGCAGGACCAAATATATCTAGACTATACCTGAAGGTGTTTGTCCAACCTGCTCTTAAAACCTCTAGTGATGGGGATTCCACAACCTCCCTTGGAAGCTTGTTCCACTGCTTAACTATTTTTATAGTTAGACAGCTTTTCCTAATATCTAACCTAAATCTCCTTGCTGCAGATTAAGCCCATTACTTTTTGTCCTACTTTCAGTAGACATGGAGAGCAATTGATCATCGTCCTCTTTAGAACAGCCCTTAACATATTTGAAGACTTACCAGGTTTTCTCCTCAGTCTTCTTTTTCTCAAGAAAGAAGAACATGCCTAGTTTTTTTTTTTTTTAACCTTTCCTAATAGGTCTGGATTTCTAAACCTTTTATGATTTTTCTAACTCTTCTCTGGACTCTCCCCCATTTGTTCCTATCTTTCCTGCAGTGTGGCACCTGTAATTGGACATAATACTTCAGCTGAGGCCTCACCAGTGCTGATTAGAGTGGGACATAGCAGTTAGTAGGACAATTATTTCCTGTGCTCTCCTTCCCCACTAAGTAAGGAGCTTATATTTTCCTTCATCTTTCTCTTGCTCCTAATGGATTTATAGAACTTCCTCCACTTTCTGAAACAAAACATTGTCCCCAGTACATTCCAAGAACTTACTGTATATTTTGTGTTTTGCTGTACAATTACCCAGGTATCTGTTGGAAAAGTAAAAGTCCCATATTACTACCAGATCCCATTGGGAGTTGGGCATCTGAGTGCTAAAGACAAGCGCACTACTGTGAGCTGTTTTCGGGTAAACTTGCAGCTTTGGGACAAGTGATTCAGACCCTGGGTCTGTGTCTGGAGCCAGACGGGAGTGTCTGGCTCAGCAAGACAGGGTGCTGGAGTCCTGAGCTGGCAGGGAAAACAGAAGCAGGAGTAGTCTTTGCACATCGGGTGGCAGCTCCCAAGGGGGTTTCTGTGATCCAACCCGTCACACGCGCCACCTCCCTCCAGGTGCTGCCCCAAGCTCAAGCTTGGTGGGCTGGTGCCTGGAGCCGGACCTGATCCTGGGCTACCTTTTTGGCCTTTTATGGCTGTTACAGGCTGGCATACATTAGAGCAGACCAGAAGTAGCTCTAATGCAGCCCTGAGCACCACCTGGGAGGTATGAAGGAGAGCTCTGCACACCCACCTCCCGCAATGTGCTCTGTGCACTTTGGCCCCACTCAGGGACCTGGGAATCCTTGGGAATCTAGGAGTAAACAATTCTCTTTCCTTGCTACAGCATAGACTCACTGACTGTAAGAGTTTAGCTTAATGAAGAACTCCACTGGTGTAAATGGCCATAGCTCACTGACTTCAGGAGTATCTGCCCCACAGCGATCCCTCAGCCATGGGGCTGGAGAAATAAACTGAGCCATTACAACGCAATAGAGTGAACATATACACGGTGTTGCACATCACATTACAGTGTAACTCCCTAAGCAATACGCAGAAAATAGACAATTTAGGTTAAAATTCACAAAGGGACCCGAGGAAAATTAGATTCTGGTGAATGGAGGCATTTTAAGGGAGTAGTTTGTGAATAACATGGAAGATATAAAAAGTCTTTCGTGCAAATTTTGAAAAAGCAAAAAAGACTTTCATTTCCCAAGGTAGTGATCACTATTATTGTGATCACTATTAAAACCAAGGCTAGAAGAATTAGCTTGACAATCTCTTTACTCAGGATCCACTTATGACCCAGGAAAAGCCAAGCTGAAAATCTGACGATGGAATATTTTTACAACTTAGTCAAAACTGCTGTAAATCTCAGAGAATTGTGCCTCCTTCCATACATATACCTTGTCACCACTTGCCTCATTTGCTCAACCAGACAACATTAGGGTTCTCAGACTATCCCCTCAAACCCATTCTCTAGTCCAGGGGTGGTCAACCTGAGCCTGAAAAGGAGTCAGAATTTACCAGTGTACATTGTCAAAGAGCCACAATAATACATCAGCAGCCCCCACATCAGCTTCCCACCCCCACCCGCAGTGCCTCCTGCCCACCAGCAGCCTTGCCAATCAGCGCCTCCCCCCGTTGCTGCACCCTTCCCCTCCCTGATCAGTTGTTTCGTGGTGTGCAGGAGGCTCTGAGGCAGAGGGGGAGGAGTGAGGGCACCGCAGGCTCAGGGGAGGGGGGTAAAGTGTGGAGTGGGGGCAGGGCCTGTGGCAGCACCAGGGGTTGAGCAGTGAGCACCCTCCGGTACATTGGGAAGTTGGCACCTGTAGCTCCAGCCCCAGAGTCGGTGCCTATACAAGGAACCACATACTAACTTCTGAAGAGCCGCATGTGGCTCCGGAGCCACAGGTTGGCCACCCTTGTTCTAGTCTCCTTGATGCAGGTTGAGCCTCCCTGGGGAACTCAGATGGCTGGTTTGTGAAACTGTTCTGTAAGGGTGTATCTACACTGCAATTAAAAACCCACAGCTGGCCCTTGCTCAGGCTCACGGGGCTCGGGCGAAGGGGCTGTTTAATTGCAATGTAAACATTCCCACCTCACAGGGTCCTAGACCCCTGGCTCCGAGTCCAGCCTGGGCCTGAACATCTACCCCACAATTAAACAGCCCCTTATCCCAAGCCAGCTGGCATGAGCCAGCCATGGGTTTTGAACTGTAGTGTGGATATACCCTAAATGTCAGCTCAGGTTCTGAGTCAGACTGATACATTTTAGCGTAGGGCAGAGGTTCTCAAACTGTGGTTGTTAGACCACCAGTGGTCCAGGACCTCCATTCAGATGGTCCGCAGATAGTCCCCGCTAAGGAATGAAGGGTCACCCACCTAATTAGTGGAGCTTCACAGGCTTGGCTCTACTAATTAGGTGCCTGGACCCTGGAGAAGATGCACATGTAAGGTGAAGTGGTGGCCTTGGGGGGGAATAGGGGGTAGTTGGAGGGGGAAGTGGGGTGAGAAGGGGGGGTAGAGGGAATTTGGGACGTGCAGTTCAGTGGTGGCCAGAGAAAGAGACGACTTTCCCCAGCTTCAGGGCTGCGGCTGCTGGGGAGAGAGGGCACATCCGTCACATTAGAAAGGTAAGACTACTGGTATTAAAATATGAGTTGTGTGCTTTTATTTGTAGAACAAAAAATGTTTATTATTAATTATTAAGTTTTTCTTTATATAGCGCTTTCATCCAATTATCAGAGGGGTAGCTGTGTTAGTCTGGATCTGTAAAAAGTGACAAAGAGTCCTGTGGCACCTTATAGACTAACAGACATAAGCTTTCGTGGGTGAATACCCACTTCCAGACTCCAAAGAGAAAAAAGTTTGAGAATCACTGGTGTAGGGAATAAGCTCTCTGTTAATATGCACAGTTTCAGCCCTATATTTAAAAACAAGTTACTTTGTATCTATGAAAATATCAGGTCCAGATTCTGCACTCAGATACACACCCAAGGGGGCAGAATGAAGTTCACATGCTCATATCCAACATGACTTCAGTGCAACTTACATACACATCCCCAAGGACGGAAGTTGGTCTCTAAAGATATCTGTAAAATAAATGCTAAATTAAGTAAACACATCAAAGAAAAGGATTAAAATGTGAACTGATTCCATAGTCACTATTATTAGGCATGAAGGTGCAGGTTACATTCTAACTTATGCCGGCAGTGTCAGTGACTGGAGGGAATATGCCTGTGTGGCATTATACTTGTGTACAGTATGATGTCTCTAAAAGTGCTGGGTGGTGAGATCTTGCTTCACTTTTGAGCCTGTGTTTATCCCAATGCTCTACTGTCAGCAGTGCAGATAGTAATAACCTCCCGTAACCCCACCTCTCATGCGTCTATGTTGCCCCAGGGCTGGCCAACCTTCTGAGTGGGCACACCATGGGGATACTGGGTCATGACATTCAAACCCCTCTCCCATCTCTAGCTCATCCACATGGGAGCAGACGTAATCTGTAATAAAGGAGAGTTCAAACTCTGCTTGGTTCCCAAGACCCACATTTTACTATGTATTTACAAACTAATAGAGTGAATCGTGTTATGGGTTTGAAATATCAATTTAAAAGTTGCAGAAGGAAAGCCCTTAGTTGGAGTGGTATAATGAGGATCATCTTGAGAGCAAAGTCCCTGAAAATTTTGGACACAGACACATGGATTAGAAGGTAGAAAAGTATTAAATCGTGCTCTCATTGAGGTGAATGGCAAAACTCCGATTGACTTTATTGAGGCCAGGACCTCATTCCACACTTCTATAATTAAAGCATCCTTTCTACGTGAGGTGTGAAGGGGCTTCTAACCCTCTTGGCTGGGCTGGGCATGTAGTTTGAGTCACAACCAGTCTCCAAAAGAACCAAACTAGTGTCTAAGGACCAGATTGTGTAGCTTTTCCAGCAACACTGCCTTCAGTGGGACTATTTATGTGACTAAATGCTCACCATCATGAGCTCCATAATCTAGCACTAATAAAGCAGCGTAGGATAAACAAAAGCAGATCAGGATCTTCACAGTGTTCAGAGTCCACTGGAAGCTGTTAAGAAAGAACCAGGACACCTCAGCCCATATTTCCATAATACAGCCTGTTGGACACTACAAAATTGATTCACAAGTATTTTCACCAATTTAAAAAAAATACTAAATTCATTTCACTATGATTCAAGAGGGCATTATTAATAGAGCTGTCTGAAATTTTGAGTGATGTGGGGGTTGCAAAAAAAATTCAAAAGAATTTTTTTTTACATTCCCCTCCCCGTTTCTTATGGAAAATTCAAAATGAAGTTTTTTTAAATAAAAAGACATTTTTCAGTTTCAAAACATTGGGTTTGGAATATTCAAGGTTTTTCTCCCTTTCTTCCACTTTAAAAAAAAAACTTTTCTCCCCAGTGAAGAAAGTGAGAGAAAGGGGAAAAGCTTCACTTTCTCTCACTTTATTTAACTTTTTTCACATTTTTCCTTGGAAAGAAGTAAAACAAAACAAACCCTTGAAAGTGGATTTCTCCTCCCCCACAAACACACTATCTCACTTTTTTTTTTTTTTTTTTTTTTTAACTTTTTTCCAATTTTTCTAGTGGGAAAAAGAGAGAGAGAGAGAGAGAGAGACTGGGAATTACTATGTAATAAAAAGTTTAAAAGTTCACTAAATTTTGAAAATTTTGTAAGAAATCCCCAAAGGTTTATTTTGATTTTTTAAAAGAATTTTGTCAAAACTGAATTTTTTTCATGAAAAGATTTATTTTTGATTTAAATCCATTTTTGACCAGCCCTCATTATTTATTATTTGCAAGAATATTGTATTCATGAGAATATTATAATACTCTTGAGTTCCACAAATTTTGGTGCCAGTGATTATATATATGAAAATTCACATCTGACATTTGCTATTCATTATTTCCTACTCTTCCATTTTCAGTCATCCAACCAAGAAGAAAAACTTAGGTTATCAACCAAACAACCTGAGCATTAATAGTCTAAATAAGTAAATCACAAAGAACCAATCAATTGAAAATTATTTATTCAAACTATCTGAAAAGCAGGATCAGATCCACAAGTAATCTGCTACACAAAAGAACTAAATGTATAATAAATATTACTTGTAATGAATAGGTTAACCCACTTTACAGATACATAGTAAATATGCAGCACTTCTCTCTGGTAACCCACTAGTCAGGTTGGGTATGAGTTCTTTTAACTAAATGTTTTCCTCTTGCAATCTTTTCTCAGCTGTTTAATGGTGATCATATCTACCTGACAGGAAGTATGTACATGAGTCAGATGTGAGTGCAGTTTCTACATGACAGCAGTTGTATGATTTTTATTTAGCACCATATTGGGACTCAGCTGGAAGCAGGACCCTGACTATGAAAACCAGATGATGCACTGGCAGGAATAGAGAATTCAAAGTAGCATAGATAGCATAATCTCAAGGGGTATCCCCTTGAAAAAAACATTGCTTCTGCTTAAAACCAAAGCTTTCCCAAATCATGCCTTAAGATCAGAGAGCAATGGAAGTGACTCAGACACCACAGGGGATGATGAACTGATCTTACAGAACGTGACACTGTAAAGCAAAGTATATTGATGCAGTTTGAGGCGGTTTAGCCAGTGACCCACCTTTTGCTCTGAAATGCAAATGTGAAGTCAATGGGAACTGTCCACATGCATCCAGGGGTAGAATTCCAAGTTCCTCTACTGTGTTGTATAAGGGCTCATAACCTACTCCAATTTAAGTTAATGGCAAAACTCCCATTGACTTTAATGGAAGGACACAAGAACATAAGAATGGCCATAGTAGGTCAGACCACTGGTCCACCCAGTGTCCTGTCTTCCAACAGTGGCTGGTGCCAAATGCTTCAGAAGAAATGAACAGAACAGGAAAATTATCAAGTGATCCTTTCCTTGTCATCCAGTCCCAGTTTCTGACAGTCAGAGGCTAGAGACACCTAGAGCATGGGGTTGCATCCCTGTCCAACTTGGCTAATAGCCCTTGATGGACCTATCCTCCATGAATTAATATAATTCTTTTTTGAACCCAGTTATAGTTTTGGCCTTCACAACATCCTCTGGCAACAAGTTCCACAGGTTGACCATACATTGTGTGAAAAAGTACTTCCTTATTTTTGTTTTAAACATGCTACTTATTAAATTGATTGGATGACCCCTGGTTCGTGTGTTATGTGAAGGGGTAAATAACACTTTCATATTCACTTTCTCTACACCAGTCATGATTTTATGGACCTTTATTATATCCCCTCTTAGTTGTCTCTTTTCTAAGCTGAACAGTGGCAGTCTTTTTACTTTCTCCTTAAGTGGAAGCTGTTCCATATCCCTAATCATTTTTGTTGCCCTTCTCTGTACCTTTACTAATTAAAATAGATCTTTTTTTGAGATGGGTTGACCAGAACTGCATGCCATGCTCCAGGTGTGGTTGTACCATGGATTCATAAAGTGGTATTATGATATTTTCATTTCATTATCTATCCCTTTCCTAAGGTTCCTAACATTCTATTAGCCTTTTTGATTGCTGCTGCACACTGAGCAGATGTTTTCAGAGAACTATCCACAATTCCAAGATCTTTTTCTTAAGTGGCAACAGCTAATTTAGAACACATCATCTTGTATGTATAGTTGGGATTATGTTTTCCAATGTGCATTACTTTGCATTTATCAACACTGAATTTCAACTGCCATTGTGTTGCCCAGTCGTCCAGTTTTGTGAGATCCCTTTGTAAGTCTTTGCAGTCTGCTTTGGACTTAACTCTCTTGAGTAATTTAATACTGTCTGCAAATTTTGCCACATCACTATTTAACCCTCTTTTCAGATCATTTATAAATATGTTAAACAGCACAGGTCCCAGTACATGTCGTGGGAGACCCTGTTATTTACCACTTTTCCATTGTGAAAACTGACCATTTATTCCAATGCTTTGTTTCCTATCTTTTAAGCAGTTACTGATCCATGAAAAAAAAAACTTCCCTCTTCTCCCATGCCTGCTTACTTTGCTTATGAGCCTTTGGTATTGGACCTTGTCAACATGTTTCTGAAAATCTAAGTACATTATATCTGCTGGATCATCCTTGTCCACGTGCTTATTGATCCCTCAAAGAATTCTAGATTGGTGAGGCATGATTTCCCTTTACAAAAGCCATGTTGAGTCTTTCCCAACATATTGTGTTTATCTATGTGTCTGCTAATTCTGTTCTTATAGTTTCAGCCAACTTGCCTGGTACTGAAATTGGGCCTACTGGCCTGTAATTGCCAGGATTGCCTCTAGAGACTTTAAAAAGCTGATTTAAGCGATAGACTACATAGCAGTTAGTAGTTCTATAATTTCATATTTGAGTTCCTTCAGAACTCTTGGATGAATACCGTCTGGTCCTGGTGCCTTATTACTGTTGAATTTATTAATTTGTTCCAAAGCGTCTTCTATTATCAGGTCACCTTTGTCACCTAAAAAGAATGGCTCAGGTGTGGGAATCTCCCCCACATTGCCTGCAGTGAAGACCGACACAAAAAATTCACTTAGCTTCTCTGCAATGGCCTTGTCTTCCCAGAACACCTGTAGCACATTGATCATCCAGTGGGCCCCGCTGATCATTTGGCAATCTAGCCCTGAGGGAAATCTTTGATTTCTATGTGACTTTCTTTCCAACAGATGTGTAAATGTTTTCCTTTGGGTGAGGATATGTAGCATGTATGCTAAAGTCTAAAATAAATAATTATGTTGATTAGTAAAAAGGCCAGTATAAAGGAAACATGTACGTAGTTATTCAACATTAGCATTACAGAACCCACAATTAAACAGATTCCTTTACAACTAAAGACAAGTTCCAGACTGTAGGAGGAAAATATATTTCAAACAAATATTCTGCAGTCAGTACCATCTGTTCCCTCTTTGTGTGAAGTATTTTTATTTGCTGTAAGCAATGAGCCTAAACAGGTTTTCAGAGGTTTATTATTAATAAATGAATTTGGAAAAGTTGCAAAGGAATTCACAGCATGGATTTACTTAGCACTTCAAGTCAACTTTAAGTCAATATTTTGAAACCAGCGTTCAGTGCTAGGCTCCTAATCCAGATTTAGCCTCCTATATAAGAGTGACCTGATTTTCAGGGAGCTGAGCACCAGCAATAACTAGATAATAGCAATTATGAGAGGAAGCGATGAATAAGTTCTTCAGTTGAATCTCCAGGAGGAATAGAGTGGTGTGTGCTGCATGTACTTAGTCAAGCTGAAGTTAGCCAGGCACCTGGGGGTAATGACTGTATTCGTGTTAAGAGTGCCATGGGATGAAACCTCCAGCTGCATAGTGCGCCACAGCGCCACCTGGAGGAACTGATTTCAGTACTGACTCTGAGATAAAAGAGATCCCTACTGAAATGTCAGCACCACTTCCAGCAGCCTCCAAGTTCTCCTTGAAGGTCAGCCATCCAAGCACTGGCCAACTTCACTTTACTTCCCCTGTTCCCTGCTTGTGAAACAACAGTTTAATCTGAGGGCTGTAACACTTGGGTGTTGGGCTTGGTGAGGAGGAGGCTGGGTGGTGCTTAGTGGCCTATGATGTTCAGGAGGTCAGCTTAGATGAGCTGGTGTTTCCTTTTGGCCTTAAATTCTAATTCTATGACTTCTAAGAGCTGACAAGATAGCCACTCCAGCTGGCACAGCTGTAGTCTCACTAATTATGGAATAAAGTGTACACACTAAGTGTGAGTAGAGAGACATGGAGCATGCATTCCCCCAAACCAGTTATTTGTACACGTTGCTAATGCAGATAATACCACTAGTGTTGATAGAATGGAAGTTAAATATGATGAAGTTTCTAAACCTGAGACAGTGAGGTCTTACATAACTTATGTCAAGAGGCTATATCATTGTTAAACACATTCAGCAACGGTTCTATACAAGCATAGCAACCTTCAGTCAATGTATTCTCCCTGGTTCTTCTTATTGAAATGCTCTTTTGGACAAGACTGATGGACAATACATTTTCTGGCAGCTCAGTGCTGATGCAGTATCTGCACTATAAAGAAAAATCTTTTTCCTTGGTTTTTACTTTACTCACTCTAGGTGTGAGAGTTCTACTCAAAAAAGTACTGTAACATCTGCTTCTCTACTCCTAGGCATTGCCGTGGTTTATAATTTCTAGTTACTGTAAACTGGTGGAATGAAGATAATTGTGCTACAATTTATCAATATAAGGATATTAGATGTATTGTAGAGGTAGGGGAAGGAGACAAGGTTGGAGAAAAATCACAGTACATCCTACACACAAAAAATTCAACCATCTGGTTTTGATCTAGAGAGATCAGACAGTAAGAGGACCAAAGCTATCTGTATCTTCTTTAAAATTATCCTGAGTCGAGGTTTCTGCACACATGCAAACTACAAAATCTCTCAGCTGGGATTTTCAAAAGAGTCTAAGAGAGATTGGTGCCCAAGTCTGATTAAATGTCAATGGGATTTGAGTGCCGAACATTTTTAGGCCCTTTTAAAAGACCCAACCTGCAGGCCCTCATATTAACACCTTACAAAAACCTAGATAGCTACCTCAGATAGGAAACACTAATTGAAAACTAGAGGTTGAAATAAGAGTAACTAAAACAACAGAAATAATTGTCATGAAGAAATTTAGCCAGGAACCAACTGGCAGAAGGATCAAGGCAACAGCAGTAATACAACGTTGCAGGTCTTTGATAGGATCACCTTTGAAAATCTGGTCCTTCTTGAGATGCCTAAATGAGAGCTGAGCTCTTCTGAAAACCTGATCCTAATTGTGAAATCAGAGCCCTTGAAAATCTGGCCCATCTCACAGAGAATACAGCAAACTAAGGAAGTAGAGTAACAAAAGCAAAGACAACTCTCCAGCCTTACACTGTGTTAAATTCTTAATGGGAAATAAGGAAGGAAGGTTCTCCAGGTGCCGGACTATTGTAAATGCAGGTAATTGATCTAATGAGGGTATTCCTAATAGGAAATCCCTCCTCAATGCTGCACAAAAAAGCAAACCTCCCCAACTTCACCACGCCTCTATTGCCCTGACCAATGGCAACCCTTCATAATCCAAAGTTTGATGATATATTGCAGCCTGTCCACTCTAGTAGGGATATTATTGTTTAAGCCATAAAATGAGGATAATGATACAGACCTTTGTAAACCTTTGAGATTCACAGCTTTGAGATCTACTGATAGAAGTAGTAATTAATAATAATAACAATTAGCGCTATACATATGAGGTCAATCGCAGCTTTGTCCACATAGGGACTGCAGGACTGGTTGTTTAAATTGTAACAGATTGGACCAGATTTAGCCTAGAAATCCTTATGCACCTTGAGAAGTACAGGGAGATGCATATCTCCACCACCAGAGAAGTGCCAGATAAACGGAGTAGAAATTTCTTTCGCCAAAACTTTTGCAGTTAAAAATACAGGTTTGGGTTGATCAAAACATTTGGCCAATTCTTATTGAATTTGCCAAATTGTTTCAGATGAATAAACCAAAAAGATTCTGAAAATATTGAAATGTTTCACTGACATTTTCAATTCAAAACAAATTTATCATTTCAGTTTCTTTCAATGTTATTAAAAAAAAAAAACCTACAAAAAAAGCCCAAAATTGAAACAAAAGTGTTTCATTTGACCCAAAACAGGCTTTTATTTTTAGGAATTGCAAGCAAACCCCCCAAATCATATATTTGCACAGATCTAGTACCAGGAAGGCACTGTGTGTCAGCGACGGGGACATACTCAGGGTACGAGGACAATAATGATCCACAAATTATGAGTTTTCAAATGGTACCTCACAAGTCATACCTTGTACAAAGATTAGTACAATAAGGGACACAAGGGTATATATATTCCGTCACAGCAACACCCATCCAAATTCCTTTTTTTCTATTGGGAGAGGCCGGGTATGTTGTGTCAGCCCTTTAGAGATAATGCAGTTGGGGTGAGGTAGGAGGCGTGTGGTGAGTGGGGGAGCATCCATGGACACCTGCACAGCTTCATAGGCCTATGACATGATCTGCCTCCAAATCCACAGCTTTAACAGAGCACAAAGACTTTGTCTTGAGTGCTACATTTGACAACAATATCCACACATTTACACCGAGGGCATTAACTGAAAGCAGCATATTGGCGTGGTAGCAATAAAGTGCTGAAAATGTTGAATGCAGCTGGCTGGGCCACGACAGCTATTATTTACTGTAGTCATTCCCTAAATCTGCATTCCATCTGCCATCTGCATAAATAATGAACAGAGCAATAAATATGGCAGGATTACCAAACAATTTCACTCAGCTTCTCCTGACTCTGTGAAATTCTGCAGTGATTCATTTGCTTGGCTGGGCCCCAAAGGACAGGTTTGAACTAGGGGCTTTATTTTTGTATCAGAATCTGGGGCTTCCAAAAAGCAATTCCCATTCAGCTACTGCTTCAGAAAGAATTCTTCAGAATACATTCTCTCTCTCTCTCTTTCTCTCTTTTTTAATTTAGCGGGAGAGAAAGGTTCTTTTGAACTACAGTAGCTGAACCTGCTCCAGTCATGAGTCACTGACTTTGAGACAGAAATTTCAGATACTTATAGTAAGTTCTCCTTTTGCTGAAAATCTATTTTGCCAATTTCTCTTCAACGAGGATGATACCAAAAGTCATTTGCTATTATCCTTTCACTGAGAATCACGTTCACTTACCTGCACCATGTTAATAGCACAATGACATGGGCTGGGCATCACTGCCTTCCACTGGAGAGAGTCAGAATTGCTTAGATGTGTGTCAAAGGCCTTCTGATGATGAAAATTAGAGACAGATTCAACAGCACAGTTAAGCAAAAAAAAAAAAAAAAAATTTGGGTCAATGGTTTAGCAGAAAGGTGACCCTAGAACATTTTGTCATCTTAAAAAAAAAAATTGATGGACAATTCATAAATTTAACACGTACTTTGTATTTATTTATTATTATTCCATAATATATGGTAGTATGTAAAGACCGAATCTGAGAACAAGATCCCATTGTGCTAAGCATTGCAAACACATAAGAAGAAACAGTTCCTGCCCCCAAAGAGTTTATAATCTAATTTGACAAGACAACCAAGGAGTGAGAGAAAAGGAGCATCTCCACTTTATAAATAGGAAACTGAGACACTGAGGGCTTGGCTACACTTGCAAGTTAGAGCGCATTAAAGCAGCGCCAGGTGCCCTAACTCATGACCTGTCCACACTGGCAAGACACTTACAGCACCTGGACTCTGCAGCTGGAGTGCTCCTGGTAATCCACCTCCACAAGAAGCATAACGCTTGCTGCGCCTCGGCTGAAACACCCCAGCGTCAGTGTGAACGAGGTGTTGCATTACTGCGCTTTGATCGGCCTCCGGAAACATCCCATAATCCCCTTAAGTCAAGTGGCCACTCTTGTCATTGTTTTGAACTCAGCTGTAGAAATGCAGAGATGCCCTTTCAAAGGTCCATTTCTGACAGCAGACTGCTTATCTGCTCCGGGACAAAGCAACCATTAGTGTGGAATGTTGCTGCTGTGAGTGTGAGAAAGAGAAAGGCGGAGGGAGGGAGGATTCTGCTGCTGTCTGACCTTACAAGACAGATGGTGACATGCTCTCGGCCCCCCCAAAAAACCCACTCTCTCTCCCCCCACAGACACACAACACACTCCCTGTCACACTCCACCCCACCCCCCATTTGAAAAGCACGTTGCAGCCACTTGCATGCTGGGATAACTACCACAATGCACTGCTCTTTGTGGCATTGCAAGAGCTGCTAATGTGGCCATGCCAGTGTTCTTGAATCTGACAGTGTGAACACACTGCAGCACTTTCCCTACTGCGCTCTCCGAAGGCTGGTTTAACTCACAGCACTCTACATCTGCAAGTGTAGTCATGCCCTGAGTAATTAAATGACTTGCCAAAAGGCTGACAACAGATCTGCAGCAAAGCCAGGAATCCACATCTTCTGAATGCCAGTCCAGCACCTTCCCCACAAGACCATCTTTCCCCCATCAAGAGTGTATCACTGCAGAAGTATTTGCTTTACTGTTTCATTTTTTTATTAATACAGGCTCAAACCCAGGAGAAAATCACTTTCCCCCCTCAAATTACTGCCATTCAAAAGCATTGTTTGGCCAGGTATTTCAATAGAGATCTATTTGTATTGTACTGTACTGAACTGGGGGTGGGGGAAGAGGGAGGTGGAAATCAGCAGAACTGCAGTTTTCTAATCTCGTCCTAAATGCATTCTAGCAAACAGTTACACGCAACATTTATCACGTAGATGGCACAAGAGGGCTATGTGAACTCTTGTAAGCCTGTGACATTGAAGTGTCCTGGAAGGTCACAGAGCAACACAATTTGGCTGTGAAATCATTCCAAGAGCTTTATTCCTACATTGACTTAAGACACTTTCAATAGTTTAAAAAAAAAAAAGTTTGCCAGTAACATTCATACAACACCAGAGAGGGAAATGGACGAGGTCAGAGACAGGGCATTTTGGAAAAGAACTAAATGATCTCTAGGGGAGCTTTCCCCCAGCAGGCTGATGGAGGGCTCAGGATCAGCCTCGTAACTGGCCCTTTACTCCAGAGAGCGCTATGCTGAAGAGTGTCGCCGTCCCACAGCCAGTTACTGGGAGGAAATTATGGTCCGTTCAGGATTGTGCTGCTGCTATCGCCCTAGCAGCAATGGGCCATTCTAGTAGACCAGACATGGGTTTCCTAGCATGACACACCAGACCAGTAAGTGTTGTCAGAGGCTCTTGATGGTGAAGAAAGCAAGTCGATCCAATAGGAGGGGTCCGAATGCTCCCTAATACAGATCAGATTGCCCTTTGCCTTGCCATGCTCTGCACGCTGCCACCCCCAAGGTTGCAGGGACTCTGTCCATTGGTGCCCCTTTAACTTAGGAAGGGCTGTGGTACAAGATGGGCTGAGACACACTGGAGCGAGTTGCTGCCCAGAGGAACTGGGAGGCTCATGACCACAGCAAGAACCATGCCAAGCCTAGGATGAGATGCTACCAGGCGCCGCCCAGGGGGAATGCCATTCTGCAGCAGGAGGGAGCTGCTCGAGGAGGAGGAACCACTAGGCCAGGTATGGCTGAGAGTAGCAGCCCTGGAACCCCACAGCGGGCAGCAGGGGCTGGAGAAGAGAGTACACAATGACTTCCCACCTAGACACAGGGAAAGGGGGGTCTTACGGGGCAGCTCGTGATACCAGGGAGGTGTGTGTCCGGGCTGCAGCAGCCCAGGAAGGAGCAGAGCTGGGTCAGTGCAGGGGTGGAGATGGCTCCCGGAGACAAGCCAGCAGAGCTGGCTCCCATTTCTGGTGAGCCACCCAAGCCCCACGTACCAAGCGGGCTGGGGATGGAGTTTTTAGGGGGCTCCTTGAGCTGGTGGCCGATGCAGGGTGGGCAGGACTAAGAGATTATTAAGGTTGTTCCTACTGAACTAGCAGCAATTGGTGCAGAGACAGAGGAAGGGGAGATCAAGCTGCGGGGTGGGGTGGGGGGGGGGGGGAGATGAGCCCAGCAGTCCTATGGCTCTGATTCCCTCCTAGCCCATCTGCAAAGCAAGTGCCCCCAGTCTCATGACAGATCATTCTCTCTAACTGCCCCCCATCACCTCTGCTTCAGTTACCCCACTGGAACATGTCCAGGTTTCTCCACTCACCATCATAGTTGGTATGTGGACACAGCCCCCTCTAAGCCAGTCAGATCCCCCTCCCCACACAGTGGCTGCGTCCTTGGGCTCCCCTGTCTGGGTCTGAGCGCGCCCCAGATCCCATGCTGTGGAGTTCTCAGGCAGGATGCAGAGGGCGGCGTCCGGCCCTTGCCAGGGGTGCAGTTGGCAGGCATCCTGCCCTTGGACTCCGGGTCCACCTTCCCAATGTCCTCCATCTGGTTGGCAGGGCCACCCCAGTTGATGTGGAAGCAGATGACATGGGGGTTGGAGGACAGAATGTTCCTATGCAGCTGGGAGAAGTCTGGCTTGAGGGGCAGGTACTCCCACAGCTCGGGGTCCAGCTCGCGGGTACTCCCACAGCTCATTGATGATGGAGTAGCCCATGAGGATGAACTCCTGGCCCAGTTTGGTGGCAGGGGATGGGCACCACTGTCATCCATACCACATCACTCTTGGGGAGGTGGTTTGCGCTGGGGGCTTTGGCCTCCAAACCAAACGTGTGCCTCCCAGCTGTACCAGGTTACACCTGGACTGAGTCAAACACCTGGTCATACTTCTCACTCTCTGCAGAGGCCATGTAGATGATCTTCCACACCAGCTTATGTGGCAGCACCTCCCTGCACTCAAACCACACCTGGAAGCAGAACAGGTAGTCAAATGGGCCCGGGTTCTCCAGAACTGACACCACTGACACATGGGATACGGTCACTGCCTCTGGGACCTGAACCTGTTGCCCGCTCCCCACGCCGGCTGTGAAATCAACTAAATATTCTCTACATATATTTCTTCGTGCAATGTGTTCTTTTTCATTTAATCTATTTTTGCTTAATTTACCAACATCCTAACAGCGTTAACACTGATAGGACAGTTCCCTATTGTACCACATTTTAAGAAATTAAATTTCAGTGAGTAATTTGAAATCCGGAATGCAGCACACTACATAGAAACAGCAAGGGGTAGGACTAAATAGACATAATGTTGAAAACAGCATTCAAATGAAGAGTAAAAAAAACCCAAAAACATTCTGTAAATATAAAGCCAATGTTACATCTGGACAAATGCCTCATCCAGTTTGAATTAATCGCTGTTTTTTGATTGCCTAAATTACTAAAGCTTTATTTTTTCTACAATGATTTTTCCCCAGAATGACTAATTTTTGTGTCATGCAGTTAGCCATTTTCTTCAACCCTTATGCCTTTTTTGGACCTATCATATTCATGTCATATAACATGACTTCACGCTCCCCCCAACTGGCTTAAGTGTTAATGGATACGAGTCCTTTGGCATATTTCTTTCCATTCTCTGCTGCTGAAAGAAATGCTCCTACATAGCAATAGGATCACATTCTCACATTAATGACCTGCAGCACAACACTGAATTTTCTTACTTTATCATCAACAAAATCAGCATATTCAGCATTCTACTTGGTTGCTTTTCCAGTCATGATTTTCTACAGCAAAATAACTTGCATTCTCCTTTTACCTCAGGCTCCACCGTTTGTACCATATACATCATCCTGTCATCTCAGTTGTTTGTTTTTTTTACCCTGGGTTTTGAGCTGGCAATCTGAAAGGCATATTCCAGGATGGTGTAAGATATCAGTACCTGCCATTACTCTAGAGTAATGCTGTTTGTTTTTGCCATCCAACTTTTTATGAGGGAGCATTTGGTATGCAACAATGCGCTGGCTGTCAAGGAGACGTTGACCTGGGACAAATCTCCAATCTGTACTTTGGTTTTCGAACCATAAACACAGCATGCTGGGAATGGAATCTAATATTGTCCTCCAAACAAGCATCTCTATTCTCACTGGCAGATGCAGTCTGATTCACCCGACTGCATTTGTTAATAATATGGAGGTAAGGTGTACTTTATCAAAGGATGCGACTCATTGTTCTCATCCAGGAAAATCAAAAAAAATTAACCGCTGCTCAGAGAATTTGCATTTTACATATTCATAGAGGATTTTGAGTCCTAAAAATCACATTCCATTTTTGTTCTTTAGAAACCACTATTAATGCCAATTTTGGGAGAATGAAAGGGAAACACAGAACGATATTAACAAAATTCTACAGACCCATTTGGAGATTTTCAACAGAGAATGAACATGGCTGATAATTTTCAGGGACCTGCTTGGAAATGCAATATATACACAAGCTAAATAAAAAACTGTCCTGCCACTTGAATGGCATTACCCTACATATCATCCTAATTGACGGGACTTCAAATTTAGCCCTGGAATTCTGTAGATCAACAAAGCAACAAATCACAAGGTCCAGTCACAGACATAGGGACGAGTTATATCTAATTACTGCCCATCGTTACAGGTGGGGGGAAATGTATCACCCCAGTGGAAATCCCAGGAGGCAGTGTGTCTGAAGTGTGTCTCCTATAGTTCTCAAAATTGGGGGGGGAGGGGAAGTGGTCACTGCACCAAGCTTGGAGAAAATAAAGTCTGCTCTGCTCTGCACTCAGCCAGTTTCACTCCCTTCCTGCCCTCTCTGGAGAGCCTTGCACTGCAGAACCCTTGTGCTCCCTAGTTGCAAAGGCTCCCATTGGACCCTGCTCCTGCAGGGCAGGGACACAAGGAGCAGCAGTTTGGCACACACACACACACACACACAGTATTGCCAACTTCAAGAGACCAACAATCATAAATCCGACCCCCGCAAAATCATGAGATCGGTCCAAAAATTATGCTTTTTTTAAAAAAGATTGGATTGTGTTTTAGGTGAATCTCTTGATTTTTGATCTCCTGCTGAGCATACCCAAGGGGTGTGCACGTGACAATTAGTGTTGCCCATTCTCCTACATGTACTGGATAAAACAATTTTTGGCCCCTGCTGCAGGAGCTGTCATCCCCACATCTGCCTCTCTCCTGCCCAGTAGTTAATCCTGTTTCCCAGTCCCCCTTCAGTCTTCTCCCCACCCCCTATTCATTCCCGCCTCAGTTCAGTCTCACAACCCCCATCCATCATCACCACCCCATCAGTTCAGCCCCCCCACCTCATTGACCTCCACCACTCTCAGTTCACCCTCCCAGCACTTACCCCATCTGCTCAGAACCCACCATCAATACAGCCCTCCCCACCCCATCAGCCCTCACCCTCCTCTCTTCAGCCCCCCTGCAGCACCCAGCCTCACCTCTGCTCATTAGGGTTCTTCACCCTCCCAAGGCCTGGGGGGCTACAATGGGGTCCCCTCTCCCACTTCCCAGGCTGGCACAGAAGCAGCCGCCCAGCCCAGGGCTGACAGCTGGAGCCGCAGCCAAACCTAATGTTACTAAGGGTATGTCTACACTAGCAGAGTTACAGCGCTGCTCAGAGAGCGCTGAAGGGAAACCGCTGTTGTGTGTTCACACTGTCAGCTGCCTGAGCAATAGCGTGTTCACACTTGTGGCACTTGCTGTGGTATTTGAAGCGGTGCACTCTGGGCAGCTATCCCACAGAGCATCTCTTACTACGCGCTCTGCCTATTCGGTCTGCAGGAATGGATCCCAAACTGTTGACCAGTATGCTGCTCACTCTGACCAACACGTCACGAGTGGCAGTGGAGTTATTCCTTAAACTACAAAGGCAAGAGGAGTGCAACATTGATCTCGTCACGCGTAGTAGCTAGGACATGAGATTGCTTGTGGCATTCACAGACGTGCTGACCACAGTGGAACGCCACTTTTGGGCTTGGGAAACAAGCACTGAGTGGTGGGATCACATCATCATGCACGTCTGGGATGACGAGCAGTGGCTGCAGAACTTTCAGATGAGGAAAGCCACATTCATGAGACTGTGTAATGAGCTTGTCCCAACCCTACGGCGCAAGGACATGAGAATGAGAGCTGTCCTGCCATTGGAGAAGTGTGTGGCGATTGCATTGCATGTGCCGTGCCTCACAGTTGGTCACCTGAGTGCAGGGCAGTAGAGTTCAAACCGGTGACCAGGGAGGCAAGAACAGGCACTGTGAGACATCTCCCAGAGGCCAATTGCAGCACTGTAATCAAGCAGGGTGTCTACACTGGCACCGCTGTGCTGTAGCCCCGGCACAGAAAGCTGTACACCTCTTGTCAGGGTGGTTTTTCTACAGCGCCACAACTGTGCAGTTTCTGAGCACTAAGTGACTTGGCAGTGTGTACACCTCAGGAACAACAATGCAGAAAGTTGCTTTACTGCGCAGAAACTTGCCAGTGTAGACAAGGCCTAAGCCTCACTTTCAGAATTCTCAAATGTCAGGATTTTTTTTTCCAGTTGATTCAATTGCTTATTTGAGGGTTGCACTCCCCCACCCTTCTATCTATCCTCATTGTCTTTCAAATGCTTTGGAATTAATTGCCCGGTGGGGAAACCACATTCCTTTATTTAGGGTGGAGAACTCCTGTTTGACTGAAAACACATTTGTGCCACGGCTGGAAAAAAAAAATCCCGACATTTGAGAGTTCTGGCGGGAGATCATGAGTGAGGCTTAATTTTAACTCAGAAATCGTGACTCTTGCAATCAGTTCACAAGAGTTGGCATGTCTGCACACAGCCACATGGAAGCTGGACACGATCTGGCTGAGATTGTGCATGTGCACCAGCCAGTTCCACAAAGTAGGATGATGTTAGGATGAGTCTGGGCCCATCTGTGACAAACAAACAAGCAACCAATCAGAGGAACATGGAGTTGGAAATCAAGTTCAGGCACTCCCCAACTGAACTCTGAGCGCCCCAGGTTTGGTTATTCCCTGCCTTGCCACAGGTTCACAGATTAACTTCCCCATCTCTGGCCCCACTGCCCACAAGGCCCAACCACAGTTGTGACCTCCTTTGTGCTCCCGGGTGCCAGCCCCTTCCTAGTGATGGGAAGCAGAAGGAAGGATACTGCACACTACATAGCAGAGCTGGCTGGCCCAGGGCGGTGTGTACACCATGTCCTCCTAAAAAGGCGTGGAGACAATGGGTGAAATCCTGGCTTTACTGATGTCAGATAATTTTGCCATTGACTTCAACAGAACCAATATTTCATCCAGTGTTGCCCACCTTAAATATTCAAAAATCGTGAACTGGACTTGTGACACACTGGCACCCCAATATTTCCCACTGTCATGTAATTAGGATATGTGTTGGGCAAAGTATGACTCATGAGGTATTCTAAAAGTCTTGATCTGCTAGATATTAATATCTCGTTGGATTGTATGGGCTATCATCGTATGTGAAGTTATGAAGTTTGGCTATGTATGTGTTACGGAAATATGTTGTGAGGTTGAAAACACCCACAAGCTGCCTTTCAGATACAACAGTAAAAAGGCCAAACAATGTTAATGGCTTATTGAGGAAATGCACACAAGCACAAGGATTACCCCAGGAACTGTGTACCATAGAAACCTCTCGGAGATAGCACTACACAATGGGAACTGTTTGACCCAGGTCACAGCAAAAGAGCTTTCCAGCAAGTGGGAAGAAGATATAAAAGGGGGAAATGACATCATGATAGTACCTCACTCTCCCTACAACAACACATCTGGAAACACCGGAGGGGCAAGGACTGAACAGTGGGAAGTGATGGTCATAGGCTAGAGGAATTTTTAGCCTGTGTATGAAAACCTGGGAAAGCCAAAGCACCTTGTGCCTTAAGAATCTACTAGCCTATTTATCACTCAGGGTGAGAATTTGCTAATTCATATCCTACCTATCTAGTGTGTTAAGCTCAGTTTGCCGTTTAGTTTATTTACTAAGGTAATCTGCTTTGATCTGTTTGTGATCACTTATAAATCTATCTTTTGTAGTTAATAAGCTTGTTTTTGTTTTGTCTAAAACCAGTGTGTGGACATTATATCTTGGGGCAGAAAGCTGTTGCACATCTCTCTCTCCACATTGAGGGAGAGAGGGAATTTTATAAGCTTCCACTGTACAGTTCCCTGTGCAGCGCAAGAGGGTATAATTTTGGGTTTAAACTCCAGAGGCGGGTGCGTGCCTTAGCAATTGGGAGGTGCCTTAGCTGAGCCGTGTCATGCAGAGCTGATCTCAACATCTGTGTGTGAAGCTGCAGCTGGGCGTGTCCCCATCTGTGTGTAGGCTGGTGAAAGAACAAGCTTGGAGAGCTTGGCAATTTATCACAGCATCACAGTGTGAGAGGGAGCCCAGGCTGGTGGCTTAGGCGGGCTTAGTGATACCCCAGTTCCAAGTGGCACCAAAGGGGGAACCCATCCCAGGGCTCCCAAAAGATCACGAGCCTGTCTTAAAAATCATGAGATTTCTTTACATCAATCACTTTTGAGTTTGTCTTCTGAGCCTGTAGTGCACATTTAGATCATGTTTCCAAGCTTTTTCGAACAGCCCAGAGGGCTAGACGTATACTTTTTAAAAAGGGTGGGGGCGAATGGAAAGCCAAGATTCTCATGCAGTCTTGATTCCAGCATCCAAGCCTTTAAGAAAAACACTACATATTGTGAGACTCATGATAAAAAGCACAAGAGTCAGCAACCCTGCAGAGCGGGAGCATTCCCCAGAGTCACCCTGGCTTCTGAGGTCACCTGGTGCTGTGCAGCTCCACCCACTGCATAGGCCTGAACCTCAATGTCACAAACTTCCTTTTTCCAGCAACCAGTTCCCATAGCATGGTGAGCAATGCACTTCTTTATACTATAAAGAGATCCGCTGAGCAGGAGTCATAACTCCTTGGTTCTAGTCCCAGCTCCACCACTGTCTTAAGTGGCCTTGGATGAGTCACATAACTTTCTGTGCCTTAGTTGACCCTTCAGGAGAATGGGTATATCACTATTCAATACTAATCTCACAGAACTACTGTGAGAGCCTAAGTCCTTTGGATTCCCGGACTAAGAAGTGCAAAGTATTGTTATTACATATATTACTCCATAATTGTAGATCAAATGGTACAGGTAACAAAACACTAATTCCTCAGTTAAGCCTGATTGCCAAGTTATTACAGTACCATGCACATCTACAGTGTCAGATAAGTAAATAATGAAAATAAATAAATCTTGCTTGCTCTCATGTGCTGTGCTGTTCTAGTGCACCTACACTTGATAATTTTCCTTTCTTTTCAAGATTACTGACCTTGCAAACCTATGCCCCTTTTAGGTCCAATTTTGGGTCCCTGGGCATTTTGACTACTGCATCATGCTCTGGGACTTCCATCCTGTGAACACTTATGCACGCCGTGAGGAATCTCAGAGTCAATGGGACTACTCAGATGCAAAGTTACGCATGTGTGACTGAGTTAGTACAGTCTCTGTGTGAGTTTCACTATCCCCAAAAAGGAGTTAAACCCCAACATCCTTTAGTTATCTACCATTAGATCCTCTAGTCTGTCCTCCTGTATTTCACAGGCCATTAAATTTCCCCCAATTGCCCCTGAATTGTTGGACTCAAGCATAACCTGTATTTGGCAAAAGCATATCTTCAAATCACCTCTCACTCTTCTTTTCGATAAACTAAACAGATTGCACTCTACGGCTCTTGCTGAAAGGCATTTTCTCTAGCCCTCAAATCATTCTGGTGGCTTGTTTCTGCACCCGCTCCAATTTTTCAACATGGCAACTCTGATAGTATCTGAGACCTCATATTCTTTAATGCATTTATCCTCACAGCACTCCTGTGGCACAGAGAGGTCCCATTATCTCCTTTGTACATACGGGGAACGGACGCACAGAGTGACTAAGTGACTTGCGCGTGGCCACACAAGAAGCTTGTGGTGCAGCAGGGAATTGAACTCTTGGCTCCTAGGATAGCGCCTGAACCACTGGAGCAGACATTTTCATCCTGGTCCTGGGAATTTCTGTTTCTGACATTTCTATTTTCATCTAAAGAACGGCATTGATTTTCTTTCTATAGAAAGCATGAAACAGAGCAGTGATGCTTCTTCAGCCTGAGTGATTAGCCAATAATCGGGGCATTCTTTAGGAGGAGAAATTGATGAGTCAGGTACCTTCTTTGTAAATAAACCGAAGTCCTGTTTCCCTGATCACAGTAGGCAGTTTCTTTGCTCACAATTTCCAAGCTTGTCCTTCTTGTGTCCCAAGAAGCTCCGTCTCTGCTCTTAGGCAGGGGCGGCTCCAGGCACCAGTGCAGCAAGCTCGTGCCTGGGCTGGCGTGCCGGTTGCCATGAGGGCAGCAGTCAGGCTGCCTTCGGCGGCATGCTTGCGGGAGGTCCGCCGGTCCCGCAGTTTGCGCGGCAATTCGGCAATGGATACGCCAAAGGTGAGGGACTGGCGGACCTCCTGCAGTCATGCCGCCGAATCTGTGTCACCAGCAGACCTCCCGCAGGCATGCCGCCGAAAGCTGCCTGACTGCTGTGCTTGGGGTAGCAAAATACATAAAGCCGCCCCTGCTCTTAGGCTACGTTCACAAATGCCTCTCTGCCTTTCTGCTGCTCTTTGCTTTCTGCTCCAGTACACATCTCTAACCAGTCAATGCCTCATCCCTGTGTTTGCAATCAGTTCCAGGGAAACCCTCAGGGTTCATGGCTTAGTTACATTGGGTGGTGGCTTCATTGTCTCAAGCTCCCTTATGGAATAACATAACTCAATTGCTTCTTCCATTTAGCCTCAATGAAGGCTAGCTATCATACAGACTGCATAAAAGAGGATGGGTAATTGCTTAGAGATCAAAGACATGTTTGACAGCAGTCATTAGCCCTTTCCAGCACAACAGGTTACCTTTTCTATTAGCATTTCTTTTTACATTTGAGTGCTGGGACCTTTCCTGGGCTCCCTTTCTTTTGGGCCTTAGCCTTTTTCCCCATCAAAATTCCTATTGATGACAACAGAGGTAAATTTTGGCCCTTGGGTCCCGATGCAGTAAAGCATTAGTATGTGCCTGGACTTCAGTGGGGCTGCTCGCATGCTTGGAGTTACATACATCCTTTAGTGCTTTGCTGGATCAGAGCCTTAAACCCTGAGGAAATCACTTCGGCACATGCCTGAATCCATCCCCATTCAGCAATGCACCTAAGGACATGCCTCGCTTCGATGGGGCGTCAGTGCTTTGCTGAATAGGGATGCTTCCCTGAACCGGAGCTTTCGTGCTGAGCCTTTTGCCACATAACTACTAGCCTGTTTGACTCCTTATAGAAGGCAAACAAATGAAATTCTAGCCATCATACCTGATGGCTTCTTGTCCTTTTTAACCTTCCCAGTTCAAAACAGAGCATCATCCTTTACATCAGGGGTAGTCAATAGGGAGACCGCGGGCCAAACCCAGACTGCCAGATGCTTTTGAACAGACCCCAAAATCTTTATTTACTATCATCATTATTGGGGGGGTTTAATTATTATTTTCTCTGGAGTTTGGACCTTGACCAAGAAATCTGGACCTTCATAAAAAATAACTGACTACTCCTGGTTTACATCAACATAAAAAGGGAAAGTGATTATGCCTATGCAGGGCCTGATCCTTTTCCCATCAAAATTCCAGAGAGTGGGTATGTGAAAGACTGAAAACTTCATTCCAGAAAAAACGTGCAAAGAATTTGCCGAGATCTTGTCTGTCATTGTCCTAACACATGGCAGGTCAGTAAGCCCACTCAGTGCCAGCTACTCATATCTGGGGGGTGCTACTCCCTATCCTGGGCATGTGGGAAGGCAGAGGTGGGGAATGGATGCCTGGCTCCATCTCCACAATGCTCCAGCTCCCACAGCTGAGCTGGTGCAGGAGGGGAAGTAATCTACGACAATAGATCAGGCAGGCCTATGAGAGTGTATTATCCCTTTAATTAGAGGGAAGCCTCAGAATAGCTTCTCCGAAGGCTGAAAAGTGTTCTTGATTATAGTATGTACCTTTTATCCATATTGTTATGCACTATTTTAATTAATTAGAACCTGTTCCTGTGCAATAGAAACATCACCAGATAACATAATTCTATGAAACAGGGAACAGTAATATCTAAGTAACTGAAGCATAAATATAGCTCACCTCAAGCAAGAGAAAAGCTATTAAAAAAGTGTAGTAGAATTCTCTAATTATTCAGAAAAGCTCCATTTTCTGATTTAAAAACAATCTGATGGAAATGTTGCAGTGGAGCCCTGGTTTGTATTCCTTCAATTGGTTCATTATTTGATCAGGTATTGGTTTAAAGGGGATTTCATGGGGCAGGTTGGTATGGACGGCATTAGCAGATGTCAGGATCATTTGGAAAACTTGAGTCTGTTTAGTTGTCTCTACAATTCCATCACTTCTTCGCTGTGGTTGACTTCATAGTCCTCATCCAGAAACTACCAAGAACAGTGATTTGCAGGTCTACATAACTTTCATCAGAGGAGCTCAAAGTGCTACACGGTGATTAAGGGCATGATCCAAAGATCTTAGTCATCACTGGTAGGGGTTTTTTTCACCGTTGATTTCAGTTGGCTTTGTATCAAGCTGTAGTTTATAAAGTCTCACAAGCCCCTGTTGAAGTAGGATAACTAATTTTTACAGATGAAGAAAATGAGGCACGGAGGAACTCCAAAAACTGCACTGGCTTCCTATTTCTCTTTAGGTGCAATTCAAGGTAGTGACACTGAGCTATAAACTCCTACAGTAGTAGTCAGGCTGCAGGCTGAGACTGCCTCTCTCCTTATGTCATGATGGTTAAAGCCAAGTGACGTACTTCTGCTAACACTATCCGGATTTGGATACCATAGGGCTGGGAGCACGGCATTCCCAAAGGAAGGCCCTCAGCTTTGGAACTGCTCCCTCCAGAGCCTGAGTTCATTAACCTGAAGGGCACAGTGTAAGCTCATCCCTTGTCTCAAACTTTTGCATAAAGGAGCAATCATGGAGATAACAATGAGTAACGCCTACAGTCTTAAACACCATTTGTCAGCAAATTATTCCTATTATAGTTTATATATCATACAGCACCCAGAAGTCTGTTGTACAGTCACCCAATGTCACACAGTGAGAATGGCAAGGTTGGGAAAAGAATCTAGGAGTTCTGACCCGTTAGCTACACTATTTTTATCTTTATAGAAAACAGAGGATCTAAATGGACTTGCCTATTTAGATAGGAAGATTTGAAGGTCAATGGGAGCTGGGCACCTAGATCATTTAGATGCTTTTGAAAATCCCACTAGGTGCCTATCTGCATCTTTAGGCACCTTTGTAAATCTGGCCTTTGGGGCCTGCCCTTGCCCCACTGAAGTCAGTGAGAGTTTTGCCATTGATGTCAATGGGAGCAGGATCAGACCCTTTATTAATTTGGCAGAAGCTTTTCTAATCACAGACTAGGGGACACAGATTGTAATTAAACCCTGATGGATGAATTGATTTGCAGCTGTTTCATTGACCAAGCGAGATGTCCTGCCCACAGAATGGAAAAAGCTGCGTGAGCCAAACCTGGTTTTGGAAATGGGTTCTGCTATTGCAGGTTAAAGATACTTTCCCCAGTGTAGACCAGATGAAACCATTTTAGAACCTGTTTTCCCCACGCTAGAGAAAATTGATTCAAAATTTCTCACTTGGTCAATGAAAATATAACATGCTTTACTATAACTGCAAACAAGGTTTATGCCAAGGTTTAACTGTAGTCTGTGTCTCTTGATCTGTAATTAGCAAAGCTTCTGCCATGTGAATGAAATGATCAGTAGTGACAACAATACCGAGCTTGTGTTAGCTTTAGGAACAGAGAAAAGGCCTTATGTAACTACAAACATTTGACCTTGAAGTCCAATGAAAAGATTACTTATAGTCTAAGGTCACTGAAGGTTTCAGAATCTTTCTTGAAGTATGCACAGGACAACTGTTCCTTCACTCTTGCATATCCTTCCTTAAATGTCTTCCAGTTCAAAATGCTGCCCGAGTTAATGACACATTTTATTAATTCCCAAATGGCCAGATGTCAAGGTTCCATGTGCTGCCTATTTATCAAACAGCACCAAAGACTTTGTACTAACAAGTTAGATAACATTGAATTTGATTTACATTTCAAGTGCAACCTGTTCTCTACGGGAACACTCTCTTGGTGTTCTTTGTGGCATGGGTAGAGTCAAGTAACTGATCTAACATTTCTAGTAACGATGCCAATACCGTTTTTATGTATTGACGTTACAACTGCCAAGCAATAGGTACAATGGGCTTGGTTCTGATCTCAGTTATACCCGTATAAATCATCATTAATTCCAGTGAAATCATTGATGTCCCCTGACTAAACAAAAATTGACTCCATATTTCTGACTCAGTCAAGGGAATAAACAAGTGACTTCAATGAAGTCACATCCAGATTTGCACCAGGTAACACAGATCAGAATGCTGCCCACAGTGTTGTGTTTGCTTTAACAAGACGTTCTAAACCTCATTCCGCCATCAACAGGCTTTATTACAGATCATTTTAGACAGACTAGTCAGGTTTAAGACATATTTAACCTTGATACGGTAGCTAGTTTTCTTGTGACAAAATGACAGTTGTTTTTGTTTGTTTGTTTTTCTTTTGCTTCACCTCCCCCCACCCACCCCCCGGAGCTAAGACTACTGAAGTAAAATGTCAAGGTTACCTGGCTGGATCTCCTGAGCAGCAGCCTGGAGGGGCTTGGGTGAGTGTCATGCCGGCGGGCTGGGGGGGGGTCCCCCACCCCCGGAGCTTGCTGCTGCCAGTGGGGAGAGGCCTGGGGGGAGTCCTCCTCTCTGGCCCCCCCACCCTAGCCCCAGGGCAGCCTGCCTGCTGCACCCCAAACTCCTCATCCCAGGCCCAGCCCCATGCCCTGCACTCCCTCCCATACCCCAACCCCCTGTCCCAGCCCAGAACCCACACCCAGCACCCAAACTCTCTCCCAGAGCCTGCACCCCAAACCCCCTCCTTCACCCAAACTCTCTCCCAGAGCCCGCACGCCTCCTGTACCCAAACTTCCTCCCAGAGCCTGCACCCCAAACCCCCTCCTTCACTCAAACTCTCTCCCAGAGCCTGCACGCCTCCTGTACCCAAACTTCCTCCCACACCCAAACCCCCTCCCACACTCAAACTCTCTCCCAGAGCCTGCACCCCAAACCCCCTCCTTCACTCAAACTCTCTCCCAGAGCCTGCACCCCAAACCCCCTCCTTCATTCAAACTCTCTCCCAGAGCCCGCATGCCTCCTGTACCCAAACTCTCTCCCAGAGCCTGCACCCCAAGCCCCCTCCCACATCCAAACTCCCTCCCAGAGCCTTAGGCAGGTGGGGGGGGCAGGATTTGGACCCCCATTCTGGGCTCCACCAAAAATTATACAAACCTCCCACCCCTGAGCTGAAAAGCCGTGGTGCAAGGTTTGTGCAGAAGAACGGGTGTAGGTCTGTTTTGAGACTTGTTGACTAGGTCCAACATTACTAGAGACAAGTATGATCAAATGTCTTGAATGATCCGCTGTTAAGAAAGGGTATATAATGATCTTATTTAAATACTTACAATTGGTCAAACACAAAAGGAAGCAAACTAAACAGATAGTGCAGTAGAACTTTATAACAGAAATCACAGACATCACTTGTGTTCATTTCATGCAGTTTTGCAACAAATGTATGTTTAAGAGGAAGTGAATCCAAGTCCTTCTGTGACCAGAAGCAGGCTATTAATTACCATGTACAGCACATGTTGGTGCCAGTATGGGAGGAGGACTGTCTTGTGGTTAAAACACAATGGGGATCCTGGATTATATTTAGGCTTGTCATCATTAATTTTTTTTTATATATATATATATATAATTTCACAGATATCAATGTTTATTTTTAAGCATTTTTTCAGTTTTTATCTGTTTAAATTTTCACAAATTATGGGCTTTTTAGCATCTTTCCTCTATTTTAATCTATTTACATTTTTACAGTTGTTGAAGTTACGGGGGTTTCAGACGATTACAGTAGATTCAAAAAAGTTAAAGCTTTATAACCGTTAAAATACGAACTGCCAACAGCACAATATCCTTATATCAAATTAATACGTTCTCAAGCAACATTTTTCTTTCTCTGTCGATCTGTAAATTCTGATCATCGATGGAAATAGTTTTCCAGCCGTTTGTGCATGTATGGTAAAAAAAAAAAATCTGTTTACACCAATAAAAATCTAATCCTTCAAAGCCTAATTTAGATTCCTGGCTCTGTCACAGATCTCCTTTGTGCCTTTGGGATAGTCTCTCTCCAACAATCTGTAAAATAACCAGGCTTCCATGGGAGGAAGAGGGGAAGAAGAGGGATGCGGATTTGCCACTCTTCCTCCCAAATCCACCCCCTCATGTTCCAAGGTGACATGGGACACAAATTCACACCCTTTACAGAAGGAAAGATCTGGCAGAGTGTGAATGGTCACAAATAAATAGTCTTTCACAAATAAATAATTGTTTGGGGTTTTATTGGCATTTAGAAGCCCCTGATTGACCTTTTCTTTTTTCCTCCTGAGACAGGTAGAAGCTCCTACATTATTTCAGGGATGGGGCATAGCTGGGGCAGCAATGGCTGCCCGATGAGTCTGCAACAGGCCTAAATGTACTGGGGACAATGGAGAAAGATGAACCTGTGGTCCCCTTGCCATCCCCCAGGCACATGCATTGGGGGAGATAGTTGTGTGCTGCACATGAACTTCTCATTTCATGATTCACTAGATGAGATGCATTGGCAAAAAGGTCTGAGAGAAAGGAGTGTGTAAATTGGATACAACACATCCCCCAGATCAAATAGCATAAGTTTGCTGAAACGATCTAGCATCCGTGCAGTGTTTCTCTTGAGATCCATATCACGTTTACGTTAACTTCCCCATTACTAGCTCCAGAGCTATTTTTTTCCTGCCTCTTACCATGACACTCACTTACTCTCCAAAGAAAGTAAGTGTTTTTCTTCTTGCAATTAATCATCTCCCTATAGAAAGCAGGCCAGGCACATTCCCTGGCCAGCTTCAGCTGTGACATATTCTTGACACTTAGATCAAAACCCCAGAAGGCAAGAGCCTTACTGAGAAATTCAGGTTGTAGTGGAAAGAAGATAAAAGTGAGCCACAGAAATGATAAAAGAGCTGGAGGGGCTGACTTAAGAGGAAAGATTAAAAGAGCTAAATATGTACAGCCAGCCTCAACACTGACTGAATGGGCACATCTACAAACAACTGAAGGATTAAACACACCAAAATCCAGCTTCTCCTACTCATTTTGAGGAGTATTTTACTTTGCAAGTAGTCCTGCTAGAACCAGTGACACTCCCGGCAGAGTAAATTACTACTTAATATAAGTAAGAGTGGCAGAATTAGACCCTAAGGAAATAGAGGATTTTTTAGGGTGGTACATGGGAGGCATAATGCTAAGTAACGAGATGAAATTAAGGGAAAAAAGGTTCAGCCTATCAGGAAGTCCCATGCACTGCTACAGACTGGGGACCGACTGGCTAAGCGGCAGTTCTGCAGAAAAGAACCTGGGGATTACAGTGGATGAGAAGCTGGATATGAGTCAGCAGTGTGCCCTTGTTGCCAAGAAGGCTAATGGCATATTGGGCTGCATTAGTAGGAGCATTGCCAGCAGATCGAGGGAAGTGAGTATTCCCCTCTGTTTGGCACTGGTGAGGCCACAACTGGAGTATTGTGTTCAGTATTGGGCCCCCCTACAGAAAGGATGTGGACAAATAGGAGAGAGTCCAGCAGAGGGCAACGAAAATGATTAGGGGGCTGGGGCACATGACTTATGAGAAGAGGCTGAGGGAACTGGGTTTATTTAGTCTGCAGAAGAGAAGAGTGAGGGGGGATTTGATAGCAGCCTTCAGCTACCTGAAGTGGGGTTCCAAAGAGGATGGAGCTCGGCTGTTCTCAGTGGTGGCAGATGACAGAACAAGGAGCAATGGTCTCAAGTTGCAGTGGGGGAGGTCTAGGTTGGATATTAGGAAAAACTATTTCACTAGGAGGGTGGTGAAGCACTGAATGGGTTACCCCGGGAGGTGGTGGAATCTCCATCCTTAGAGGTTTTTAAGGCCTGGCTTGACAAAGCCCTGGATGGGATGATTTAGTTGGTGTTGGTCCTGCTTTGAGCAGGGGGTTGGACTAGATGACCTCCTGAGGTCTCTTCCAACCCTGAGATTCTATGATTACATGAAAGATTTCCTTGCTGTGAGATCGATCAGAATGTGGAATAGGGAAATGGAAGAGGCACCATCTCTTGGGACATTTAACAGGGAACTGGCCAAAATGCTATAAAACAGACTGCAGAGAACAATCCTGCCCTGGCAAGAGGAGGAACGGTTTATTGAACTAGAAAAATGCCATGTAAGAGCTACCTATTCATCTCTAAGCCTCAGAGCGCTTTACAAAGGAGGTAAGTACCAGTATCTCTGCTTTACAGATGGCAAAATGGAGGCACAGAGAAGTGAGCTGACTTTGCCAGAGTCACCCAGCAGCAGAACTTAGAATAGAACGCTGGACTCCAAAGGCCAAGTCGAGTGCCCTACCCTCTGGCCATACTGCCTCTTACATGGCCTAGCAGCCTGTTACTGTCTCTGAGAGACATGATTCTGCTTAAGCTATCAACACCAAATAACTTTACAAATACATGCTATTAGTTTCAAAGGATCTACAGACTTTTTTCCTGATCCCTGGCAGATCTTTCCTTGAAACTTGCCAGCTTGGTATAGAAACAAATATGTATAAATTAGCACTATGAAACATGACATGAATTAGAACATTTGATCTCTATCATTCCAACAAACGTTTTGTCATCTTTCCGTCAGTTCCTCAGATAAAAGAGGGAGCTGCTTCTCAATTTTAATCTCTTCTCCCCATGCACAGTTAGCGGCTCTAAAGTCTCGTTGCAATAAAGCTAATTTTACAGAGTTTTTTTGGCTGCTGAAAATGGGGAAACGCTGCACAGTTCTTTGAATCCCACAGCGAATGGACATCCACTGGTGCTTTTGCAACCACTTCAGTCCTCCCTTCTCTTCACCCCTTTATAATATGCAAAGATATTTTCTCTTTGAACCTTTTTGTAAAGAAAAAGGAATGGCTGCATCAAGCCAATCCTCTGCTTCATCCAAGAGTTTTCAACAATAGCCACAGGCTGGCTGCGTGTAACCTTGATGTCAGTTTCAGAATCTCACCACTGTAAATTAGCATTTTCAAGACTGCATAAAATCAAATACATTTGCATATTGTCTGTTTGATTTCATATCTCACTTACAGGAGGAACAGAGACACGGGAGAAACAAACAGTGCTCAGAGCTGGAGACAAACTCAGCTGCCATATTGTCCCCCTCGTACTCAAACTTCGGAAAGGTTGGTCCTGGACCCAGATCCAAATTTTATGGCTGAGGCTCATCTCTAAAAGGTGAATTGAACTAGATTCCCAGATACAAATCTACCTGAACTTTGGGGAAATCTGGATCCAGCATTCTAAGCCTGGGACGATCCCTGCAAGGTGGATCTGACCCAAACAACAGACCATACTCATTTGAGCCTTAGGGAATTTCAGATCCAGGAACTCAGAACCATCTTTACTTAGCACTACTGACTGAAAGAGAAATACTGCAAATGGCATCTCCCCTTTCACACATTTCAAAGAACCAGATTCCAACATCCAAATCCCATTTGTTATTTTTCCAGGACCTTCAGATCACTTCACTGGATATTTAGATTATTTGCTCAAAAGTAAATAAATTCCTTTTTGGCATTTGGAAGCAGAAAAAGTTGGGGGTCAGAGCAGAGGGATAAGTAGAAACTAAGAAGGGGCCTGTCTTGGACTGTTTCCACTGCTACCCTGCACCACACCAGGGAATGAATTCAGACTGGTCACCCAGCATGACAGGGATAAGTCTGGCAAGTGCTAGAGCTTTTTAGGTCACTTGCAGCATGGCTGTTACACCTCTACCTCGATATAACGCTGTCCTCGGGAGCCAAAAAATCTTACTGCGTTATAGGTGAAACCGCGTTATATCGAACTTGCTTTAATCCACCGGAGTGCGCAGCCCCCTCCTCCCCCCCCCCCCGGAGTACTTCTTTACCGGGTTATATCCGAATTTGTGTTACATTGGGTCGCGTTATATATATATTTTACTACTTGAACCAACTATCTCTTATATCCAAAAGAAATAAAACCACGGCGAACTTCTGACCAGCTTAATTATTTCATTGCTCAGGGCAGGAAACAAAGTAGAGGAAGGGGGGGGGGGGGAAATACACATACAGAGAAAGTGTCCAAAAGGCCATCATTTATCTGAATTGAATTTAATAAGATAACACCTAAGAGCAACAGTGTAGTTCCTGGTGCATTTGAAACCGAGGAAGAGATAGCAATGCTGTTCCATCACAGGTTTTCTGTCTTCCGACACAGGGAAGCTAATTTTACCCTGTTGCCAGGGCCCACCCCGCACCTTGACAAGTGCCAGTATTGTGATCTCTGCTTGTGGTCTCAAAGTCCATGCTTGCACGATCGGAGGTGTGCTATTGCCAAGTGTCATATTTGGGTTGCGTTGCCTGTCAGAGCATTAATGGGCACTGCAGCAAATCCATACAGCATGGAGAAAGACCAACCCAACAACGGTTCCAACAAAAGCCTGATCCAGTCAATGGAAAAAACTCCAATGACTTCAAGGACACTCTGGGCCCCAAGTGAACAGCAAAATGCTGCTGAAACACGCTAGGCTGCATAAGCCTGATTGTGACCTGCTCATCAGATGGTAGGAAGGGTCCCCATCCCCAATAGGGTAAACTGGGCATGGATTCAGGATTAACTCTTTCTTCAGACAATCATTGTGGCAGATCAGTTTTTACAGCCTAGAAGTCTGACCAGCTAGAGCAAATCAGACAACACAAACCTAGCTGCACCACCCACAGGACAAACATTTTACAGCAACCTGCTACCATTTCTCCTTGGTTTAGATGCCTCAGCTAGGACTCATTTCCTATTAATAAAAACCCCAGTGCTTTATGGTTTTCGTGCCTTTTCAGACCTAGCTGGAGCCCTGCTTGCAAATACCCTGTTTCCCCGAAAATAAGACAGTGTCTTATATTAATTTTTGCTCCCAAAGATGCGCTAGGTCTTATTTTCAGGGGATGTCTTATTTTTCAGAAATGAAAAATGCCTTATTATCGGTGGATGCCTTATTATCGGGGAGGTCTTATTATCGGGGGGATGCCTTATATTACAACGAGAGGCAAAACTGTAAGTAGGCCTTATTTTCGGAGGATGTCTTATTTTCGGGGAAACAGGGTAGCTGGTTTATCTTCACTTTGTGAATGGAGGCAAAATAGTTAGACTATTAAATCACAGAACAAAAACTTAACATAGCCCAAAACAAAGTCCAATTACTGGAAAAGAATTGCTCAATCTTGTATATGTGGCCTAAGAGTCGGGGGAGGTTGCAGCATAGGTAATAGATGAGTGTTGCAGCCTTTTCCCCAGGAAATTGGCAGCTGAAGTACTCTATAGCTCATGTTTAAATGGTAAACAATGGAATTGTTCTGGATCCATATTCCAGGCACAGAGCTATGCCCAAAGCAGCTAAAAGTGGTAGCCATATATTCTGGGTTTGACTTTGCAATGTGCTCGAAGCGGTTCAGCATTTCTCAGTGCACCCCTTTCTCCTAGAACTGCACAGGATAGACTGTGCCTAGCCTCGCCCGGTAGTGCCAGGAACCCTTCTTCAATCACTTGCAGGCAGCTTTCCACAAAAGCCAGACTGAAACACGGCCTGAGCAATGACTAGCAGCCTGGCAGACAGCAGCTCTAGATTCGGCTTCCATTGAAGGAAATAGTAAGCCAAGGAGAGGAACTGAAATGCCGCACCCTCCCTCTGAGTATTTGTCCCATTCACGTGCAAACCAGCCCTGGAGGCACTGTCAGAAAGGAGGGCTAGCTCCAGTGGCCTTGTCTACACACATAAGTGACATGTTTAGTTAAACTGGTGCAATTGTTGCACCGATTTCCTTAAAGTAGTGCAAATTGTGTGTGTTGATTTGGCCTGTGACACCGATCCCTACCCTTCCTGAATGGTAAAAAAAAAAAAAAAAAAACAGTAGAGAAACACTAGGATGTCTACTAAGACTGTTAGCTCTCCTTCCAGAGCCTTATCCAACGCCCCTTGAAAGACTCCTGTTGACTTCAGTGGATTTTCAATCAGGTCTTCGATGAAGGGAGTTTAATATGCACTTGATTTCAGTAAAGTCACTCCAGAGTTACACCTGTGTAACTGCCAGCTGAATTTTGGCCAGAGATCTTTAATTGCTCAAGGAATCTCAAGCTCTGGGTGTTTATGGGCCATGTGATTTCTTTTCAATAGCAAAGGTTTGATGGAGTACAAGCATCACGCCCAAATTAACGCGATCCCATTGCCCAGACATACCAAGACACAGGGCTCACTATGATCCCAACCCTGAACCATGACCCCGCTCCTACTGGAGAGGTGGGTGCAGTAGGAAGGTTCCTGTTTCTTCCTGCCAGTAGTGGCAGCAGCCGGCCTCTGCCTCATCTCCTGGTGAGGAGGGGCTGCTGCTGCTCCAGGAGACCGACAAGAGTGGCAGCAGAGGAGCCCTCAGCATTTAGCTCAGCCGCTGTGGTGTATGTATTTGTGTAGGTGGGCCAGGTCCTCTGCACACACTATTAATTATTATTAATTATTTGTATTGTGGTAGTGCCTGGGAGCCCCGGTCATGGACCAGGACCCCTTATACTAGGTGCGGTACAAATACAGAATAAAAAGACGTCCCTGCCCCTAACAGCTTCACCTACCAACATTCTTGGGGGCTTTGGAGTTAACCCCCACACTGAGATGGGGCAGTTCACTTCTCCCAGATCTGTTGTTTCAGGCTCTCTGCAGACTCAGGTATATAATATTGCTGCTTCAGTTACATGCAGTTCATGTTTTTCAGCTTCTCTCCACAACTAAGAGGCTAGATACTTACCCTTTTCTTTTCTTAAAATGACAGCTCAGATGTAACCACATCTCCAGGAGCTGGGGCCATGGTGATGGCCCTGTAGTACATATGCCTTTGTATCACGCTGGTAAAGATGTGTCAGTAGAGTCACAAGGGTGCTGTGTGTTCATGTACCCATAGTGCACTGAATTCCTGTTTAACTAAAATCTCTTTGTTGTTTTCTAAAGGAACTGGAATGCTACATCCCCTTAATGATGGACTGACCCATTCTTATCCCCAATGTCTTTTAGCACAAAGTAACTCAAGTAATACGGCCTTCTCTTTGAGAAGAACAAATGAAAGCCGAGAGAGAAACATTATTCATTTTACGACTGACGCCTGCACTAATTCTGAAGCACATCACTTATAATCATTTTTTCCATCAAGCTGTTGTGACACTGAAAACAGGAGCATTGACTATGGCTATAGTTCCAATCTATGTGGGCTACATTACTGGGCAACATCCAGGACAGCCGTCTGTTACTTACACGAAACTAGGGTTACCATACGTCCGGATTTTCCCGGACATGTCCGGCTTTTGGGGGCTCAAATCCCCGTCCGGGGGGAAATCCCCAAAAGCCGGGCATGTCCGGGAAAATCGGGAGGGAGGGAGA
>NC_048307.1:17725428-18000393 GCF_013100865.1 Trachemys scripta elegans | reverse complement strand
TTACATTTGCAGGAGATAATGCTGCCCACTTCTTGTTTACAATGTCACCTAAAAGCGAGAACAGGTGTTCTCATGGTACTTTTGTAGCCAACATTGCAAGATATTTACGTGCCAGATGTGCTAAAGATTCATATGTCCCTTCATGCTTCAACCACCATTCCAGAGGACATGCGTCCATGCTGATGACAGGTTCTGCTTGATAACAATCCAAAGCAGTGTGGACTGACACGTGTTCATTTTCATTATCTGAGTCAGATGCCACCAGCAGAAGGTTGATTTTCTTTTTTGGTGGCTCAGGTTCTGTAGTTTACGCATCAGAGTGTTGCTCTTTTAAAACTTCTGAAAGCATGATCCACACCTTGTCCTGCTCAGATTCTTAAACTTGGGTCATGTGCTGTAGCTACCTTTAGAAATCTCACATTGGTGCCTTCTTTGCGTTTTGTCAAATCTGCAGTGAAAGTGTTCTTAAAATGAACATGTGCTGGGTCATCATCTGAGACTGCTATACATGAAATATATGGCAGAATGCGAGCAAAACAGAGCAGGAGATATACAATTCTTCCCCAAGGAGATCTATAATTCTTCCCCAAGGAGATCAGTCACAAATTCAATTAACGCATTATTTTTTTAATAAGTGTCATCAGCATGGAAGCATGTCCTCTGGAATGATGGCCGAAGCATGAAGGAGCATACGAAGGTTTAGCATATCTGTCACGTAAATACCTTGCAATGCTGGCTACAAAAGTGCCAGGCAAGTGCCTGTTCTCACTTTCTGGTGACATTGTAAATAAGAAGCCGGCAGCATTAACTCCTGTAAATGTAAACAACCTTGTTTGTCTTAGTGATTGGCTGAACAAGAAGTAGGACTGAGTGGACTTATAGGCTCTGAAGTTTTACATTGTTTTGGTTTTGAGTGCAGTTTCACGACAAAGAGATTGCATTATGGTACTTGCGTGAGGTGAATTGAAAAATACTATTTCTTTTGTTTATCATTTTAAAATTGTAAATATTTATCAAAAATAATATACACTTTGATTTCAATTACAACACAGAATATATATGAAAATGTAGAAAAACATCCAAAATATTTAATACCTTTCAATTGGTCGTCTATTGTTTAACAGTGTGATTAAAATGGCGATTAATCGCAATTAATTTTTTTTTAGTTAATCGCATGAGTTCTACTAGTTCTACAGCCCTACTGGATATCAAACTACATTTAAGATAAAATGCCTAGATTTTTATTATTCTGGATATAATGCTGATAAGGCTCCAAAACATGAATGAAATGACCTATAATAGTGACAACATCGAGCCCCAACAAAGAAGCAGCCAGCATTTAAAAGATCAGGTAAAATCTACTGTAAAATCTACTGTAGATATCCCATATCATGTACTGTACTTAACTAGTGACAGAATAATTACAGGAGTCATCGGGAGGCTGAAAATATTAATTGAGGAGAATTCAAATACAAGGCTAAATCAAAAAGGTTTAGGGATGCTGGAAACTGCCAAGGGGCTTGGCTATCATCTCAGCAGCTTAGAGGGGGAAAAACAGATAATAAGATAGGCAATTAGAACAGTGTGATTAGACACATATCCAGCATTCCCTTTATGGGCTAAATCATCAGAATTGGTGCAGCTCTGTGGACCTCAATGGAATTATGCCAATTTCACCCAGCTGAGGGTATGGCCCAGTATCTTTGGAACAGATCCTCTAAAATCAGGTGCCCTGCATTTCTTTACATACATCTATGTTGAGAGAAGAACAAAGTTTTATTATCCATTTCTTCTCCAACCATAGTCTCCTTGGACCATCCATGAAATGATGATGCTCAAAGTGGCTTTTTCATCCTCATTTCACTATTAAATGGAACACAGAAATAAAATGGTCCACGAGGGATTCAACAAACTTCCTAGGAAACTGGAGAAGATGGTGTTTAGAGACCCTGACTTTAACACATGCTTAACTGTCTGTAAGCTTCTCTCAAAGAGTCTAAAGAGCCCAATTCTCTTCTTAGATGTATGGAAGCTCTTTATTAGTGTGTGTCTTCCACTGACTGAAGTCAGTTTTTGAACTAATTTACGGGCTTAAAGAGCTGAGAAGCCCATCTGAACTATGCTTCTTTTCTTTCCAGTGTCAAGTTCTTTCTCTCTTTCCTTCCTCCTATTATGACCACTCTCAAATGTGAAGTCCTGTCTGAGAGCAAAGTGCAAGTGAATTATTAATTATTATTTATATTCATTTATTTAGACTGAAGTAGTGCCTAGAATGTGGTGAAACCTGCCCTGAAGAGTTTACAGTCCAAACAGACAAGACGACAAACAAGCAAAGACAAAGTAAAATGTCTGAGGTCATGGTGAGTGTCACTTTTTCTAGTTACCATCTGTCCCTCTGGCCCGCAGCCAACTCATGATAAATGTTGCTACCTCCTTCCACTTGGCCTATCCTACAGCAAAGACGCAGGTTTGGTCTGAAAGCGTATGTGCAAGGAAACAGACAGAGGGGTTTGAAAGGAGAGTCAATTAGATAGTGCTGGAAGCACCTGGAGCTTGAGGGGTGCTTGGGGGATAGGGTGCAGGCCCACATGGCTTCACCCTGCCCTTGCAGTTACTATCAGCGCCTGCTGACTCAGTCTGTCTTCCAGTGGAAGCCGGGGTTTGTAGGATCCTTCCTTTATTGCTAAGATCATTACATGGAAGCTACAGATGTTATCTGTAAAAGGAGCATAAGCAGCATATTAGCCTTTTAAAATTAGATGTCTGACCTTCCTGTGGATGTATATCAACTATCCTTGGAATAGAGTGAAAAAACATAAGTTAGACAGAAGCTACAAACAGGTCAGAATTGCCCTGCCATTGAAATATGAGCAACATCCCAAGCAGAAGAGTAAACAACAAAACTGAGAAATTTGTTTCTCTACCCTGCAGAGTACTCTCCCTCTTTGCCTGGGGCTGCCCATAATTTGTTGGATGATTCATCTGGAAGTGTTTGATATAGCAACATTTGAAAAGGCTTAAACAAAGCACAAGTGACTGAACAAGGATTGAAGAATTTACCTGTCAAGGTTCCCTCCCCACTCTGAACTTTAGGGTACAGATGTGGGGACCCACATGAAAGACCCCTTAAGCTTATTTTTACCAGTTTAGGTTAAAAATATGCTGCCACCACCAAGCGTTTTAACCAAATATTTATGGAGATCCACTTGGAACTCTGCCTTTCACCAAATATCTCCCAAGTCCCTAACCCCCCTTTCCTGAGTAGGCTTGAGAATATTCCCTCATCAATTAGTCCTGGTGAACACAGATCCAAAACCTTGGATCTTAAAAAATGAAAAATCAATTAGATTCTTAAAAGAAGAATTTTATTAAAAGAAAAAGGTAAAAATTATCTCTGTAAACTCAGGACGGAAAATAACTTTACAGGGTAATCAGATTCAAAGAGCCCAGAGGAAACCCTTCTAGCCTTAGGTTCAAAGTTACAGCCACCAGAGGTAAACCCTCTAGCAAAAGGAACATTTACAAGTTGAGAAAACAAAGATAAAACTAATACGCCTTGCCTGGCTGTTACTTACAAGTTTGAAATATGAGAGACTTGTGCAGAAAGATTTGGAGAACTTGGATTGATGTCCGGTCCCGCTTAGTCCTAAGAGCAAACACCCTCCCCAAAAGAGCACACAAACAAAAGCCTCCCCCCCCCCCAAGATTTGAAAGTATCTTGTCCCCTTATTGGTCCTTTGGGTCAGGTGTCAGCCAGGTTACCTGAGCTTCTTAACCCTTTATAGGTAAAAGGATTTTGGTGCCTCTGGCCAGGAGGGATTTTATAGTATTGTATGCAGGAGGGTTGTTACCTTCCCTTTCTAGTTATGACAGGTATCCATTAAAGGAACATGAGCAGCATATTAGCCTTTTAAAATTAGATGTCTGACCTTCCTGTGGATGGACATCAACTATCCTTGGAATAGAGTGAAAAAACATAAGTTAGACATAAGCTACAAACAGGTCAGAATTGCCCTGCCATTGAAATATGAGCAACATCCCAAGCAGAAAAGTAAACAACAAAACTGAGAAATTTGTTTCTCTACCCTGCAGAGTAATCTCCCGCTTTGCCTGCGGCTGCCCATAATTTGTTGGATGATTCATCTGGAAGTGTTTGATATAGCAACATTTGAAAAGGCTTAAACAAAGCACAAGTGACTGAACAGGGATTGAAGAACTTACCCAACTGAGAAACAAGCAACAAAAAAAGGGAGATGATGCAAACTATCAAAATTCAAAGGCTCTGACATTTCTTCCAATAATAAGCTTAAGGAAAACTGCAGCTGAAAAGAAGTGCTTCTGGGTATAGCTCTGTAGGAAGCCACAGGAGGTTTAGTTCTTTGAGTCCCAAGACAGAATTGCAAGGTGACTGAGATGTATCCACCAGCTCCACACATGGGTCGCAACCTTCCCTAATGAGAGAGGAATCATTGTGACCTGTTTGATTAATGCTGAGCTTTGCCAATGCAACTGCCTTCTCCATTCTAGGATGCATGATAACAAAGCATATACATATGCATAGGAATGATGATGTGTAACGTTGTGCAGTATTTATTACACGCTCTGTGAGGTTGACTGGATATTGTGCTGTCTTGCCAATGACCACAGAATAAAGTCAGAGAGAAGAGTCTGTCCTCTACTTCTTAGAGGTGCAGCAGAGAACTCACTGACCAAGGGAAAGGTGGTGGGGCTAAGTTGGTTTTAAGGCTGCCCCAGAGACTGGAGCAGGCCTTATGCAACCTTTATATCCCTGTGGACCTATCTAGGCTGTGACAGCCTGTCCCTAGCTGCCTACAGATATGCTGAAGCTTCACCCCCAACATGCCCTTCACCCCCAGCCTCATCCCCAGCATGCCCCCAAGATGGCCTTGCACAATGCCTGTGCTAAGCAAATCCTGCCCTGGCCAGATACAGGGCTTTTAGGGTCTCTTTATAGCACTCAAGATATTTACCCAGCATAAAGGTGCCAGAGCAGGGGTGAACGGTGTGATCCAGAATGCACTACCTGTGACAAGCATAAAAAATAGACCTAGGGTGGAAGTTTCCAAAGCCTCTAAGTGACTTAGGAGTAGCTACAGTCTGCCCTGATGAACCAGACTCTGGCACCAAGGAAACAATTTTCTTATAGAGTCCTAATGGCCTGATGTGCTCTTAGAAAACTGAAAGGTTGTTTTTTTTTTTACCAGCGTGTGTCTTTTAAAATAAAGTCACAGGCTGCTACTCACTTGGGCAACAGCTAATTGTGCCAGAGCCAAAGAAACATATGCCTACCTGAGATCAGACCCTACTGCAAGCTCCAAATTAATTCCACTTGGGAGCCTGAGTATTCAATTGTTTTCTGCACATCACCCTGTTACCTACAGAACCTGACTTCTCATGGGCACTAAGTGCCCTTTCAAAATAAACTTGCCTTTTTTTTTTTTTTTGGTTACTTGTCATAAACAAGAACTGCCAGCTGTGAAAAGCACTCAGCTGGTTGTTCTTAAAATGCTTTATAATTGTTTCTTTCTACAGAGAAGAATTTTCTACCCATACAAGGGCTCAGCGTAGCCAATCAGAGGGTGGTAATGGGAAAGAGCTCTGATAAGGCTATCTGTCATTGTCAATAAAAAGAATTCAGGCCTCCAGAATGCACTCACAAAGTGGGAGGAAAGCACAGGCCCTGCTGCAGACTGACAAACCTCCCAGGAATACATTGCAGATGAGAAACCTCAAGAAATGTCATCCTATAGAATGAAAGTCTTCTGTTACCCACCACGATAGTGACATCCCCTTGCTTTCCATATATCTGGCCTGGGGTTCTTTGTTTGCTTTCAAACTGTCATTCCAGAAAGAATAGATATTGATTGCCTGGAAGAACAAAACAAGATCTATGGTAATTAGTGCTCAGCATAGTCTTGAGAATGAACAAGGATGCTGAAGAAGACATTACTGTCTAAGCCATTTTTGCCTACATGTGTAGTCTATTTTACATCAGCCAAGGAACAACTAGCTGAGAAAATGATGCTAACTTCAACTGACTTTTATGCAGTGCAAGAACCAGACGGGTGGTGTGTGGGGAGAGGAACTACTCAAAACTTGGTTCCCAAACAACTCATGCAAATTCAGTTCCTTTTGGCTTTGGTTTGTAAGAGTTTCCTCACCCCTAGAATTATGTTCTGCATTTTGGGGTCAAAAACAATCCTAAAAACTCAAAGCAGAGACAAAAAATGGAATTTTACCAGGTTTCACCTAGAACCTATGTGAACCTCAAAGTTCCACAAACCTTCCGTGCCCTGGCTGAGTTTTGAGTTTGCAGTGAAACCAAAAATGAGGCAAACTTTGTATGGTTTCTGGGAAACAAGACCACAAAGAACCAAGCTTAGAGTCAGATGCTCAGAAAGGTCCAGTCCCGCAGGCAAAACTACCAGTGAAATAGTGTGATACGGAGCGGGCTGTGAGGAGACTGGAGCAGACATATAATGGCGAAGAAACATTGATTCAGCTTTCCTGTGGCCAGAGGAAAGCTATGTTGATAGCAGCCACATGGGGAATTGAGAAGGAAAGAAGTACATGCTGTTGTTGCAGAATGAAGGATTGCGTGACAAACTGAGGGTTTTATCTCAGTCTAGTCTTTGGGTCAGGGCAAGGGTGGTGAGGGAACAGTTGCTCAGATACCCACAACAAATCCTGTCTGTAAACAAAACCCCCAAACTAAATCCAGAAAGGTTTAATTAACCTCAGCATATTATTAAAGTCAAGTACTCACCCTGCACTTCGCCAAAAGCTCAAGGTTGTGTTTCTATGAGCCAGTCTTTGGTGGCCACACACACATGGGGGGTAGAAATACACAAGGGGCTGCAATTATCAAATGTACTCAGGATTGGCTTAACTCCCACTGAATTAATTTGATTTTAGTGGGAGCCAAAATTAGACCAGTCCGGAGCACCTTTGTTAATCACACCCATAGCATCTGATTTCCCATCCCTCCCCTAAACAAGTGCAACTTTCAAGAGTCTCATAGAAGGTGTGGGGCTTTCATTCTGCATGGACGATGGGCATCCCATATCCATTCAGATCTTTGTTTTGCTGAAAGCAAAGGATATGTGCACTTGTAGCAAGCACTCAGTCTGTACAGCTGGAGTTCAATCCTGCCATCTTGGCTTAGGCACATCTTCCACTGGTGTAAAAAAGTAACCAAGTTAAGCAAGCCTGGAATGTGGGTTTATTGCAGAAGCATCCTGAGGGATCTCCCCACCACCACCTGGACCCAAAGGCCAGTCCAAGGTAAGGTCACGCATTCCATTATTCTAAAGCAATACTGGGTTCTCCTTCCCCTCCTGCTGCAGATTGGTTGCTGACAAGATGCCTTATTTCTACCCACAGGAAAGCAGAAGTCACATCACTACTTCTTAATTGAATGTAGTCAATCAGCATTCTGCTATCACTGTCCTTTTGGACCGTTCCTCCCAAGCCCACAGTTTTTCAACTCTGCAGCATATGCCAGTTTCAATAAAACCCAGATACGAAGGAGTCCCAGCCTTCAGCCTCATACATGGTACTACTGAACCAGTAACATTTTCTTACAGAACCCTGGGGATGAGGGAAACACTAACAGGCCATTTAACGCATCTATAGGGAAAGCCAGATGGCCAAGATTTTCGAAAGCGATGAGTGATTTTAGATGCCTCAATGTTTGGGTAACCAATCGGAAACACTGTAAAGGGGCCTGATTTTCAAAGTGCACAGAGCCCCCACTCTCTAAACCCCATTTAATACCCCAATCTTCAAATTGGGCACCCAAAAAATGGAGGCAGGCTAAACCACTAACCACTTTTGAAAACCTCAGCCAAGACATATGGTACAGTGACAAAGGGCCTGCATATTCCCCTCTGCCCCATAGCCTGATAGCTGCCTGGCTGACATGGTAAGATGTGTGACATGCTTACGTTCTCTCCAATCAGTGGCAGTGATTTAGCTTTGAAATGGTCATTAAATAGTTTAATGGAGCTGCATAATACAATTCTTTTAAAGGAGATTCATTTCCTTTATACATGGTGGCTACTAGGTCTTGTCTGCACTGAAACTGCATCCCTTCAGTGCATGGTTTTAGGAACTTGAGGAAAGGCAGATTTTGTGACTGATGCTAACTGTCTAAATAGGTAGTAATTTGGCTTCAAGCTAATATTAGGCAGAGGAGTCTGGGAGGGTATAAAGTAATGCGCATCAAGGCTCCATCCGCTCTCTCTCTCACCGTCTCTCTCATTGCATTTCAGCTCCATTCTTACCACAGTCCCCTTTGCATTGCGCGGAACTCAACTTGCTTTCTCTGCCAAAAGTGTCACACGCACAAAGAGCATTTGTACAGCAGTGATTTATGCATGGAATTCCCAGCTGGGGACGACACAGAAAGGCATTTACCATGCAGCATAAGCGAAATAGCAAGCCAAGACGTATTTAGCAAATGATAACACAACCCAGAGAGAAAAAGAGAGAGAGAAGTTGGAAAAATACATTGCCTGGCTGGGACGTCCCTGAACTTTTAGACACATGGAGGAAATCGCTTGTCCGTATGTACTGGGGAAAGGATTTCCTGGCTTCCCAACTACAGGTAACTGTCATAATATTTCTAATGGATGTGACGCTTTGGGATTCACCCAGACCAGTGCGGGGCGGGTGCCACTGCCTGCCAAGTAACCCCAGGTGCTTCTGTGCTGTGCTACTCTGGTTCAGAGCCCTGCACAGCAGCCTGCTCGCAGCACAAGGACAGCACCCTGGCTTCCACCAGCCCTTCCAGTCCCAAGTCTCCCCTCACCCATCTCCCCTGCAGGGTCCAGTCCCTCTCACTGAACCCTCAAAGAAGTTATCATGCTTGCTGCCTCCGTAGAGACAGCACACACCCTGGTCTGTTAGGTGGGGGGAGCATTTTACCCTTCCGTTCAATACACAGCACTGAGAGGGTTTTGTAAGAAAACAAAAATGAGTTTAACAAAGAAGAGGTATTTGAATGATAGGTAACCACAGAAGAGACGGGCATGGTTACAAGTAAAACCAAACCAAACACGCTTTCGAGTGACTAAAACGTCATTTCAGCAAGTTACAACCTTTGGGTCTGCCTATACTGCAGTTAGACACCCGCAGCTGGCCTGTGTCAGCTGACTCGAACTCCTGGGGCTCAGGCTAAAGAGCTGTTTCATTGTGGTGGACATTTGTGTTTGGGGTGGAGCCTGGGCTCTAGACCTCTGTGGGGTGGGAGGATCCCAGAGCTGAGCCCGAACGTCTACACTGCTGTTAAACAGCCCGTTAGCCCAAGCCCCGCAAGCCTCAGTCAGCAGGCACAGGCCAGCTGTAGGTTTTTAATTGCAGTGTAGACACACCCTCTGTCTAAGCAGCTTTTTCTCCTACAGTCAGTTTCCAGCTACTCTTGCCTTGTGGGCCAAGAAGAGCCACTTTTCATGAACTCAAAGAATGCTTCTCCCCTTTGTCCTCTAGCTGGTGGATATCCAACGTCTTTCAGCAGGTCCTTATAGCCTCAAAGTTTATCTTTGTTTTCAATGTCAGGAAGCTCTCTTGGGGGCTCAGCTTTCTGTGTCCACCAGGGAGCCCAGACCCTGGTCATTTTTGCAGCCTCCTGTGATTCTGCAATGCAAATTATCTTTCCTCAATCCCCAGTGCAAATGAATATCCCATTGTTCTTGGCCACACCTGGCTTGATTTGTGATTGAGTCCAAGAGGTGTTGGCCATTCTCCTCTGTCTGGAAAAAAACTTATGTTGCCTCCTTAGTCTGTTTACAGGTTCCAAAATATAATATCAGAATATCCACAATTTCACATACAGCATTGTGGCACACATTCACAATGATATTAACGACTGGTGTGTTAGTAGATTTCAAATGATCTATTACAAGATACTTTTTAAATAAACATCATGACAACAGCTGTGTGTATGAGGTGTATTGAGCTGCTCAGGCCAGCTGAGTTTTGCTGTTACCTACCAGGGGGCTCTGTGCCATCTGACATAGGGGCGCTCTTGGGGTCACAATGCATGAGAAGAAAGGACTTTTCTAGTTGTATCGCCATTCAGTTTCACTAGGAGCCACCTGCTGATTTGACCATGTCACTCCCCTCTAGGAATCCCTCCACTGGTTCCCCAAGCGCCATCCAAGCTTCTCGTCACTCACCACCTTCAAAGCTCGCACAGCCCTGCCCCTCCTTGCCTGTCCTCCTTTGTCAAGCTTCTCACAGCCCCCTGCCCTCCTTGCTGGGCCAGTGCTCTCGGCCTTGCCCACCCATTTGTCAGCTTCCTGCACAGTCACCTCTCTGCGCCTTCCTCCACTGGGTCCCCTGCATGGAGATAGGACCTTCCTGAGCTCATCACCAAGACCCTTCTCCTGCCTGCACCGAAGACCCTCGTAAAGATCCGTGACAGCAGGAGACCAGGGCCAGCTCCAGGCACCAGCCGACCAAGCATGTGCTTGGGGCGGCACCTTGGAAGGGGCGGCCAATCTTGGGGTAGCAGGGGGTGCTCGGGGTTTTTTGTTTTTTTGGTTCGGTGGGGCGGCGCTCGAGGTTTTTTGTTTGTTTGTTTTTGTTTCAGTGGCGCGGGAATGGGGAGGGCGGGGGCTGGCGCGGCGCTCGGGGGAGCGGAGGCTTCAGAGGCATGGCGCTTGGGGGGGCAGGGGTTGGCGCAGCGCTCGGGGTTTGGGCGGCCCGGCGCGGCGCTTGGGGGGGCGGAGGTTTGGGTGGCCCGGCGCTGGGGGGGGTGGTTTGGGTGGCCCAGCATGGCGCTTGGGGTTTGGCCGGGGCGGTGCTCGGCGGGAGGGTGCGGGGGTTTGGGCGGCCCGGCGCAGCGCTTGGGGGGGGGGGGGGCGGGGGGTGGGGTGGGGGGGGCCGGGGGGGGGGGGGGGGGGTGTTACGGCGGGACGGCGCTCTTCTTTTTTGCCTGGGGCAGCAAAAAAATTAGAGCCAGCCCTGCAGGAGACTGAACTCAGTGTTCAGTCCTGGACTCTGCTGTGAATAGAGCACATGTTCTTCCCCTGTTCCTAACCTCTGTCTTCTGGTCTGTGGCAACACGTGACTAAACAAAAGCATGCACAGGGGTCTGAGATAGTGACCACTCCTCAGGAATGTGCTTCAAGTCTCCCTAAGGGGGGGAGAGTGAAAGGAAATCTGTGAAAAAGGCCCATCGCTGAGGCAGGGATGTGAAGGTGAGGATGCAGTGCATACAAGTCAGCTCAAACCACACTCTGATTCCCACTACCAAAAGTTTGAATTCTTCTGTCCATGAGTCTTTCTCCTCCCCCTTTCTCCAGACGTGAGCGGCACTTTTTTTCTTCGCTGCAGTTTGGAATCTGTATATTGACAATCCAAGAGTAAAACTATTTTGCAGCGGATATAAAATAGGATGGATCTGGAGAGGAGTCAGAGAACACAGAGCTGGCAGCAAGAACTAACCGCCAAACAATGCCAGAAATGTGTAAATAAGTGATTTTCAAACAAGGTTTACATGGAGATGAAATGTTTTAAACAGACTATCCCTGTGCACGAGAAGGGGACTGTTGTACGTGCAGCTGGATTACTTCTTGCAAAAGGCCTTTGTGAAAGTTTCCTAGGTAAAACATTTAAACACTTATGGCCTGATTTTCAGAGGTGCTGATCGCATGTAGCTGCCATGACAACTCAAGGGGGTACTCAGCAACTCTGGAAATCTGGACAATAAAGCCCTGATTTTCAGGCAGGCTATAACCTGGTCTCTAATTTTGCAGCCTATCGTTTGCATCCACAATAAACTGCAGGCACAAATGGTAGCAAATAGATATGTAATTTACCTGATTTTTACTCTCAGACAGGTGGTTAGATGTCCAATTGCCACTATTTGCATCTGCAATTCATTTACAGGTGCAAAGTTGTGGATCCACGTAGCAGCTGGTGCAAAACTGTGCCTGAAAAAAAAAGACAATTTCAAAAATTTAGGCTTAGATCATCATTTGCAGATATCCTATTTTAAATATTAAAGAGACTGACAATATTGAGCCACATGTAGTGTGGGCAGATGTGATTCAAGTTTCTCCATGTAGTTGTGCTTAACCTTGACAAGCACTCTAGCCTCACATGCTTCCTATCATATATCCCCAGACCTCTCCTGAATACAAGCTAAGGAATATTCCAAATTCTGTGGCTGATTTTAAAAGCTAGTGCAAAAAGCTGCACAAAAGGAAGACATTTGCAGTGTACAAACAACAAGTTTTATTGCTTCAACAAATCCCGAGAACTCTGATACATATTCATGAGCATCATCTACTGGCCCCTTATCTATTGACTAATTTACATATATCCAGGAAGCACTCTTGTAACCGTTGATAGTGTGCAATCAATCAATTATCAGATTTTAAGGCCCTTTCCTTCAAACTCCTTTTTTGTGTCTTAACCTGCACGAGTATTCTCATTGAAGCCAGTGAAACCAAGCTTTATCAGCTACCAAAGGAAATGGCTTAGATGTCACACACTGCATCTACACTGAGCTGGGGTGTGATTTCCCTGCTTGTGTACACATACTCATGCTACCTCTCATTAAGCTAGTGCGAGTATAAATAGAAGTGTAGTTATAGTAGCACGGGTAATGGCAGCGGAGGCATGGCTGAGCCATGTGGAGTACAAATCCACCTGAAATCAGGGGGTACATATTCGGCACAATGAATGGCAACAAAATGGTAGATGAAAATCAATGTTGATAAATGCAAAGAAATGCACATTGGAAAACATAATCCCAACTATACATACAAAATGAGAGTGTCTAAATGAGCTGTTACCACTCAACAAAGCAATCTTGGAGTCATTGTGGATAATTTTCTGAAAACATTTGCTCAAGGTGCAGCAGTAGACAAAAAAGCTAATAGAATGTTAGGAACCATTAGGAAAAGGATAGATAATGAAATGAAAATATCACAATGCCACTATATAAATCCATGGTACATCCACACTTGAGTACTGCATGCAGGTCTGGTCACCCCATATCAAAAAAGATATATTAGAATTGGAAAAAGTACAGAGAAGGACAATAAAAATGACTCGGGGTATGAAACAGCTTCTGTAAAAGGAGAGATTAAAAAGACTTTTAAGCTTGGAAAAGAGATGACTAAGAATGGACATGATAGAGGTCTAGAAAATCTTGACTAGTGTGGAGAAAGTGAATAATGAAATATTATTTACTCCTTCACATAATACAAGAACTAGGGGTCACCCAATGAAATTAATAGGCATCAGGTTTAAAACAAACAAAATGAAGTACGTCTTCACACAACACACAGTCAACATGTGGAACTCTTTGCCAGGGGATTTTATGAAGGCCAAAACTATAACAGGGTTAAAAAAAGAACTAGATAAATTCATGGATAAATTCATAGGTCCATCAATTGCTATTAGCCAGGATGGTCAGGGATGCCACCTCATTCTCTGAGTGTCCCTAGCCTCTGTTTGCCAGATGCTGGGAGTAGATGACATGGGATGGATAACTTGATGGATTGCCTGTTCTGTTCATTCCCTTTGAAGCACCTGGCATTGGCTTCTGTCAGAAGACAGGATACTGGGTTAGCTAGGCCATTGGTTGATCCAGTATGGCTTTCCTTATGTATGTTCTTCAGTTATATGTCTTGCTATAACCCACTTTTTATGTACAGGAGAGGGACCTGGAATAATGGGGGAATGGGGAAGAAATTGATCACAGGAAACAGTGGAGAATGACTAGAGCTTTGAAATGGAAGGGGTTCTGGTTGTGCTTTTTAAATAAAATGCTTTTGTGCAAAGATTTAGCAAAATTTACCTACAATGTAATACTCTGCTAGGTTAAAGGCTTAGGCACATTTGCAAAACTGAAATGAATCTGCTGTTTAATCCTGGTACTAAAATATTAATATTAATATTGCAACAGCTTTCAATGATACAATTAACACAAATATTTTGCATTCTAAGATTTGATTCCATAATCTTATTTGTTTTAGAGTTTACTAGAGGCTTGCTGCAAAGTCAGTCAGTCCATTTGTTCACGGCAGTTAGAAGAATGATTTCCTTGTCTTAACGGGAAGAGCAGAACTAGCCCTTACATCTTAGTGCTGCTCTGGAGACTGCTATTGTCAATACAATATTGCATCACTGCAATTTCCCCACACAGGAGCATCAGAACAATTATAACTTTCTTTCTTTTTTACTCTTAGGGGCAATTAAACCACTCATGTCTCCCCAGATTTTTTTTCAAAGAGAATATTTCCCCAATATCAATTCCCTCTGACTCTTCTGCTCACCACCTGCCTCACTGGAAAAATTTCATCTAGGGAACACACTGGATACAGGATGGTGCAGGAATATTTATTCCTGGAGTTATGGAGTTCACTTCCCAGTTCCTTGAGGAGAACACTGCACTGCCCCTTCTCTGCATTTGTCACCCCTGTTTTAAACAGCTGTTCCTATATTTGATTCTTTAGTGGCTGAAAAGTCCTATCCTTTCCATTCTGCATCTCTCTGACTTTATTGAGTTCTTTTTCTTTCCTCATTTAAAGTCAGCATAATACAGCTCAGAGTGGAAGACAGTGGATTCATTTCAATTTCTACTGGTGATCCTACTGAGAACTGATAACTCTTTGGATTTAATGCCACCCACCACTGCTTATATATCAACAATAGCATGAAAAGCGGAGATGTGTCAAAACAAAAATGTGTTCCACATCACAGTGTTCCGATCCAAACTTTGGAGAATCTTGGCCCACTATAGAGAGAGAGAGGCAGCTAAGTTTACACACACACACACACACACACACACACACACACACACACACACACACACTCTGAGTCTTTTGGCTTTTTTATTTTAGAAGGAAAACAACCAAACAAGAAACAAACGTAAAGTATCTGTAAGGGAATGTTCTAGTGCAGTGCTTCTCAAAGTTGGGCCGCCGCTTGTTCAGGGAAAGCCCACATCCCTCGGCCCGCACCGCTTCCCGCAGCCCCCATTGGCCTGGGACAGCGAACCGTGGCCAGTGGGAGCTGCAATCGGCAGAACCTGCGGATGCGGCAGGTAAACAAACTGGCCCGGATTGCCAAGGGTTTTCCCTGAACAAGCCAGGGACCGGCTTTGAGAAGCACTGTTCTAGTGTATATCTCCTCTGTAACAACCTTTCAAAATGATTTCTTATCTCTGCAGGCAGCAGAGTATTTAGAGATTTAAAGGTGCAGTACACAGAAAACAAAGGCATACTAGTGGCATAGTTAAATATACCACCAGGTGAGTTGTGAAGTTGGGATCTGGATCTGAGCTTAGAAGGGAATGGGAGTCCTTATTTTTGGGTTTGGCTTGAGGTGCTGGATTAGTGGGTTTGGTTTATCTCACCTCAGAATATTCAAGAAGCTGTTGTGATGTTGCACTCCATGTGTTTTATGGAAATATGTTTATAAGTGTAAATATGATGTAACTGGAATATGATTCATGCAAAAGGTCCCTTGTAAGGTATCATTACAAAGCTTATGATCTATTGAATGTGTTCATCCTATTTGTTTGCATGTAATATTTCTATGTCCGGAGTTAGGAGAATAAGATATAAACTTGTAATAGTGATGTCAACATGTTAAGTGGAAGCCATTAAGGGTGATTCAGAATCAATGAACTGTGAATGGCTTTGTTTACCTGCAAGCCTTCCTGTGTATGTGTCTTCCAACTACTAGGTAATGAAGAAGGAGGTCTTACAGTGATATGTGATCATGTCACCTGAACTGGAATCCATCTTTAACCTGGTGCTTTTCCATTTAGAAGGAGGAGTGGGAACCCAGAGAGAGACAAAGGATTCCCACCTTGTGCCAAAGATATAACAGAACAAAGGAGGCTGCCAGTCATGAGAAATCCCCTAGTTACCACCTGAGCTGGAACTAACAAGAACTGTATCAGGGGAAAGTATTGGGCCCAGACTAGGAAGAAGTCTACTCTGTGAAAGAAGCTTATTGGAACATCTCTAAGGATGAGATTTACCTCTATTCAGTTTCTTAATGTACTGGGCTTAGACTTGCATGTTTTGTTTTATTTTGCTTGATGACTTACTTTGTTCTGTCTGTTATTACTTGGAACCACTTAAATCCTACTTTTTATACTTAATAAATTCACTTTTATTTATTAATTAACCCAGAGTAAGTGATTAATAGCTGGGGGAGCAAACAGCTGTGCATGTCTCTCTATCAGTGTTATAGAGGGCGGACAATTTATGAGTTTACCTTATATAAGCTTTATATAGAGGAAAACATATTTATTTGGGGACTGGATCCCAGTGGGAACTGGGTGTCTGGGTGCTGGAGATAGGTGACCTACTGAGCAGTTTTTGGTTAAAGGCTGCAGCTCTGGGGGCGTGGCCCAGACCTGGGACTGTGTTTGCAGCAGGCTAGTGTGTCTGGGTCAACAAGGCAGGGTTCTGGAGTCCCAAGCTGGCAGGGAAAACGGGCTCAGAGGCAAATTCAGCACATCAGGTGACTGTCCCAAGGGGGTCTCTGTGACCAAACCCATCACAGCTGTAATATATTGTTTTCCCTTCTGACACCAGTGCCCCTCCTCTATCAAGCAGTAGCAGAATTCTGGGGCCTTGCAGGGTTTTATGTACTGTGCAAGGTAATAACATGTTTCTAAAATTAAACTGGCTTTTATTAAGAGAACTATTTACAGAGGTGTTGCAACTGCAACTGCAGTTAGCATTCCAGATATGTGTACACAGACTGACTATCTGGTGCATCCTCCAAACTCTTTCCTCCTGCAACCTGTGCTCCTCCCTCCAGGCTGGGACAAGTAGGTTGACTTCCCAGTGGAGGAGAAATCAGTGATGCAGAGTCTCAGTATGTTCTAAATGTAATTACTTTATTTACACATATACACCAGTCCTGGAACAGACTTGATCACAAAGAGCATGCAGACAATCCCCTCTTCCAGAAATCTCAGATCTCACCCCAATATCCCATTCCTAGGAAGTTACTGTGTTCCAAGAATTGCCTCCAAATACAGAGAATTAGGCAGAGACCATACTCTGCTATTTGCCTCCGGATCTCTCTAAGGACCACTGCATAATAAAATTAACAACGATGCAGCATTTCTTCACAGACAGAAAATTGCAACAACACTCAGAAAAAGAACTTATAAGCCTATATGTAACAGCACCATCTAGTGACCCCTGCCATAGCAATATTCTGAATTAAATAGATTACATGTTTTAAATACATTTTACATTCAGAGAGCCAGAGTTTCACCCATAGATTTTAAACTCAGAAAAGACCATTATGAATCATCTATCTAATCTCCTGCATACCAAACAATTTCATCCAGTATTCCTGCCTCAAGCCCATAATCTGACTGAACAAGAGCATACCTTGTAGAAAGACACCCAATCTTAATTTAAAGACTTCACATGATGGAGAATCCACCACTTCCCTTGGCAAATTATTCCAATGGTTAATTACCCTCACTATTAAAAGATTGGTGCCATACTTCCAGCCCTAATTTGTTTAGTTTCAACTTCCAGCCATTCAGTTTTATCATGTCTTTGTCTGACAGACTTCACAGACTTCTATTATCAGATATTTTCTTCCCAGAAAGGTACTTCTAGACATGTGGAACTGTTAAAAACAAAAGCACCTGATCTTGAAAGGAGATTATTTTTAGCAGATAATTAAGTGTCATTAGAGATATTGCATTAAACACACAACTCCATAGTATGCTCTTGGAAATCATAGTGAGATCCCCTCCTACACTTCCTGTCCATCTTTAATTTAGATATGCATTGTTGCCTAGCAATTAGGGCAGGTCTCCTGGATTCTACGCCTACTGCTGCCATCTGCCTATTCACTGAGCCAGTTGTCAAAGCCTGATGGAAGTGGTGATCAAGGCAAAAATGCTAGTGGGGTGAGGAAAACTCAGCATTTACGCACACGTCTGCACACACAAATCAGACACAGGATTTTACCCACATAATGATGGTCAGTGTACATATTACCCAGCGCACCTATTGCGACAGGCTTTGAAGAGTTGGCCTAGGTGTGACTATGGGTCAGTCATTTAACCATGCTGTGACTTTAACTTACCCATTTGCATGAGTAGCGGTGTTAAGCTACCTTTGTTAATGCAAGTCAAACACTTTGAGACCCTTGAATGAAAGCTGCACTGAACAAGCAGAGAATTATTTAGTGATGAAATATGAAAATATTACTTTAAAAATTCAGATGATGTGAGTGTTACAAATAATTTATAATAAAAATAACCATCACGCCCAAACAACCGTGAGGTAGAGACAAAAAAAGTACGCCCCTTCCTATTCTCAGCTGCCACAGGCAGGTCATGACATACTCACATACCCCTAAAAACCTTACAACCACACACACTTACAAAGTCACAGGTTCTTCTTGAGTCCAAACCTACAAGGCTATCTTGACTATTGGGGTAGCGTTAAAGAAAAATTCAATATTTAAAGTTCCCAGAATCCTCTCTTGGAAAGAGTCAACGGCAATGGGTTGAGTGGATATATTAAAAACACAAAGCTGGAGCAAAAGAGCTGAGTGCTGGAAAATTTACAAAAACAACTAATTCTTTAGAGTTTAAAAAAAAAGAAAGAAAAGGAGAAAGCAGAAATGTGGCAGCCAGCCTTAGGTTTTGAGAAATCTCAAAGGCCCATGGGCAAGGAGGCATTTCTGAGGTAAAGGGCTCCCTTCCAACCTGTGAGAGGCAGAGGGAGCGAGATAAGAAATAATAATGGGCGCAATTTACTAGCCCATTGAAAACCAAAAATCTTCTCTCCATATTCATTAGAGGAGGATAAACCTGGAGCCACAATATGATAGAAACACATACATTACTGAGATTTAGGATGCAGGCCTCTAAGGACTAGAGAAACCCATCCATTAAAATTCCATACTGGCAAAAGAGGGTCAAGAATGTAAAATGAATGGGAAATTCAGAGTTTTTAGTTGCAAAACCAAACATCACTTCTTTACATTCATGTGCAACTAGTAGACTTAACAAGGTGGGGTGCTGCAGAAAACAAATGTGAATGTACAAGTTTGACCATATTAGAGGAGGGCAGCATGGTAAACTACTGACAAGGATGTGATATCCATACAAGGACACCCGCTCACTGCTAAATCTACAAAGGAGAAGTTTAAGATTTTGAAGGCTCCGCTAAGGTCTTATCTACAAAGGGACACTCAGAAAAACTAAGGTCCTTGTGGAAGAAAGTGAATTAATAGAAACCAAATTAAAGCTATTTTTATTCCACACAGGGGCTTAATCCAGTTTAATTAATCTAGTATATTTTGTAATGCCTATAAATTTTGTCATCTAGACAAGGCCTAAGGTACCTCCCCCACCCCAATACTTTGTTTGTTTTCAAAGAATGGGGAATGAAAATATTATCTATACTGGGAAAACAGTCTACCATAGAATGCAGTCACAAGGCTCTCCTCAACATTATTTCACTGTATAAATCATGATATAATTTAGATCAAGTCATAGGCCTCAATACTGCAATCTAACCTGCAAGGTAGCCCCCTGAAATGAGGCCCCATTGGTCACTGTCAACATGACCATGGTAAACTGCAGCTAGTGAATACCCAGTCTGAATTTCTTTCTGGTCTGGCAGGAGTCCATTTTCTGGGTCAACTCAACTCCAGGAAGGCTTTGGAAAAAACAGGCCACCTGAACTGACACATCTAAGACAATTGTGATCATACCGTGGGCTTCTCAGCTCTCTCTTCAGTCAGTCTGTCCCAAACATCTTCTGGAGAAAAGCTATCTTCCTGAAGAACTAATACTGAATAGAGCAGGGGTGGCCAACCTATGGCTCCGGAACCACATGCGGCTCTTCAGAAGTTAATATGTGGCTCCTTTTACAAGCACCGACTCCGGGGCTGGAGCTACAGGCGCCAACTTTCCAATGTGCCAGGGGGTGCTCACTGCTCAACCCCTGGCTCTGCCCCCACTCCACCCCTTCCCATTCCCTCCTCTGAGCCTGCCATGCCCTCACTCCTCCCCCCTCCTTCCCAGAGCCTCCTGCACACCACGAAACAGCTGATTGGGAGGTGCGGGGAGGGAGGGGGAAGCGCTGAGTGGCTGGGCTGCCGGTGGGCGGGAGACACTGGGAGCAGGGGGAGCTGATGGGGGGCTGCTGACGTATTACTGTGGCTCTTTGGCAATGTACGTTGGTAAATTCTGGCTCCTTCTCAGCTTCAGGTTGGCCACCCCTGGAATAGAGGATGGACCAAATTTACAGCACTTCCACCAGGAGGACTTGGAAAGAGAAATATTTCTGTCAGGGATGTCTTATTAATTATTAATGAGAGGTTAATCTACTAAGGATTGTTTTTTATCCTCTTGCTCATGTTAACAAGGCATGGGGAACTCTGTCTTATCTTTCGACCCAGTCTGGAGTTGTATTACTATGGGTATGTACTTCTAGCAGTAGATAAAGAGACTGTCAATTTCCTCCCCTCTTGGTAAGGAGCATTGGCCTGAGCATTCTTCTGAGGCTCTCCTGGCTACTCCCAGCTAGCATGATTTAGTTGATCTAGCTCAGCACTTCTCAGTGGTCTGCCGAGTGTTCAGTGTGAGGCATAAAATGGAAGGAATTTGGGGCCATTTTCTATTTTTTCCCCTGCTGTTGCAAATCTTTTTTTGATAATCTCAGATGTTAGGCAAAGAAAGTTGGCATGCTGGGCAGCTGGGTTATTTAAAAACCGCATTGACCTAACAGATCGGTCCGTTTCTTTATAATTTAAAATAAATTGCTATGCAATAATGTTGCTACAAGTGCCATCTACTGAGAGCACGTATTTTCCTTTTTAATCAAAATAATCCATAAAGATGTAAGAGTGCCGCAGTTATTTGGAATGGGGAGAAACTAGAGAAATTCTTACAGGGTCATTTCAGTGACAAGTAGCAATACTTTTCCATCACCTGTTTTCATTAAATATCATTTAAGAAGGTCTGTATCCCTTAGCAGGCCAGTCTTAAATGGCCTTGATTTTGTTATTATTGTACATCAAACAGTTCATTTTAGATTCCACATCTGAGACTGGTAACATCGATTTGTTACATGGTAAGCTGCCTTTTTGCGTATAGATTGAAATCACTTTGTGGCAGTGGATGTCTTTTTATTATATGCATGCCCAGTGTCTAGCACAATGCGGTCCTGGTCAAGGCTTCGGGGCAACAGTAACAATGACCCCAATTCTCATCTCCATGCAGGGCATTTCATCCTACTCTGGCAAGAAGGGACCCTGAAGTGGGTTTGCTTACACTGCTACCATGGTGTAGAGTGGCCTTTGTGTAAATGAGAAGCAGGCCCACTAATTTTTGAGTTGCAACAAAGAGAAGTTGTCCACATTTATTTCATTGCCTGTATAATCCCTAAGAACACTTGCATTTCAATCTGTCTGTCTAAGGTGCTTATATTCCCCTATAACCACACTACTAAACACTTCACAGTCTAAAATGCACTTATCTTCACAGCCCCTCTGAGGTGGGGAGATGTCATTATCCCCACTTCACAGATGGGGAGCTAAATCACAGAGACTATGGCCCAGATTTTTACGATATTTAGGTGTTGCTGCACTCAACATTGCAATGCTTAATTGATTTAGGAGTCTAAATCTCATCTTCAGAAGGGATTTAGGCACTTAAGAGTCTAAATCCCATCACTTGTCAATGGGATTTTGACTCCTAAGTCCCTAAATAATATTAAAGAAAATAACCATCCAATGGAGGCAGGAGAATGAAGCAAACAGAGATTTGAGCTACACAAACAAATTAAATTAAAAGTACAGCTCCCTTATTAAAAGCTGCTTTATTAAACTTATACCTGTTGTGTGGCACTGTGAAATTGTTTGGCATCTTCGTTTTATGTGAGGCAAGCTGAGAAAACAGGCTGGATCTAACTCATTGTTGGGCTTTATTATGTGCAATTCCTTTTTAGCATTCCGAGCATTTAACCTTGAAAAATAGTGTTGTTTTGCTGCTGTGTTTTCTGATTGTTAGTCTGAAGGCATCGCAGTGGCATCTTTATAAATCTGCTGTAGCTGGCAACTATTTCTTGCAGTCCAGTGCTGAAATCTGAAAAACCCAGATCACTTTGAGCTGTCAGGCAATTAATGTAATTCAAAGGAAATGAAAGGTATGTGCAACTGGGACTACTTTTAATAAGTGCGGGTTCCTGACTCATGCTTCTAAAGGGAGGAGTGAAAAAAAAATCAATTAAAAAAAAAGCATATAGAGGGTGTTCACAAGGATCTCAAGGCGCTAAGTACTGTGCCATTGTAGATATGTGACAACTAATATTTGGGGAGAAAAACATGATAAATCCATGTACTGTACTGATTATCTGTCTGGGAAGACAGAAATAGATTAACTTACACAGACCTGCAGCGTCTCACATCATCTGTTTCTAATTTTTCTTTCTCAGCATTCTCAGGTATTTTAGACAGGGCAGATGGGGGGAAAGAGGTATGGCTGCTGGGGTGGGGGGAATCATCCAAAGACAATATAAGACATGGGTGCTTTCACCTATAAAACACAGGGTCACACGTAGAAAAGAGCAAGCTCGATACAAAGCTGCTGAGGCACTGATCAAGAAGCAATGCAGGTGGGCCATTTTCAAGCCCTGATCATGCAGAGAGCGCTGTACAGGCAGGGGGATCCGCCCATAGGGCACTTGGCACAGGTCAGGGTCTTCAGCACCTAAACAAATAGCCTGATTCCCAAAGGCAGCAAGCATCCAGTAGCTACCATTACAGTCCACGGACCTGCTGAGTGCTCAGCTCTTTGGCAAAGTCAGGCAGACACATAAGGTGGATTTGGGATTTAAGTTCTCGTTACTATTAAAAATAGCTTGTCCCTGGTAACAAAGGGTAGTGAGGTGCTTATTATAGCTGAGTGACCTGAAAAGCTCATTTAAATAATGCTCAATCCACAATGGCAGCGGCTTGGAGGTCTATGTGAAATGAGGTAATGTTCTTGGTCCATATTAGAAAACCTCCCCAGCACAACTGGCAACACTAAAAAATAAATAATATATGGAGACCCCGAAAGGTCATCAAGTCCAGCCCCCTGCCTTCACTAGCAGGACCAAGTACTGATTTTGCCCAGATCCCTAAGTGGCCCCCTCAAGGATTGAACTCACAACCCTAGCTTTAGCAGGCCAATGCTCAAACCACTGAAAGTCCCAGCATGGTGGACAATGATGGCGAAGGGTATGGCGATCAAACTCGCACTCCCCTAGAGGTGGTCAGTTCAAGACAAAGTTGAGGTACATTGGCAGAGCTTGTATTGGTACTGCCTTTGCAGTACCTGTTCTATGGGTAAATAGAAAACTTTAGTCAAGCCAGAGAAACAGATGCTGATTGTTCCCTCTCCAGTTCCACTTGCACTGGAAAACAACTCCCACAAGCTTAAAACTAACAAATGAGGCTGAAAAATCTCATGTATGAACCTTCCACTCAAATCTGTAGAAGGCTGGGAATCCCATGAGATCTGTGGTACTGCCTACTTCTTGAGAAACACAGCATGTGAAGTAATATGTTTTATTGGTCCAACTTCTATTGGTGAGAGAGACAAGCTTTTGAGCTTACACAGACCTCTTCTTCAGGCCTCTCCCACCTCGTCTCTTTAATATCCTGGGACCAACATGGCTGCAAGAACACTGCATATTTCTTGAGAAGTCAGTTATCATGCAAGAACTGCTTGACTTGCTAGATTTTGGCACATCTGTTTCCAGTCCTGTGGAAGGCAGAGCAGCATGAAGAAGGGGAAAACTAACTAATTTTTAACACCTCAGAAAAGATTTGGTTTGAGTTTAGGACAAAGGATTATTAGTTTGGTTTGTTCTTATTGTTATTTGTTTGTGGGGTTCTTTTGTTTGTTTTGGTTATTGTTTTGTTTTTGAGGGGGGCCATTTAGGGACTTTATTTTATCTGAACCAGTTCATCCATCTCTGCTTCTAACATTTTACACGGTAGATACCACAGCTCAGGCTGAAGCTTTCAGTTTCAGCAAAACTGGTGAAGATTTTGGGCTCTAGAGGGAGCTGGGGCAGGGTCAATAGTCTGAGGAGGGATCCAAGAACTCCTGAATTCTAATCCTACTACAGACACTGATTCGCCCTCTGATGACTTTGGACAAGTCACTTCACCTCTTTGTACTGTATAACAGGAATCCTAATATTCATCCTCCTCACAGGGATGTAGGGATGTTCTGGGACACATATAAAAGGACTACATATTTGTTCAGTATTTTTACTACTGTGGTCTTCAGTGTTTTGAAACTGAAAATGAATTTTTAAAATGCAGCCAGTTTTGTTTATTTCATTTGGCGCATTACCAATGAAAGGCCATTGTGTTTTACAAGCTCTGCTTTTATTTGATGGCCTGTAACTGTATGGATTAGAATGTTAGGCCCTAATTCTAAGCAAGGTCTATGCAAGTACAACCCCATGCATCAGTTGAGCCCCTCACTTCAGTAGGGTTCTACATGGACTTCATAACTACCCAGCTTACTTCATCTGACCTGTGCACTTTGGTCTGGTCTTGCTTCCTCTGGAGTCAGCAGGAGCTGTCTGTATTAGAATCAGATCCCTTTGTGATACTCCCATCTATAATTATTAAAGTTAACTAAATAAATAATTCCAGCTGATGAAAATTAACACAGCCATATAGGCAGATAAAAGCTTTGCTCATTATTGGAAGTATCTGCTGAGTTGTACCTTTAAACACCATGGTAACCAATGCCATTACTGTGGGTTTTTTTAGATCTCATTTAAAGTGTAGGAAAAGTGCTGCCTTGTCCATTCAGAGCTTGTTTTTAAACATGACAAAAGTTTAAAAATCAGGTGAAAGTCTTCTAAAAGCTCCCTCTTTTTTCCATAACAGCTTTTCTCTTAGAAATCTTAGACATAGTCTGTGGATCACAGGTTGAAAACCACTGTTCTATGGTAATGACAGCCTTTCATGGACCCCTTAAAAGTAGCCTGCAGATGCCCAGGGGTCCGCAGACCACAGGCTGAAAACCACTGCTCTAGCTCATTGCTTCAGGTTGGCCATTTACCTCACAGCTGCTATTTCTCTCTGAGAACTTTTAAAACTGGTGGAAGGGGTGTTGTCTCCATTCAGTGTTAATAGCAGTTGCTCTCTTCTTGTAGCCAGGCTCTTCCGTAAATCTGCAGTGAATCCCATGCAGTTACCATCAACATAATAAACACTCATTAATCCTGTTTAGCAGTCATGTACACTCATGGCTGTAACAGTTGCACCAAAAGCAATTCACATGTGCAGATTACGATTAGCCATTTTTGTTCTAATGCCAAATCAGCAATCCGTAAACATACAGTAAGCCACAGTCACTTCCCAGCATGATCTTGCATTATACTGAGAAAGCTTAGACTGGAAGAATTCATAGGAATTGCCATATGGGATCAGACAAGTGATCTATCTAGTCAAATATCCAGTGGCCAATGCCAGATGCTTCAGAAAAAGGTGGTGGTGGGGGGGAATCCATGCAGCAGGCAGTTAAATTTCTTCCTAATTAGAAGCTGGCTTTTGCCCTGAATCACAAGGTTTATATCCCTTCCAAAACCTAACAAAGTAATAGTCTAAGGATGGAGCTCGCAACCAAGAACTCACAAATTCTAACCCCAACTCTGACACTAACTACTGCTGTGATAACTATGGACAAGTCACTTCCCTTCTCTGTATAATGGGAATTCTACATAGTTGTTTGTTGTTGTAATCCTTGCCATAACAACTATGAATGCTTTTCGTTAGCCATATAAACGTCCAATCCATTCTTCAGCCCTATTAAACTCTTGGCTTCAGTGATAGCTTGTGGAATTCAGTGACACAAGGTAATTGTGAAAAAAAAAGTATCTCCTCTTATCAGTTTTAAATTTGTTACCTTTCAATTTCATTGAATGTCCACCTAGTTCTTGTGTTATGAGAATAGGTGCATAGAAGTGCCCAATCTACCTTCTCTAGCCCATTAATTATGTTGCATACTTTTAGCATGTCCCCTCTAGAGCTCTAGTCAAGATTTAAATATCCATAGGAAGTGCCAGACTGGATCGGAACCGTTTTGTCCAAAAAATTTTTTGCCCAGCTTTAGTATTTGAATTTTGTGACCAATCACCTACCTCAAGTGCTACTCCTCCATGACTGGATACATTTTTCTGTTTTACCCAAAATATATATTTACCCAAACTTTGTTTCTAGATTAAACAGATCTCAGCTACAGGCCCAGAATTCAATGAAATTTCAGTCAGACAAATGTGCATGAACAGTGAATAAATTAAGAGTAGGAACGGGTCCAGGACTGAGAGTTAGGACATTTTGAATTCTAATCTGTTTTTGCCACTGACTTGCTGGGTGGCCTTGGGCAAGTCACGTCACTTCTCTGCCTCAGTTTCCCCATGTGTAAAATGGGGATATGTTTTGCAACTTGCAATGGTTTTGTAAGAACCAGTTTGTACAGCAATTTGAATATGTAAAGGCTAGATAAAAATGCTGAACCAAATCCAGAGTTCTACTTGGGCAAACTGTTCACAGACTCGATTTTTACACTATTCAAGGAGCTCTTCCATTGACCTATTTATTAGAGATGGGCCAGAACCAGAACCTCGGATGTGAATGGCCTTGCACTTTGCAGAAGCTTGGATCTGGGTACAAGCTCCCCATTCTTGGCTCTACTCTACTGTTCAGATGGAGTTTGGTCTCCCCACCAAACCACTATCTAAACCAAATCTTGCATAGACCTGTCCTTTCTGGAGCTAAACATATCATAGGCACTACAGAGATGTTTATGTTTGACTCACTAAACACAAAACTCATGGCATCGTCTAATCTATTGATCATGCTTTGAGCTAAGATAGTAATGACCTATTCCCTCAACCTACAGGTACAGGAATAGAGGTCAAACACTGAATGTTTCCCATTCTGAATCTGTCAGTAACATCTCTAAGTGAGGCACATACATTTTTGCTTGGCTGTCTGTCAAGAATTCACTGTATCCATTCAGATGGTAGCACTCCAGCTGACACAGGTGGCAACCTAAAATGGGTTTAGATGGGCGGTATGCCTAACAGAGCAAGTACCATCTATTTTACAGCAAATGCACCCTTTGAGGCAACTCTACCCCCATGTCACATACATCAGGTCACACAAGACCTGAATATCATTAAGGAGAAAAATAAATCACCAGCATTTGAGGCTTCCAAGCAGAGTCTCTTGCATCAGATGTCTAGGAAACCTATAGTTATGGGAAACAGTTGGAATAAGAGCCACAGAGCATAATGCAACCCTCATGAACAATCCAGCGGCTGGAAATGTCTTTTAAGAGCCCTGACAGAAAATCTGTGTGTTTCTTTGAAGAGTGATTAGCTAGACATTTGTTTTCTGTTAGCCAGTGGGGATTATTCTACGTGTGTTCTCTCAGTACACGCTCAGTTCAGTACTGCTATGGGCTACTATTCAAATTCAGGGAAAGAGAAATCACTTTATTTTCCATGCTGTTCAGAAAAGATATCCTCTACCCCCACTTGGTCTGTGTCTCCACGGTGATCTTCCTGGTGTTAGCATGGCTGGGATGGTGTTGAACGACAAGTTCTAGCATTCACCAATGTCATATGCAGCTTCAATACATTTTCTTTAAATGAATAGTTTGTTTACCAGCTCAGCCATTGTACCATCCTAACACTAGCATTTTAGAATCCATCTTTTACTTCTTTTTTTTTTGTTTAATGTTACTTGACTGAGGAGTGACCAAAAATAAGCTTGCAAGCACAAGATGTGAGCGCTGACATAGTAGAAAAGATGAGAGAATGAAATATTGTGCCTATAAGCCAATATGTCATCTTCACAGATATCTTATTAAAGTCTGAGAAGCCGCCTTTTTAGTATACCTCTACCCTGATATAACATTGTCCTCGGGAGCCAAAAAATCTTACCGCGTTATAGGTGAAACCGCTTTATATCCAACTTGCTTTGATCCACTGGAGTGCGCAGCCCAGTCCTCCCGGAGCACTGCTTTACCACTTTATATCCGAATTCGTGTTATATCGGGTCGCGTTATATCAGGGTAGAGGTGTACTATTCCTTCTATTGACTTATGGAGGACCACCTAGGATATCGTGTTAGTTCTTAGATTCCTTCACTGTCTTTTTATGCTAGTGCTTTTGTTTTAAATAGTCAGTCAAATTCAGCCCTGGAGTAATCAGGAGAATTAAAATAGAGAATCGTCACACCTCCTTAAAGAAAAGAACTTGGCCCTTAGTTCTTCAGCCTTGAGATTCTTTATAAAATATAAACTGATTTCTTGGCGTGATAAGGCCTGATTCAGCTCCTGTTAAAATCAACAGAAAAACTCCTACAGACTTCAATATGAAATGCCAGAAGTTTTCATAGCACAGAAAGCAGAAAGATTTCAATTCAGAAACGTCTAAATGTTTTGTTTTAGCTTGGTTCAACCTTAAACTGCATCTGCCTGAGCTGTCAAGATACCTCATGAGAACTGTAGTTCGAGTGCCTCTTACCCTCCTTCTCTTATATGGGCCAGGCTCCCCAGCTGAACTATTTGATATTTATAAGAAACAGTCACAACTAAACACTACATTTAAATTGGGTTATGTCTGTCACACAAACTGGGCTATTCAAGGAAAAACCACAATTAAGGATGAAACAATCAGACATCTTCCAGTAACTTGGAACAATGAAATGTAGCAGAAAGAGAGTTAAGATGGTCCCCTGGTATATTGGTGAAAGGACTGCAAGACATATGGTAAGTCAACTCTGTTACAACTAATCTAACTACAGAAGAATTATAAATTACATTTCTATGGTACATACTAAATTCAAATGTATTAGGGAGCTGTCCACTCTTTCCAACTATACATTGTTAACAAGTAAGTCACTCATTTGAGACCCACATTTACCTCCATGCACAGTAATGTGATGAAATATTGTTGTTATAAGTTATTTGTATGAGAAATACTTTACGTACGCACAAAATAGGAGGTATCCAATGTACTGAATATAGAGTTATGTTACTGGGTACAAAGTCTGGCTCCTCTGACACTTTTCTTAAACAATGTAATGGTTGCCCTTACAGTAAGTAGAAATGGCATCATAACCAATTGACACCAGCTTGCTCATATACCTAACTCAGAACCAGATTGTGGTAGATTGTTACAAGCACGGGTGGGGAGAGCATCCAAAGAGCCACTCCAACCTTCCATAACTTGGGGCGAGAGTCTGTCTCAGTCACAGTCCCTGAGTTTGCAAAGTTGGGGCTGATCCAGGATGTTAATAGGAATCTTTCCATTAGCCCAAGATGCTCTCCAAAGAGGGCAGAGAGGTGCAAGGAGAAGGCAGGACCATGCACTCACCTGGCTTCTGCACCAGCCCACAAAGCAGACCACTAGGAGCAGCAAACTGCACAATACTAGAGGATGATACCGTCCTTGCAGTCCCCCTCTTCACTGGCCTGCTCAGGGAGGAATTGTGCCAAACGTAATACATCTGAGCCTCCCATGGAACACTGCATCTATGGGACCACCCCAAGACCAGGCCTACATTTGGCCCCCAGTCCTACAGTTTTATAGGGCGAACTAGAGAAGCATCCATAAAATGGGTAAAATATTTTCTTGAACTTTCTTTGGAATGATAATCGAAACGCTAAATTGAGTGTGGCTTATTCTTATGGCAAGTGAGACTGAACAGCTTTAGACTAGGAGATTCCTCGAATAATTACTTTAAAAAAAGCCATAAACCAGAAATGAACCCAAACTTACCTTTCTGGTGTCCCACCACGACCTCCTCCAAGACACAGAATCCCTTTGAAAGGGATTCTGAAGGGCAGCAGCTAGCTACGAAATCCCCCCGCATCTGCATGACTCCATAATATCTCTACTGCTTTATATTATTCCTAGCTAAACAATAGAAATACCTGAAATAGACAAATTACGTATCTGGAGAGCCAGTGGTTTATTTCCACTCCTTTTAAAGAGCGTTTTTTTTTTTAATTTGCTATTTGGAACTACCAACCCTAATCTATCTTGGAACTTCACATCTACTTTGGGGTGGCTCTGAAGTACCATGTGACTCTAAGGCCTCTATTTCTAGGTTTGTAGCAGAAGCCAAAGAGAAATTAAAGAAAAAAGAAATACAACGGAAAAATAATGAGAGTTCATTTAATCTTATCATAGTATTTTCTTAGGTGACTAAACACTCATTTGACACCTAATTGGATTAGTGTTGAATTTGTTCTCTGTTAGGACAAATACCATTTGGAGGCTAACTTGACCTCTGGAATGTAAAGTTTCCCCTTATCTCTGCTGCTTGCTCCAGTTATTTATCAGGTCAATATGTGTGCACAGATTCCAGGAAAACTGAACAGAGAAACAAAATTAGCAAGAAGACAAACAGAACTGAAGAAGCTGGTTGTTGACTCAGACAAGCAATTTATTACAGTCTGTCACTGGCATCAGTACATGACATTATGTGCGTCAAGGTCCAGTACCTGCCATCTACAGATTCATTTCACTGGGCATTGAGGGAGGGGGAAAAAAAAACCTGCTTTGAAAGAATCTGTGACCAGTTATTACAAATAAGATTAGAATTGGTGTTATCAAGGGCAGTCATTCTGGGTGCTCCTAACATTGACTTCAAAAGATGGGCAAGTTCCATCAAGCATTTTTTAAAATATCCTGAGTAAATTTTACATAACTAAGGTTATTGTGCCAAAACACAATTCTATCCCTATCTTCATAATGTGGAAGGCACCAATATTCTCCCCTGGAGATGAAAGCCATGTATTTTATATAGGTGAAGGGACAAGTGTGTGCGTGGTGTGGAGGAGGAGTGGGGGAATAGGGCATATGGGGGAGACTGATCTCCTGATTCAGGTCAGAATATTGTCTTATCACTGCCTCATAACTGCACTCATTCTAGGGACCACGTCCTGGGAAATGGCAATGTGTATTTACATCTCCTTTCATAGCCTCTCTCACACTGCCTGTGCATGGCTCTTCTGTGCAGGGGAACACCAGGGAGCCTCAATACAATCTGAGGCAAATAAAAGATTTTGCTAAATAGAGCATTGCCAACCTGTTTAGCAAAAAGTCACCCTGGATACAGGACTTTGCTTGAGCCTGTTCTGTGGAGAGATTCTAAAGAGAGAATCTTTCATGGATTCACAGAACTACTAGCAATCCCGCCTCCATCCCTTGAGAAACACTACGCCAGATTCAACAGGACTGAAAACTCTATGATAAATGACTTCCAGCTCAAGGGGGGGAGGGAAGAAGAACTCAGCACAACTCCTGCTTGGTTGCTGGGATGTTTCTGTTTAGCTAACTCGCTTCTTAAAGATGCAGAGTGCAAACTACAAGGGTCCCAGCTGAGTACGAAACAGCACTAGGATCAGCTAACTGGGGCGAAGGACATGAAACCTTGCTTAGGCATTTTCCTTAGAAAAGAAGAAATTAAAAGAGAACAGTAGTAATTTTAGCACTGGTGAAAGTTGCCCAGAGCCGCTGCAGACACCAAAATCCTCATTTATCCCGAGAATATATAAAGCACAAGCAGTCCCAGCACAAGCCTCCACACATTGCTTTGCAAATCTGACCCACTTTTAAAGCCCCTTTAGTCTTTGGCCTCTCAGGGCTTGTCTTCACTGCAACACAGTTAGCACACTGGAATTAGCCTAGTTTGAATGAGAGCAATCGAAACAACATGGGAGTTACACTCCTTGGGTCAGCAGAGTGACCGGATTAGCCGTAGCTGAGTTGTAACTGTTGCAGCCTCCCTGCATTATTAGCTGGCATGTGTCATATTTCTGGTGCCAGCGGAGAAGGAGATGGACACACACCTGCCTGCTTGGCTAGATTTATTGCTCTAGCGGCTAAACTGAAATTAAACAGGAAAATAAGGCTTTGCAGTGGGGAGAGTACAGAGCCCCCTGAACATTTAAAAAGGACAGGACATCACAGAGTGGAGCATCAACTGCTCAGGAGCTTCAACCACCAACTCCCTCTCCTCCCACAGGTCAGACAAGTGGCGCCCTAAGCTTGAGCTAACTCAGGGGACAGATTTTTGTGTTTGGACAGGAGTCGAGTTAGAGATAATGCTTGAGTTAGGACTTGAGCTAACTGTGCTGTGAAGACACACCCTCCACTGAAAGCGCCACCAATGCTGCCAGTTGTGGCTGCAGTATTTACAAGATTGACATCTGTCCACTTGGAACTGGACCAAGACCACCAAACTCACTTCACGTAGATCACCCACAGCAAACAGATGGAAACAACTTTCATGCACCAACCTGCTCTGGCTTGACTGTATTGCACCCAGGGCCGGCTCCAGGCACCAGCCTACCAAGCTTGTGCTTGGGGCGGCACCTGAAGGAGGCGGCGCGGTGCGGCGCTCCAGCTCCAGCCGCCGGGGAGATCAGAGCCCCGGCCGGGGCTCGCCGCCCTCCTCCCAGGGCTCTGGCCGCGCTCTGGCTGCCCTCCCCCCTCCCCTGCCGCGCGGGGTGGGGGGGCCAGCGGCCAGAGGCTTTTTTGCCTGGGGAGGCAAAAAAGCCAGAGCCGGCCCTGATTGCACCTACTTGCCTGAGCAAGACTCCTCTTGCAGGGCAGGATCAAGCTCCTAAGTATTCCTGTGTTATCTGGTGGCAGATTTATAGCTGTGTTACAGCACATTAGCTTCTCATTTCACTGGTCTCTGTGGAATTTTTCTCCTCTGTTTGTTCAACTCAGGGTGAGAGTTTTCAATAGTTAAAAATAAATAATTAAATTGATTTCAGTAAATGAAATACAACTAAAGTATGAAAGCCAACCATCTCCACATGAGACAGTGTTATTTACCTGCCAGGCCACTGTTCTTGTAGTATACTTGTTCATTTGGATGGGGCTCGTTGGCAGAAAGTTTGCCTTGAAAATATTTGTTTCCCCACCTAAACACAAATTGTTACAGCCAAGGTATTAGTCGTTATCATTACCAGCTGAAATGAACTCCAGAACAACAACAAAGAGGGTAATCTTTTCTCCATTAAATACTGTTCACTTTGTAAGCTTGTCTCGTTAGCCCTACTATCCATTTCCTTTTGCTCATCAGGATCTCCAGAAAAAATTAACAAATTTATCAAACAATGAGATAGGCCCTTTAGCACTAATAAAATCCAGGGTGTGTTTGCATTCCACCCCGTCCCCCACAAAAAAAAAAAAGAAGCCTTATTTTTCCAAGCCATTTTTTGGACTCCATGTTCCGGATCCTCATTTTGTAAATCAGCTTTGTTTTATGGACACCAGAGGAGTTATACCCATTTATACCAGTTAAGGATCTGTCATCCGCCATGTAGCAGAGGTATCCCACTGTGCTACAGGTAATCTTTGTTGACCGACAGGGAACACTTCATCCACTCATTCCATTGCATCAGAGGAGGGATTTTTGTGTAACGGCTGCTATAATTAGCTGGAGGACTTAAGTCACCCTTACTGATGCCCGGAGGTTCATTGGGTAGTTCACAACAATAGATCTGTAAAGGGTCCACTCAATGCATGCACAAGGAGCTCACTCTACTTACAGTACTGCAGACTAGGAACATGCTGCTTTATTCAACTACATAAAGTTGGAGGGAAAAAAACCCACACGCTAACTAAACTGGAAGTAAGGAAGGGGTGGAGTATGGCTCCAATCCATAATATTCTGAGTAACCCAGTTAACCCCTTGATGACCATATTACTACAAGTAGTTTTTACTACAGTTAGAACAGTGATGAATTTAGTCTAGAGTTTCCTACCTGGAACATAAGAGTTACCCTATTGGATCAGACCCACAGTCCATCTCGTGCAGTATCCTGCTGTCTTCCTCTGAAGTATCTGGTGCTGGACATGCCCAAAAACCCCAAAGTAGACGGATGTTGTGCCTGCCCCACACAGATTACAGTCAAAGACCGTAAGCTCTTCAGGGCAAGGACTGTCTTTTTGTGCAGTGCCTAGCACAACAGAGTCCTGGTCAATAAATAGCACACCTAGATGCTACTGTAATCCAAATAAATAATAATGTGGGATAGTTTGGCTCCAACAGGAGTCTCCTTGTAACCCTTAATAGTTCGAGATTGGTGTAAGCATATTATATCTCTCATCTAAAAGCTTTTTTGTTAGTATTTACTATTGTTACTAGTAATGGAATGCTCCAATCCTAAATATATGAACCAAATACATGGGCTTGTGTCTATATTGACTGGTCTTTGCCATAAGTACCACTGTGGAAAATGCAGCTGCTCTGTCATGCTGACCTGGTTATTGGATATTTACCGTATGAGTATGTTGGTTTAATGTAATGGGGGTATTTGTAATGAAAAAGCAGCAGGAAGGGAAGAAGAATGGCTCAAGATTAGGCACACGTCCCCTCCAGTAGCCATTTGAGGGTTGTTGAGAGACAACGCCCACACTAGAAAACTCTTCAAAACTATCTCCTGACTCCAGCCAACTTACAGAGCTGATTTTGACAAGCAGGGCCAAGGAACCAGCAGATCAGAAGAACTGTAGCCGTTCAAAGAGACTCCCTCAAGAGGGGGTTAGCTTGCTGGGGGGAAAACCAGTCTGACACAGACACCCACTGGGGTGTCTGAAGAAGCTAGGCTTGGCCATGTCCCCGTTGGGGGATGGTAGGATAGATGTGATAGGATACATGTGCATGGTAGGATAGATGTCCAGGCAGATTTTTTATCTTTTAAAATCCTTTTTCTTTAAATGCTTTGTTCTTACTAGTAAGTGCTTTGGTCACAGACTCAAAGGGAAGAACAGCAGATGCCAAACCCAGTCAGACCTGCTAGGTAAGAACAGTTGATTCACGGGGTACAGTGGCCCAGCAGGGCCTGGTCTAAGAGGGGAGAATCCCACCCCAGGAAAGGTAAAGGCACGAAGACTGGCACCTGAAGGAGTGCACTCAGACACCAGGAAGGGAGCAAAGGTGCAGCCAACCCTGACAGTGTCAGTCACTTTTCTAGCCCTTTCTCAGAATTCTGCATACTTTTTGCCAAAATATTCACTTTCCAGCTTCCTTTTCAAAGGTAAATGTTTGTCTTTACAGGGTGGGGAGTGTCCTCCATCTTGGGGAGGTTGCGGTTTCATGAGCTGGACAATGGCTTCTTCCAGTGGTATGACAGTTTAAAGAATAGTCACAATGCCACCTCTTCATTCAGCTATTCAAAGGATTTTGCCTCCCACAATGAATTAGAAAAAAAAATCTGGCAGATAGATTGTGATTATCTGAACGGCAGGTATTTAAATCTCATTGTCACTGAAGTGCCTTGCCCAGCTTCCTTGCCGCAGCCACAAAGCCCGAGTGCCTAGGATCTTGCTTGGGCTAACATCTTAGTCTGATGGTAACATCCATTGTTCAAGATTTTGTGAGAGCAGCACAGTGAGTGCTGACAATATATACCACAGTGACATAGACTGCTCACGTGAAAGATACATGGCCTGCCATCTGCTCCTCTTCTATTTTATGGTCTTTAAATTGCACTGTAATAATTGCCTGGCTGTCATTCTGGAAGGAGAAACAGGCAGTGCAAGTTCTGCCGGCTAGCAAGGCATAGGGGGAGAAAGCATTCAGGCAGTAAACTTGAGACTAACTTTAACATTAGGTCTTGGAGGGAGGAAGAGTGAAGAGGGTATCAGGTTAAGGAAGGAGGATATTTTCTAGCAGCCTCTAACCTTCACTTCAATTTTTGTTCTTTTTATACCATAATACAGAACAAAACTATTTGAGAATATACTAGTGACAGCAGCCCTGCAATGGCCACCTCTACAGGTCATCTTGTCCATCTCTATTATCAAAGGGTCTGATTTTCCTCTCTGCACACACGCCATGGGAGAGAGCTCTGGAGAAAGAAGAACTTACAAGGATTCCCTCATAAAATGGGGGGTTGGGAGGGCCCTGTTTGTCTCCCTTTCACACCTACACTTGATGATAGGGCCCACTAAAAACTCTTTGGATCACAAGGACCCACTAGAGGCTAGAGTCATCTCTGCAGAGGACTCATGCCAGCTTTAGCCCCCACCCACTGGACCCCACACTGGCCCCTGAGATTATGGCTCCCCCTGTCACAGCTGTGCACAGATGTAAAGGCAGATCCCTGCCATGAAGGGGTTCTGTAGGAAAGGTAACATCCCCTATCTGCATTATCTTTTCTTTTTAAGCTCCTCAGGGCCGGAGAATTGGACCCACAGAGAAGCCTCCAGAAGTCCAAAGGAAAGGAGGAGACAGTGCTGCAGATGCAGTTAGGTGTTCTTTCTATGCACATGGGTGGGGTGGAAGAGCCATATAGCAATGGTACCCTTTGTATGCAGATCTGGAGGGCACAGTCCCACCCTATGAAAAATGTGATGTAAGTAGCTGCTCTACAAAGGCAGATAAACATGAGAGGTGAGAGGCAAGAGAGCAAGAATGTAGGGGCTTTATGAGAGAAAAGTATTAGTCAAGAAAGGCAGGTGAATGAGCAGGGAGAAGTCCACTCAGGAAACAAAAGGAAGGTAATCTGACTCTATGCAAAGAAGAGCAAGGGATGGAACAGTGATTCCGAATCTGAGAGCAACATCCTGCAAATATTTACATGCATGAGTAACTTGACTGTTTAAGTAGTCCCATTGCAGTCAAGGGTTAATAAAGACAAAGCGTTTAAATAGTTGTTTGCAGTGGTGGTGTAGCCATGTTAGTTCCAAGATATCAGAGAGACAGGGTAGGTGAGGTAGTATCTTTTATTGGACCAACTTCTGTTGGTGAAAAAGACAAGCTTTCAAGCTTACACAAAGCTCTTCTACCAACCGAAATTGATCCATTAAAAGATATTACCTCACTGCCCAACTTGTCTCACTCACTTTTAAAATGGAAAATGTTGGGGTCAAATATTTGAAATTCAGAGAGAAGAGGGTAATAATATGTTTTCAAAAAGTAAAAAACTTATAGAAAAGGCAAATGTTAATAGTAATAAAAACTGAAAAGAGGCAAAGGTTAAATTATAAAGTTTTAAAAGAATAGAAAAGGCAGGAATATGAAAAACAGCTTCCAAGAAACAATATGCCAGGATTAACAGTACACACACCACAGTCAGTGCAATGGAGTCAAATAACAAGAAATGGGAATTTGGAACGACTCAGAGACAGGGCTTTTTATTTTATTTTATTTTTGTAGCCCTTTCCCATCCTCCCCCCTAAGTAACTTGCCAGATCTTTGGGGCAAGGACTGTCTTTTGTCGATGTGCTTTGTGCCTAGCATGCTTGTGTGGTCAGAGAACAATAAATCATAATAAGGGGCCATTGTGTACTATCAGTGCCTGAGCAGAACTCCCCATCTGGGGCAATCACCATATTGCTGAATCAGGCCCCTTGTCTTTTGGCCGCCCAGATGATGGGCTTGCTGCTCACTACCGATATTGGGCCACACTCTGTGGGGATAAATGGGCACAGCGCTATTGATTTTCATGGAGTTTAAAACATTTGCACCAGCAAAAAATTTGGCCCATTAGTTTTAACATGGTGTAAATGAAGGTGCCCACAAGAATTGATAAGTGAAGCTGGTGGCGCTCGCTATCCTTTTCTGAAGGAAGATTTTAGGTTGGATGCAGCAGGAGCAGAAAACATATTGCACTCAGCTGAGGCCTTTATCTGATGGTCATCCCACCTGAGATTTGTCACTATGGAAACAGCAAGCAGTGAAACAAACCAGTCTGCCAGCAGATTAGTGTCAGCAGACCTGCAGTGGGATCAGTCCACTTGAGTATTGCCCCCAAGCACCTGAGCCAGCTTTGTTTTTCTATTTGCCCTATGAAAACAAAAGCTCTTCCTGTAATTATGTCAGTTTTAGTTGACAAATCTTTTATTAACTTGGCTTTCCGTGAAGGCATACAATGCATGGGAGCTTTTTCATGATGGGAGGATATAGCAATGGAGGGGGCACTGGGCCAGTTCAGAAACGAGTTTGTCATCCAAAGACTTCATTTAAGGAACACATTAACCTTTTTCAGTTTATATTTTGGAGCAATAAAACAGCAAAACACTTGACAATATTACCTCCATCGTGAAGAGAGAAAAAAATTTGAACCCTGGAAGACTTGATTTCTAAAACAAAATGTAATTGACTTCACTACAATGGTCGCACACATGTGTGCACACGCGCGCACAAACACTTGTTTCAAATCCCATCAGACTGAAATTTAGTGCACACATTTGCAGAGCAGATGTCCTCTAGCAAATAGAATAGAAGAGGAGGTGGGGTTTTTTGTTTGTTTGTTTTTAAATCAGTTAATATTTGAGGAGGAAATTTTACAAATTGTCAGTATAGTGTTTTTTGTGATTTTATTTTCTTTATTATTTTAGTATTTTTATGAAAATTAATTTTAAAAAAATTCACAAAGATAACTAACTTACAGCTTGTATACATCAAATAAAATTATGCATTGACACAAGTTTAAAGCTGCAAGACCAGACAAAATAAAACAAAAATCAGACAATATTACACAGATATTAGGGTGGGTGTAACAACAACAAAAAAAGACATCCAAAAAGGCAAAAAGGGGAAGAGGGAGAGAAAAGCAGAGAGGTCAGGTTGAATGGTAGTCTGGAATTATTGGATTGTCTCAGCATTCTTTATCCAAATGCATCAAGAAATGGGGTCCAAATTTCTTTAACTTCATATAGCCCTTATTGTGTTTGAGAAAAACAAACATAGTTCCATGCAAAAAAAGAACGTATAGCAGCAACATACTGTACTGTATACCATGCTATATGTTATAGTAGACATGATAAGTCTAGTGTTAAAGCCTAAATGAGTGTAAATCGTAACGTCTTGCATAGTGACCTGGGATCAAATTCTGTTCTCACATCAAGGAAAATCAGTTATAACTCCACTGAAATACCAGCATAACACATGAAGCATCACATGAGTAAGCAATGAATTAGGCCTGGTGTTTCCGAATGCAGTTTCCAAAAGAATCCACAAAAACCTGTGAATGGAAGACCGTTCCTAGTTGAAGTCATCAGGCCAAATTCACTGGTGGCCTCTCTCTATTGTACATAGTAGAGTTAGGCTAATAGAGAATTTGGCCCATCTTCTTCCATAACTCATGATGGGCCTCTTCCATAGTCCACTAAAGTCAATGGAAAGACCCACTGGGGTCTGATGAATTGTATATGTTCATAACAATACAATCTCTCCTGAAATAAGCAGGTTTTGAAAGACTCACAAATTACAATTTAATTTATTCCCCTCTCTTTTCACTGTTAGTTGAGCATCTTAAGCCAGTTCTCAGCCATGATCTGATTAGTGTTTGTTTTCAGTCATTAGGGTCTTTTCTGTCTTCAAGACATATCACGTGTGCTTGCCCACCGCCTACATCTCAAGAATCATGGCTCATCCTGTGACCAGCTCTAATAGAGGGTTTTTTCCTTTATTTTGAAACTGTAATGTCTATTTTAAATCAGAATGCATTGTTCCTGTCCTGACTGAGACTAAACAGCATCACTTGAAGGAATGAGAGCTCTAAAATGTGTCTTTTAGGAGCCATACAGCGGATTCACTATATTTGATGACAGAATTACTATCACTTGAACTAAGTCTGTCTATTTACTGCTTTGGAGAAGACTCAATAAAAAGTTATAAATAAAAGAATACTTTAAACACAGACATGTGAAACCACTCATCTGAGACGCATTTGTCCACTGGGACCCAGTACTGCACAATAAACACTGATTTAACTTGAAGTTTACCTCCTGTGCAATGAGAAAATAACTTTAAAAAAACCAGAAGGAAATGCATTCTAAAATTACCTCTGGGATTGGCTTTTCAGATCACTGGTGCCCTAATGTTTTGTAAACTTAGCATTTAAGATATTGACTTTTTTATACCCCACTGAAGGGTGGAAACTAGTGTTTATAGGGTTGAGGCTAATCCTTCGACAAATACTGTTTTACCAGGGTAACGTCAGAAAGGAATTGTGTTTTTTGAGGAGCGGGGGGGAAGACACTCTATAACAGAATGAGCTAAATAAGTAGATATGAACTAGCTTTCAAGTAAGAATATCTACTGTGCTGTTTGCAAACCTCAATTTCTATAGAAACTAGTTTCCAGATACAAAAGGCTGAGTACTGTACTTGTTCTCAAGGCTTTGCACTATTTCCCTGTGATGTCTCAGATGTGTTATATAATTCTATGGATGATTCAAGCATGTCTTAGGCTAAGCCACAGCTATTTCACCCTCTTCATGTCTTTACTTTTGATCTATGTTCTGTATATTTTTAAAAAAAACAACCTACAAACAACCTTAAACTGCTTGTGTCACACCATTTCATAGCTCAGGCACCTGGACTCAGTAGGTGTGTGTTGTGTCAATCAATGACAGAAAACACTTGGCCATTCTCTGATCTGAATCATTCCTACTTACGATGCTACATAAAGTAATAGTAATAGAAGTGTAAATGATGCTGTGGAATGTCCAAGCTATGCTAAACGAATTAAGGGGTTTCAATTACTTAATGTAGTATTTTTGTGCTTTATCAAGCAATCTGGGATCTTTTGTGCTGTATGAGGAATACTGTATCTATGTTGGGGTGGGGGGAATTATTTGTTATGATGGTTCATTTGCCAGGAGTTTAGCACATGAACTGCCCGGCTGAGATGGATTAGTGTTAAATTAGCCCAAACGGGGCAGTTGACAGAGTCCTTGCTATACCCATTGCATCCAGTTCCGGACACCGGCCAGGACACTGAAAACAAGAAGGAATTGAGATAAAAATATTTTGTACGAAGGCAGGACCAGCTTTCATGGAAAATTACAGAAGCATCACTAAGAGACAACTGAGAGTGGAGGAGAGGTGGAGCATTTAGTAACAGTCTGCAGTTACTAGAAGGCATAAACACTGCTAGAGGCTGATGTAAAAAGCACCAAGAGAAAGCTATTTGCATTTCATTGGGCCTAGAAAACCCAAGAACTATGCTACATATTCTTGAGTGCCATCTACTGGCACTTTATTAACAATTTAGAAATTCAGGGTATGTCTACACAGCAATAGAAAGAAAAAAAAACCTCAGGGCTTGGAGCCCAAGTCAGCCGATTCAGCCTCATGGGGCTTTAGCTGCAGGGCTAAAAATTGCCGTGTAGACGTTCGAGCTCTGGATGGTGCCTGGGCTTTGAGATCTACCCCCCTTGTGGGGTCTCATAGCCCAGGCCCCTGCCTGAATCCGAACATCTACACTTCAATTGTATAGCCCCACAGCCTGAGCCCCATTTCAGCTGACCCAGGCCAGTCGGGGCCATGCTGGGGTCCTTTCATCACAGTGTAGACATACCCACAGAGCACTCTCCTAACAAACACCACGAATGAAGAGAAAGTTCTCGGTGTAGAAAGTTCTTGGGTTATATCTTGGAGCAATAGGATGGAGTTGTGAAATGGAATATATAGACATTCAGAAAAGACTTCCTGTGAGAGAGAGCATGCTCCATATTGGCTGTGGATAGATTCCCAAGCAAGAGATGGAACGGTAGTGGGAGGGGAGGTATGCCAACAGAGCTCTGGCAGTGATAGAGAGACTGAATAGATGTTGTAGCAAGAATTTTCTGCCTCTGGCTTCTGTTTCAAATCAACCCTGGCCTGACTTTTTTTGATGATTGTCATGTTTAGGATCCTGGTACCCACCCACAAGCCTCTGGAACAATAATGGCAGTCACTTGCCTGTATTCGAATTAAAATGGTAAACACTTGGGCTCAGGGACTGTCTGTCATATGTTTGTACTACAGTACCTAGCACCATGGGCCTCTGGCCTATAGATACTACCATAATACAGATAATAGAATATGTGGACCAAGTGGATTTTCCTGCTCTATTGCATACTTCGGTATCATTCTGTCAGGACCTCCCTCACATAACGTATTCACAGTTGATGATTTAGTAGGGGCCTAATACTCTGAGCATCCTCAACTCCCACTCATTTCAACGGATATTAAAGACACTGAGCAGCATCTCTCAGGAGACACTTAGCACATTACAAACTTGAGCCGTAATGCTAAGGTTATGCTAGGTGTTTGCAAAAGAAACATGGCAACAAGTTTGCTGCTCCCAAACGCTTATGGGATAAGCCCCCTTAAGAGCATCCTCAATATGGACCCATATTCCTGTTTGGAGTCTCATTGACTTCAGGAAGGCTCCACAGGAATACAGATTCAAAGTGGCACATCTATTTGCAGAATCAGGGCCTAAATCTGATCATTTGAGCATTATGAAAATATGAGCTGGTCTTGGTTGGGATTTTTGTGGCAGTCTCTCCTGCCATAGAGTTTTATTGGCTTCCTTAAAAAAATAATTCTAATTAGAAAACATTTTACAAGACAAAAGTAAAGATGGAGGGAAGGAGGGAAGAGGTCATCAGAAATAAAACAAGCTGTATAAAAAAAGGGGAATAATTCAGACTGTTTCACACTACTTTGGATATTTCTATGAAACCTGAGGGAATTTTCCAGGTTCAAATAGAAATGACTAACATTTTTTTTGCTGGTATTTTTTCTATATTTATACATTAAGCCACTTAGCAAACAACAAAATCCGATGCATCTTTTGAATGTCATAACATTTATGGCAACAGTTAGAAAAACAGTCTGACAATGTGGTTGTATTACTAGAGAAGACATTTTATTTTAAAGTTACTGTCAATTAAATAACCTGTTTCTGATTGTTTGCTTTGTGAGAGGAAGCAGTTTGTCAGGACATAGGTGATACCTGATCTTTTTTATCTAGCAAAACATGATCCAAGATACCAGGCTTTTTCAAATGATTCGAGTTTTATTTTGTCTCACTTTACATTTGTTCAATTATTGTTTTAAAGACCATAAATCATAAGTAAAGAGAACAAAAACTAAATGTGTGTTATCTTCCTTCAGCCTGTGTCAAATGGGGAAAAGCACTCAAATTTCTAGAAGGGCATGAAAATGAAGGAAATGCAATTTGTGTGGGCTTCAGTGAAGTAGACACCAGGGCATTCAATGAGTTTCTGAATGGAAAAGCTATACAGACAAATCATTTGTTACATTATGTGGATACCACATGCTTCTCAGAGTCATACGTCCAAATCATAGCATATTACCTCTGTTTTGCCTCCCTTTGCACACAATTTTGCACACAAAATTGCATGCATTTGAACTTGCTTGGTTAACTGCCATGGAGACAGAAGTCCCCTATTAATCCACAGAGCAGGTGCAGCATTAACAATGGTGATGCAAGCTTCCCTACACATGTATCTGAACTCTTACCTGGAGAGACCAGCTTTAGGAGTGAAAGGAGAGCTCAGTGACCCATGTCCACTCAATCTTTAGCTTCTCTGCTGAGGCCCCTCAACAAGGATGCCCATTGCAATGGGCACCCATCCCTTGGGGACTGGGCTGAGACCATCAACCTATTTCAAATACAGAACCAAAGAGCATTTGGATTCCAACCCCTTTCAGTCACTACTGTTCTGAGCTGGAGTCAAACCAGTAGTCCAAGTGAGACGCTCCATTTCCTGATGATAACCCATTGAGCAGTCCAGTCCTTCTTTATGCATGTTAAATCCAGCTCTGGAACTAGGCACACAACTGAGAGTCTGGGGCTCGGGGAAGGAGGGGCACTGTTCCTTTGAACACACAACACATCACATACCCATAAGGATGATCAATGGCAACATGTTTATCTCCCTTTAATAGAACAATCTATATTCAGCTGAGTGACATTGCAAGCAGAAATACCAGGAGCAAACCTTTACTTGTATTTTCTCACCTATAGAGAGCTCATACTCTCATCGCTCAGCATATCAGAATGTGAATTTGTGGAGCAAGCTGCCACTCTTCATCTGCATACACATCATTTTATCAGTTTAAAAAGGTTTATTCTTATCTTCAGTTGTAGGGTATGGTTTGAATATAGGACACCTGTTGAATCTACTGGAGAACGTTGGAGATAATAATATAGCTACTTGACACATCCCTACTAAAATACAGCAGCAATTCAAAAGGAAAAATATTTGATCAGGCACAGGTTCAGCAAAATTCAAATTATTCAAATAGATGTCGGGGGGGAGGGGGAGGGGAGGGAGGAAATAGCTCCAATCAAGGAAAATATCCTTCAGACCCTAGAACTAGCTCTCGTCTGTTTTTAAAGTACAATTCAACTTACATATTCCACACGCATGCTCTACTCTTATTAAAACTTCTTACAGTAAGACAAAGTTTGAAGCCTAACAAAGAAAATGTTGAACACCGTTATGGCATTTGAACACCAAAGCCCACTGCAGTCAATGAAAAATTTTCCATTAGGTTCAATGAGTTTTGTATCAGGTCCTACGTTTCTAGAATGTAAAGAGTCACATAACCGAGAGTTTTGGTTTGTTTGTTCAGAATTTTGATTAGTTTTTTAAATGTTCTTGCTTTATCTGATTCTCCTCTTGCTCATACTGGTAAATGCATCATGAGGAAGTTAATTTAAGCCAATGGATTCACACCCCAGTGTAAGGCTAGTGTGAGAAGAAAATCAGGCTCCCACACTTTGAAAATCAAAGGGACAACATAAGTGTAACTGAAGGCAGAAATTGGCCTTAAGAGATCAAATGAAAAATGCTTTCAGCAACAGCTACTCTTTTAAAGCCGAGTGTGTTGTCTATAACTGTTACATTAACTGTCCATTATTGTTACATTAATGCAGGGGTCTCACCTGCTTGATCAGCCCTTACCACTGCCCTACTCCCACTGGCAAGGTATGCAGAGCCAGGCCTCACGAGGTATGTTGTTTTCTTTCCTCTCTGCAGTGTCTCTGAATTCCCATACCTTTGTCAGAGAAGGTGAATGGACCACAGTTGTACTGGGTGAGCAGCCTCCTATTCAGCATATTGTTTGAATTATTTAATTATTGCTTATGCTGCCACTGCATTTACTAATTTAGACACTTCAGCAGTAAAGGAAATTTACTACCGGTTACAGCATGATTTGTTTGTGCTTATATTTACAGAACATGCCATGGCAGCACCATTGTCTTATAGATAAATCATACAAACTGCTGCTGTGACTCATATACTCCAATATATTAAATGCACTGTTGTCTTTTATATCCTGTAGGACAAAGGACAATCTCGCATCAGCAGCAGAGATCTTTCAGAATGTCATTGAAAGTCAGCAATCAGGAATCCATGGAGTACTGAATGTCCCTGAGGATATTGTGGTGCATGGAGAAACACAAGATAAACTTGCTGCCAAGTTAGCATCTGTACTCCAAAGGCTGCAAGAAAAGAATCGAACTTAGGGAGAAGCAAATTACAAGTTACAGAGGGTTATGTGGGACCATGTCATGATACAGCCCCTAGTACTGGGGCTGTTTCTGTCATAAGAATAAAAATCATTTTATGGTTGAGTTTGTTTTCAGAGGGTTTTGATTAAGAAAATAGTGATGCCATTTGATTGAAAGGAAGGGATAGGTGTGTTTATGATTTCAATACACAAAGTGCAACCATGTACTAGCACTATGAATTACTTATTTTAAAATTAAGGAAGACAACAAAACAAGAACGAACAAGAGTAAGGTTTCCATGAGAGAGCATGATGTTGGTTGCCTTGGTAACATACTGCATCAGCTCCACCTCACAAAATGGCAGCTGCCCTTGAAGACTCCTGGAGACGTCAAGGTGAAATACGCAGAAATCAAAATCATTACTTTGTCATCCCTCTGCCGAGTGGTAGCAGAATTCAAGGACTTGAAGGTGAGTTTCCTGAGGAGGAGAAATCAGTGACATGGAGGCCCTGTGTTTTCTTTGTGCAACTTGTTTTAGTTACATTATAGACACACCAGTCCTTGAACGGACGTGGTTGAACACCACAAGCAGACAATCCCTTCTTTCAGGAATTGAAGCCAACACACTAGTGCCAAGTTCCCATGGGGCAGCTCTGCTAGTTAAAGAGTTTAAGGTGGATAGGAAATTCTCCTGCTTCTTGCAACGACTCCACCAAAGAGAAACAGAACAATAATGCATCATTTTTTCAAAGGCTCTGCACTGCCCCCAAATGAAGCACACCCCCACCAATATGCCTAATAGCACCATCTGGTGACTCCCACCATAACAGGTTCATCGCTACCTACACCACCTAAGTAACAAAGGGCAAAGATTTAATTGTATAGTGCATTTGTTTTGGTGTAAGAAAGGAGGTATAGCTGTAAGATGCCACTGAGCCAAAGACTGCTGTAGAAGCAAGAAATCATCTGGGTTTCATTAATCATTGCTTGTTTCACTCCAGATTTAGCAACCAATACACAGCCACAACGTGAATCGACAAACAAAGATCAGCCATGGGAATGGGCTGATAGACACAGAGATGCTTGTATGCCTTTAAAAGCCACGATAACAAGGGATACTCTTAGCTTATTTTAATTAACACCAGCAAAATGAACTAATTGTTGATGCCAGTTCAGTTGGGCTGGGAGCTATACTAATCTAAAAGGAAAGCCAAAACCCTGACAAAGTGAACATTGTTGCATGTGCTAGCAAGTCACTCTCACCAGTGGGGCAAAGAGGTTCATACAGTAGACTAAAAAGTGAAGTTTTCACGGCAAACAGGATGCCAGCATTTCCATCTTCATTAGTCTGAGCACAGTTTTGTGTTTATTGTGTTTAGTAATGCCACATGCATGCCTCCATACTGAACAGGAAGAATGGTATTCATATCAGTCACTGGACTATCAAGCAAATTAAAAACCAGGGGAAAACAATCCACTGGTTCTTTATATCATGACATGCAATAAAACCATGACAGGCAGAATGTAGTAGAATATAATAAAGCAGAAACTCTGGCTTTTTTTGTCGCATCCATGCTGTCCTCAGAGCAGTGATACTGGGTGGAATAAATAAGGAGATCTTTGATAGCTGTCTGCCACTAGGGTTTTTGTTTAGCTGAACCAGTTGTCACTGGCAGCCCTTTTCAACACTGCTGTTGTGTCACACCACTGATTCTCATCTTGAGATTTTTTTTGCCCCACCATGCAGGTTTGGTGACTTAGGTTTTGATGTTTTTAAACTTTCGTGTTCCTTATTTTTTGCTCCTGTGATATGTATTGGGTGGATGGATTTGGATGAGGAATTTGTGCTCAGCACCTCTGCCATGCCCTTGGAATCTGTCAGCTCCATTCAACAAACCATATCACTCCCCCTCCACTAGCTTCCTGTCGCCTTCTGCTTCAAAGCCAACTCCACATCCTCAAGGTGTTCCATGACCTACCTCACAGCTCTCATTTCCTCCTTCTCCACCACTTGGGCCACATGCTCTCCTCCTCCCATACATGGCACTGCACCTTTTTACACTCCACCCCAGACACTGGGAATATCCTCCTCCTGCATTCAGGCAACCTCCTTCTTCTCATATAAATGACTACTTAAAACTCCCCTCCTTCAGCTAGCTCTCCAGCACTGAGCTCAACCTAGGCCCTCCCCACTGCCACTCCCACACCTGGCATTGATGACAGGCATGTAAATATAAGGCAGACTGCCAACACGGGTTAAACCTAAACTCAGTGTCACAGACAAAAGCAGATGCAGTAGTGTCCCTGCTAAGGATTAAATCATATATTACATAGAAGAAAGATAAGTTGGATGAGGTAATAATATCTTTTATTGGACCAACTTTGGTTGGGGAAAGAGACAGGCTTTTTGAGCTTACACAGAGCTCTTCTGCAGATCACCCACCTTGTCTCTCTAATATCCTGGGTCCTACACAGCTACAACAACACTGCAAACATAGAAGAGAGAGACAGTTAAAATGATAAAAATAATCATCAAAACTGAGAAGCTAGCAGGATTCTCTCTGCAAATATTCCTTTGATGGCAAATTTTGATTTATCCACATTCTCAACCCTTTTAAGTTTGCTTTCCATGGACATTCAAACACCCACCCATATACTCATGGGAAAAGGAATTTGGGACCCAATCCAGTATCCACTGAAGTCAGTAGAAAGACTCTCATTGACTTCAGAGTGTGGTGTCTCTGTTCTTTGGGCTCAGATTGGCAAGGTGATGAAAACTCTCACCCCAATCCAGCAAAGCATTTCAGTTCCAATGCTTAGAATATTTGCTGAAAGCAAGTTTTGAATTTGTATATTGGTTTGTAATCTTTGAAATTCACACTATGTTGGGAAACTACTCTCCCTAAGTTACCAATCAAGGACCAGAGTCAAATACCACGACTTGCATAGCTGAACAATTGCAAATATTCACAAGTTTTGTTCACAAGTTACACGCAGACCAAGAATTATTTGCTGTAGAAACTCACAAATAATTTAGAATAAAGAATTTATTGGAAAATTTAGCAGCCTGTTCACAGGCAGTTCTCAAACAGAATAAAAATTAAATTCATCCAATAATTGTTTAATTGCACATTATTTGCTTGTGTCTGACAATACTTTACGCTGTACCTTCTGTTCAAAGACTTCAGAATGTTTCACACACATTAATGCAGCCACACTCCTCTGCTGTGACATGGGAGATGTATTGTTCTCTCACATTTGTAGATGAGGGAGCCAAGGCACATAAAAGTCAGCCAGCAAATCTCTGATAGATCCTTGGGAAAACCCAAGGACAGTAATTTCCAAAATGAGTAGTGACTTTGGGGACTTAGCATGCGACACCTTTGAGGTGACTGTCAGAGGGAGGGTTCTCAGTACAGATGAGCAAGAAATGGTTTTCCAGTCCTGGGAGGTTTTGAGACTTCAGAATTTTTCCTCTCCAGAATCAAGACAAAATGTTAAAATCTCAAAACTTTTTACAAACTGATAATCCAAAAAAAAAAAAAAAAAGTATGAAGGTCAATTGAAACATTGCGTTTTGACCATTTCAAAGTACCATTTTGATTTTTTTAGACCTTTTCTTCATACAAATTCACTAACATTTCAAAATGAAAAGTCATTTGGAACCAGAAAATGATCATTTTCATTTTGACAACTTAAACTCTTTTTTTTTCCCCCACCCAAAAAATTTGTATTTGAAGATTTGTCAAAACAGACTGTTTCCCGCAAACACATTCTGTTGGGCAAATTGGCATTTTCCTATAAAAGAACATCTTGTCAGAAAATTCCCACCCAGTTCTTATGCTTGGCAATATCTGAAAAATTAGACTGCTGTAAGACATCTCAAGTTAAGCTCCCAAAATCCTAGATCGTTGGAAAATGTTGAGCCAGATCTCCTGACTCCCAGTCTAGTGCTTTAACCACAAAACAATGGTCCAAAAAGAAAAAGACGTACTACAGAGAGACTTGTTAACAGACATCCTGGCACCATGAAGACTGATTTTCTCTGCCTCTTTCCAGGACAAGAGGGGCACCAGCTGTTTTTCTTCCTTTACACTCAGACTACAGTTATTTAATCCACTGCAGCAGAGAGGAGCAGAGTAAATTAATAATCCATACGGGAGAGAAAGAAGAGAGAGTCAGAGAAGGCTCACTCAAGTACAGTGCAGCATCATTACTGCACACGATAATTGTGTTTTGAGCGGTGCTACATTGCCAAAAAAAAGCAGCCCTGGGTCTTCTCTTTGCCCACTGCTGCATTTGAACTTTGAACTCTCAAGGTTTCATATTTTGTCCAGACACCAAGGACTTGGAGTTAGAGGCCTAAAGCCTGGGGCTTCTCGCTAGTGCTAATCAGAATTTTTCAAATGAATTTTTATTGTTGAAAAATGGCCTTTTTTAAATGAAAGTTTTTGTGAAAAAAAAAATTTGGGGGTGTGTGTGAAAGTTTCCATTTTATTCAAAAGTGAAATTTTTCTCTTCAGTTTTCTGCCTTCCCCCTCCCCTTCTATCCTCCTGCTGCTTTTCAGTTGCAAAATGAAAACAAGAGGGGGAGGGAGAAGGGGGCGGAAGAACCCCACCAAAATACCTGAAAATTGAAAACACCAATGTTTTTGAAACTGTTTGAAATTCTTATCCAAAAATTTCAAAACAAAAATGTTCCCTTTTCAAACCTGCGGAATAGAAATGAGTTCAAAATTTTCCATGAAAAATGGTACAAACCTTTTTAACCAGCTTTTATTGTTACTTATACACAAACAACTAAAGACATCTCAGAGAAATGGTCCCTTTAGAAAATACATCGCAATATCTAGCAGTTCAAAGGGTCTTTACTGGCTGTATTGCTCATCCAGAATAGAGCCCCAAAGACCCATGCTGAACACAGGCTCACCAAAATGAAAGGACTCAATAAAACAAAATCCTTCCTCCATTTTTACAAGGGGCTGCTACTGACTCTTTGAAGCAGGTAGTGCAATGGACTGATGGGACTGTACCTGTAGCTATAAGAGTTACCAACCTCCTGTCTATGCCTTTAGCTCATCCCAGCCCTGTGGGCAGGGAGGAAAATGAAGAGAGACAATGCACCTGGTGCTCTGAATCAGCACAGCAGGCGGGAGGATGACTAGGTACTCCATAGTGTAGCAGTTAAATAAAATGCTTTGTGCTGCTTTGCCTGGAAACCACCTCCTTTGTCTCACTGAAGCCGCATGAGTAAGAATAGAAATCCAATTTTGTCACATCACACTTGCACCCACTACCCAAGTGTCTGGATAAAAAAAGCTACCAAAAAAAAAAAAAAGCAGCCATTAGACACTGCTGGTTCTTATAATGACCTGAACTCATTCCAAGTAGGTTGATACAGCTACCCTTGGAGATTTTGACTTGTTGAATCATTATGCAGATTCTTGATGGGTTGACACCTTGGAACAGCATAACCCTGAATATTATTGTGCATGCAGCATCACTTTTTCCAGACTGTGGTTTAAGTGTGATTTAAAGTTCTGTAGATGGGTTTTTTCCCTTTCTTTTTTCTCCAAAGTATAAACTCTAGATGTGATCTCAGACTGGAGGGCTGCAGGAATGATAATCTAAACACTGAGGCAAGTTTCCTGTGCGAGTATGACTAGTCAAGCTGCAAATGAAAATCTAAAGCCTGTACTTTTTCCATTTATCAATGTTCCAGAAAGGAAAGAATTAACTATCAGAACCATTGAGATCTGGTTGGGAGGGGAAGGAATGAAGATTGGGAAAGCAGGTGGAGATTATCAAGACAGCAAAACTGATTAACATACAGGACTTGTAGGTGTGACAATACATAGAGTCATTTTAAGCCTCCTCACTAAGAAAAATGTAGTGGAGCAGTGCACACAAGAGGAAGGGGCACACATGTACTGTGGAGGAAAGAGTGACTACAGCTTCTACTTACAAGAATTACCAGACTAACGCTATGTCTACAGTGGCAATTGAACGACAAAACTTTTGTCTTTCAGAGGTGTTTAACCCCTCACCCCAAAAGACAAAAGTTTTGCCACGACAAGTGCCAGTGTGAACAGCATGTTGTCGGCAGGAACACTCCCACTGACAAAGCTAACCCCGCTCCTTGGGGGTGGACGTTTTTTGTCACAGGAGAGCCGACAAACAGCGGCTACACTGCACAACTTTTAGTGGCACGGCTGTGACGACATAGCCACGTTGCTAAAAGCTGTGTAGTGTAGACAAAACCAAACAAACCTTCTGTAGCACATGATCTTTAAATTAGAGGAGAGATTGCAATTAGTGTGCAAACAGCATAATGCTGCAGTCCTTACTCAGGCTAGACTCTAAATGTGGCCAATGCGAGTCTTACATGTGTGGAGACTGAAAGACGAGGCCCAAAAATGTTTTTGATAATAAACATTTTGAAGATAATAATAAATATTTATCATGGGAAAAGGACTTTGCTCCTTTTTTTGGTGCAATCAAGTTTATCTGTATTAAGAAGCAATATAGCAAAACACTAGGAGATGAGTATGTGAGTTAAGAGATTTTATTTGATAGGCAGAAGAACTGAAATTTATACCTTATTATGAGATGTTCAACACTAAAGTAGGGTGAAGCTGCAGGGTCTGGCTTTTAGTTTATAACGAAACAACTGGAAATCCAAAGACAGCAGTTGATATCCTCTATGAAGTCGCAAGCAAACTGAGCATGAAAATAATCACAGATGAGTCCCTTTATAAAGAGTGGTCTTGTAACATTAAAGATGTGGATGGCCAAATCTCTGTCTCCTTATGCTCCCCCTGAGATCCAATTGCATGAGTACAATAGTTCTGTGTGCTAATATGGAGTAATCAAATCTCATTTTTCAGGATGCAAGATAGTCATGTGACAGCTCAGCACGGTACTTTTTCAGTCATTTATAGCAAGACAAAATTGGCCAGGTGCATTATGGTTTTTATTGTTTGTGGGTGGGTTTTGGTTTGTTTGGGGAAGATGTTGTTTCTCTCTATCAGGTACTGATCACTGCATGATGCAGGAAACCAGATCTGATGATAAATTATATATATATATATATATATATGGGGGGGGTGTCATTTATTCAATTAATAATACATCCAGAAGTATTTTTATTCCAAATCACACAGATTTCAAAGAGAGACATAACCATGACTTTTCTACTGTTTTGCAGTGACACTACAAAACAGTTCACTTCATCCAGGCTACTTTGAGCAATAAGGTCCAATGGCTGAATTAAAATTCATTGCTTAGTCCAATTAAATGCTTTCAAGATCCTTTAAACATCTCAAATGCAAGGCATAAAATCCAGATTGTGCATAAAAGAAAAACAGGGGGATATAAGAAGTTATTTGAAATGCATCCTAATGTTTAACAGATTCCATTTCAAAAGTGCTCAAGTAAAATAAAGCTAAAATGAAACAATCTTTTGAGATTAAAGGCAGTTAAAATTTCAGAACAAAAGATTTTTTTTAATTACCTACTCCAGTTTTAAAAACACATTTTATTTACACAAAAGGGACTTAATTGTGTCACATAAATTAACTCCATGCACAAAAGGAAAATCAAATACTTTAATTAAAGTTTGTGTGGGAAAGCATCCTCATCTAAATGAGCTCAAAAGAATGCACTTCCAAGACTTTCCGAATCATTTCTATTCTTCATCTCCACACACACATAGCATCTTAGAAACACTGGGATAATTTGCTGCTCTGATGCTTTATGATGACCTAAAACTTTTATGACAGGTTTCAGAGTAGCAGCCGTGTTAGTCTGTATCCGCAAAAAGAACAGGAGTACTTGTGGCACCTTAGAGACGAACAAATTTATTAGAGCATAAGCTTTCGTGGGCTACTGCATATGCTATATGCATCCGAAGAAGTGGGCAGTAGCCCACGAAAGCTTATGCTCTAATAAATTTGTTCGTCTCTAAGGTGCCATAAGTACTCCTGTTCTTAAAACTTTTATGGAAGAGATGAAGGGTTTTTTTGTTTTGGGTTTTTTTTAGGGGGGGAGTGTCTTAATTTCTCAGTGCAGTCAGCACGTGATGTGGTCACGACCTTGCAGCCAACTTCATTCTGTACATTGTTGCCCCATTCTATTTGCTAAGTCAGATCCTTCTCTTGCATCCCACTTGCTCTGAGAGGCAGTTTGTTTCAGGATATCTATTCCAGCACTGTTTTGCATCCAAAGTGCTGTTGAGTACAGGCAGAGAGAGAGAGAGAGCTCTTTAATCTCTTCTTGCCTGGTGGTGAATCTGGCATTGCTTGCACAGAGGTTGTGAAATGGCTCAAATGTTGCATGCTTCACATTTTCCTCTGTGTGCTGTTGCTGCTGCCGCCGCCACTTCCATTCCCGTCTAATTTCTATTTTGGCTCAGCTTCACATGTATCACATGTTAAAACAAAGGGCCAAATCAACACAGGCTTAGAAATTAGCTTTAGAGGGGACAGGAAATGTCATGAGTTTTCCTGGGGGGGGGAGAAGGGTTTGTCCTTCCACAAAGTGAGCATTGCTTTCAGCACTTAAGGATCTCAAAACAGCCATGGAATGCAGAGAGGGCCATCCTCATGCAAGCCTGGTCTCTCCACACAGCTCTCTAGGCCACCCCTTTACCCGTAGCCATGGTGGCACTCTCTCAAGAGCCCTGCTGGCTTCAGCCCCTGACCCTACACTTCCATGGCTGAGCAGAGCGGCAGAGAACACTGAGTGGGTGAACTTGGAGGAGCATCATGTGGGAGTGAGGAGCACAATGCTGCGGAGAGCAGCCCTCAGCACTTTCCCTCACAACCTGCAGAGACCCAGCTCTATGGTGTACCTACAAAAAAGGCTTCCACAGGATCTAGGGAACAGCATATAGAGCCACCACCCCCTTGTTCTGTGCACCTCACTGGCTCTCTGCCACAGGCAGTACCAGTGAGATTGATTGGGCCTTAGCCGCCATCTATGAATCCTGCAGTATGATTGTCCGAGAGCCAGTCATTAATCCCGGAACTTAGCTCATTACTTCACTGTGAGCCAGGCAGATCCTTCTGTCCCTGAACACTCCAAACCCTCTTATCTTCCCATACTTACCAGTCTCATACTATAGAAGTGGAACTTAATTTTCACAGAGACCGTAGAGGGAGCTCACTCTTCACTATGAGACCAATCCTACAGCACTCAGTACTTGATCCATCAAAACACCCATTGAGCCCATTTGGGGCCTTTGCCTGAGTAAATACTATGTAAGATCTGATCATGTAGCAATAACGACGACAACAATAACACTAATCCTGATGTGCTATTCTCAGACGACCGTTAAATCCAATTATTTTCTGTCGAGTGCCTGTGTTTCTCCTCCTTCATTCTTTGTTACTAAAGGCTCCAGCAAGAAAAAAGGCCAGGTCCTCAGCTGGTGTAAATGGGCATAGATTCATTAAAGGCAGGGGAGCTGTGCTTTGGATCTAATCCAGTCCAGTCATTGGGTCTTACTCATTCATCCATTCCTGACTTTTGACCATCCTGTCACTGACATCAGAATAAACTCCTGGATTCTGAGACCACAACTGGCTGCTGTGAAAACAGTTTTGATACCCCTATACTTATGGCTTCAGATGTAGTGAAAGCACAAGAGGTAGCTGAATCCTTAAGGGACAGATCCCTGATTGCGTGTCCCATCAGGTATTCGGGTGCTCTTTAATCAATCCTGTATCCTAATATATGTATGTATGTGAGTGAGTGAGAGAGACAGAGAGCACATTAGCACCTTTTCTTTAATATATACTTTTCCAATAGTTATAATGCCCTTCACCACAGTATTTTCTGGGAAATAAATGAACAGGTTCCAACTTACGTCTCACACATGCCAACTAATTCTCAGGATTCAGCATGGCTCTGTCTTTCACTGTTGCTTAAAAAAAAGATATTTCAGCTCTCCATACGAAAGCAAAGCAAACTCCAGCATAGTGATCATGCACAATCAGCATGGCTGATTAAACTAGAGAAGTATATTTATGCACCTGACGAGTCAGGAATTGCAGAAAAACCTGCTGGGAGTGATTTGAAAAGACTAATGAGACTTTTCCTATCACTGACAGGGAATACCTCCCTTTAAAGGTGTAGGAGCATGTCATTTAGTTTCAGTACAGCCTTCACAAAATCATTCATTCTCATGTGAAAACTAGAGCTATTAAAGGGCAAGAAATGAGTGTGTTTGCTTTAAACCTATAATAATGTAGATTAAGGGCAGCAATAGAGAATAGCTCTGAAGGAGTCAGATGCACGATTCTATCATTTTATGGCCGAATATATTCGGCAACTATGGGGGAAGGAGCATTTTCTCATTTTCCTACTGTTAATCTTAGTCTAGAAAATCTTTGTAGAATATGTTGCCAGATTCTCTACAGCTTATTAAAATGTGGAAGACCTGCAAAACAATTTCAATAGAGTAAACAAAAGACATGAATGTCAGGCCACACAAAATGAATCTTATTACTATCTGCCTAAACTGAATGTCAGAGGGATAAATAGTGTGTTGTAAAGGCTGGTTCTGGCTTTTATCCTTTGAAGCTATCTGCAAATAATTCCCAGTCAAATCAACCATGTATGGGAAAAATCAAGTGTTCAAAAGAAAAAGCACCTAGAATCACAAACTTTGAGCACCACATAGAAATAATTTTCTTCGGGTACATGCATATTGATTTATTCCAATTGGGTAGAACACTCTGGATACAGATGTATTCCTCCCTCTCCCTCTAACATGCATTGTATCAACAGCAGCTTCAAGGTGGCTGAAATGGAAATGACAAACACTTTGTGAAAACGACTGAAAGATGGTCCAGTTTAGCTGTAGCTTCTGCAAGTGTTTCTGCACCCTCTGCATAGGTTCCATTTCATCACTTCTCCTAGCAATACTCTCCTGTGAATCATAAAAGGCAACCCCACATCTTAAAACTGGGGGAAACAATTTTTCCTCATTCACCAATGCTGGAAGCACACATCTGACATGGTAGCCTTCTCTACCGTGATACTCAATGGTATAGGTACCGCAGCGGGGGCAAATCCTGCCCCTCCCTTTGTAGTTATGGAAACCTCTGGCTGCAGAGTGAAAACATTCTGTTGCACAAGTAGATTGTGGAACAGGATTTTGGGTGCCCATCTCAGATTCTTTGGATGCACCTGTGCAGTGGAAGGAGGCTCGCTATGGGCAGGCCAGGAGAAGAGACAGGATGAGGACGTGCAGCAGGATGGATCTGCCAATACTGCCTCATGGGGCAGGGTCACGTAAGGGGCTGCAGAACCTACGCCAGCTATCGGAGTGGAGTAGCCTTTGAGGACAGCTGGGAAATGTTTGTAATTTTTTTTATAAATACACTGAGGGGGCATATGGTATCTGTATGGTATTATCCTGCCTGTGTGCACAGAGCAAAGTCAAAAGGGGTTGTAAAGAAATGAGACACGCAAAATAAAAAGGTCAAACAAGGGCCTGGATAAGGAGCATCTCCACAAGCACCAAACAGAATAGCCAGGTTTACAGCATGAAGAGTCAACTCAGCCCAGCCCTGGGCTGTTTTGCCAAGGCTGAGAAGAAGGAGATAAAGAGACAGACCTGCCCCACAGAGACGACTTTGGGAGAGTTGTCAGCAGCTGCAAGGTGACACACACTGACTGAGCATCATGGTCTGCAGCAAGCAGGCTGTAACTTGTGGGGCAGCACCAATGCTATGTCTACCTAGGAACCGGAGGGGAAGGCCAAGCACAGGTGTGACAGCATGTGCATAGATTTCCTGTTACTTTACATCTGTTTCACGGAGAGCTGTGCACTTTTTAAGCCCAATACATCATACTTCATTTTTAAAATCTGCTTATGTGTCACTGCATCCAGTTACTGTCCCCAGGATCCCGAAAGGAAACTCTTCCAGGTGCCAGGTCCATTGCACCTGCTCAGGATTATGGTTGGCAAGCAGAGGGGCCTAACCTGGAGACCCAGTCGGAGAGTGGTTAGAGCAGGGGTCCTGTCCCAATGAGAAGCGGAGGCACGGGCCTGTCACTAGGAAGGGAAGCACTCGGTGGACAAGAGAAGTCCCTCAGAAGTGGCAGCCTACCCAGGAACCACGACAGCCTCCATGGAATGGTTTTTCCATCTTTCAACCAGCTGCATGCGAGACCACAACCCTTCTCCCCAGCACAGAAGTAATGCTGCTTACTTTTCCTCTCTGCCCTCTCAGCCCATCTGAAAAAACAACACTCTTTACTTCATGCTTATCTGCTAAGACACACCAAGTTAGAGGAATCATCAAACAGTTTAGCATCAACTAATTTCAGATTCTCTTCCCTTTGAGAGCAATAGAGAAAGAAATGCCTGGGTTGTTGCTAAAATGACGAGTTTTATTGTTTTGTTCCATTCCTCCTTTTTCCTTTGTATGTAAATATACAACATTGGTCTTAGTTAGAGCCATGTGACCTAATCTTTGTCTTGGCATATAATGTGCTTACACAAAAGTGTTTTCTCTTATTCAAAAGTTTCACTGATCCTGTGTGGTGCCCATCGAGACAGACAAGTGGCTTTCACATATTTTAGAAATCTGAGCAGCAACAGTGTTTCTTTCTGAGAACACTCTAAGTTTGAAATGATGAAATATCGCAGGTTTGGCCTTCAGGACAAACGCTGGCTGTCTGCACTGCAAACATGAAATTAAATATGGATTTGAATTTGGTGTGAAACTCTCTCTATATATATTTTTGGTTCAAGCCGTGCAAATTAACTACCAGCCACATTCTCTTTATCACTAGAGCCTTAGTTGCAACCCATTTGCCACAAATATTTGTTCTTGGGCTTTTATTGGTATGTATTTATTTTGCAGAGCAACAGCTGAATCGGTCTGCTGGAGTGTCCACTAGGTTAAGATCTAGTGAATGAAAACAGAATCTGGGATTGTTTAGTGTATCCAAAAAAAGTTAAAGACGGGGAATGAGAAATCTTTTGCTTGATGCATTCCTGTCCTACAAAGAACTTCTTCTGTATGTCGCTGCGGTTTGAGAATTAAAGCTGGTACAGCATTTTGGGGATGACGATTCATTAAACCTACAAAGGATCCTCTGTTGAAGGGTGGCATGATGCAAATAAGCAGAGTACTGGAAGTTGTGAATTCCCAAATACTAATCCCAGCTCACCTACTGGCTCACTGTTTGGCCTTGAGTGAGTCATATCGCTCTTCTAGTTAACAGCCCTAACTGTCAAATAGGTATAATGATGCTTCCAGAAAACTTGCGAGAATTAGTTATGTAATGTCTGTAAATATAGAAGCACTATGGGTAAAATTTTCATAAGGTTCCTAAGGAACACTGACTTTGAATGACAGTGGGGCACTCCAGTGACTAAACCGCTTTTAGAAGAGTGGCTTAGGCCCCTAAGTCATGTTTCCCCTAAGTGCTGACAGGGCTTGTTTTCCCTTAGCCCTGTGCTCAGCACAATTTATGCCAAGAGCTCAAATCCTGAGCGTCCTTACCCAGGAATGCCCAAAGCAGCCAACACACAGTATTTCTGCCACACACACTGGGGGCCTTAAGGAGGAATATTTTAGGGGGCCCACCCCGAACGCATGCTAAAAAAAAACTACTGAGGGGCCCCCTTGAGTTGTTCAGGGCCCTAAGCAATTGTTTAATCTGCTCATGCCTAGCACCAGCTCTGCATCCCGGCCCTCCATAGAGAGGTCTCATGAAGGCTCAGGCACAGTGCAAGTACACAAGGCCCAAAAACGCACTGAGGGCATGGGGGGGGGGGGCTGCTCCCACTATTTCCCACTCCTGTATGATACCCCACCACTCAGGAGACACTTACCCATGTCAGGATTGGACTCAATAAGGCTGTTTCAGCAGGCTTCGGATCAGACTCAACAATCATATCTCTGGGTGAGGAGTTCTTCCACACCTTACACCCACAGAATTTCCTCTGAAAGCGAAGATGCATTATGCTCTCTGCTGGAGAGATTAGCCCTTGCACCCAATAGGCTATATTCCCATTTCAGCCACCCTGCTGTAAATCTCTTCATTCCACTAAGGCTAGGTCTACACTACCCGCCTGAATCGGCGGGTAGAAATCGACCTCTCGGGGATCGATTTATCGCGTCCCGATGGGACGCGACAATCGATCCCCGAATCAACGCTCTTACTCCACCAGCGGAGGTGGGAGTAAGCGCCGTCGACGGGAAGCTGCAGAGGTCGATTTTGCCGCCGTCCCTACAGTGGGGTAAGTCGGCTGCGATACGTCGAATTCAGCTACGCTATTCGCGTAGCTGAATTTGCGTATCTTAAATCGCCTCCCCCCCCGTAGTGAAGACCTGCCCTAAGAGTAAGTGAGATCAGAATTTGACCTCACACTTCTGTCTGTAGAGCAGGCAAGTAGTGTTTGGTGTGTGTTGCCTTTAAGCATTAGTTTTCCTACTACTTTCCAGGATAGTCTTTTAATTACCTGATTTGGATTCTCATCTCATCCCCCAGCCTGTCTTGATGGTAATAGTATACACAACAGATTCCAACTTTCAAATCATTTTCAAGTCACGTCTCAGAGATGCAGTTGGAAGGTTATTGATACTCTTATTAATTCTTTCATTTCAATCTATTTTTGCGTTCTTTTCCCAGCAAGCCCGCCGTATGAAATTATTTTCTGAGCTCTTTCCAGCCTGCTCCTGATGTTACTCTCAGGCTGATCGGGGGATAATACAGATGTCATTTCTCAAGGTTCCCCTGCCATGCTTTGATGAAACCAAAATCGTGATTTTGATGGTGCCAAATTTTATGAGCCTATTAAGCTGTCTGTACTGAGTGATGATTTTTCTTTTTACAAGCTTGGGGCTGACACGATTCCACACTCTCTGCAATGTTTAACGTTTCAGCTCCGCCCAATTGCCTTTCATTTTCCTTAGTTCACTGCATGTTATAGCAGCAGAAAACGGAAGTGAAGACACTTTGATGGCCAGGAGGCGTGTCTGGGTTATTGTTCGCAATCTGGTAGGGCGAGAAAAAATATTTGTATTAAAAATACTGTCTTCCATTCATCACAACACTGATCATCATTAATTCCTCGTTCGCCATAGCTTTCTATTCAGGAAAGCATTTAAGCACATGCTTAAGTCTATCCATATTCAGGAAAATGCTTAACTTTAAGCATCTACTTAAATCCCATTGGCTTCAATAGGGACTCAAGCACATGCTTAATGCTTTCCTGAAATGAGGCCAAAGTATCCTGGTTTTAGACCCAGGATATACTCACAGTACTCAGCAATTGGTTACAATGTCTGGGGTCTGTTGCAAAGTTAGAAAAGTTTTTTCTACTTTGATGTCCAGGATGGATCATCTCCATGGTATCTGGTCCATCCCAGATTTTACCTGGGATGGAGATGCAACCTTGATAAGTGCACACTCGCATGTATTAATTTATTTTTTTCAGTATCCAACAACTAGTATAACCTGGTGAGTAATAAACAGCCCTGCTACCTTTCATTAGGCTCTGGGTATTAACTGAGTGGCTCCCAATGACACAGCATCCAATATTGTCTACTGGCCTTGGAGTTTTTGTAGGATTCATTGATTCCCTCCCTCCTCCCACTACTCACAAGAGAGAGAGCCCTCAGAAAAAGCAATCATTTATTCTAGTCAGAACGGTCTCTTTTGGACAACAATACAGACTGCCCAGAGCAGATGGTCACTCAGATTTACTGTAAGGAGAAGCTACTGAAAACCTATTTTTTTCCAATTGCTTGTAAGAACTAGCCCGTGACTGAAACAAGCTGGCTCAGTTGTAACCAGTGGTTTGGTGGTGGGGGCCAGACAAAGCCGCTATTTATTCCCACCACATTCTTTTCACCAAGCTTTCCCTTATTAGATAGTGATGCCTTAATAAAGTGTCTGATAAGTGCCAGAAATATCAGGAGGGCTGGGGAAACAGGAGCTATCGTAGCCCGTGATAAACACAGAGCAGCTAACCGTTAAAATGCGGTGGTAACCCAGTTACAACCACCACTAACTTGTTCACTCTGCAACTTCTCTCCTGTTAAGAACACTTACAAATACAAGGGCAGCTTCTATAATCAGACATGCCTGTGCCCTAGCAATTGTATCATAAACTCTGGGACATTTGGTTCCTCGTGCTATTTGCTGTCTCCTCCCAATAGCCAACTATTCTTGATGGAAATATTCTTCTACTTATGCAAAGATCATATTCTACCTAAGGTACTTCTAATGCATAAGCCATCACTATAATATGATCTAATGTGTAGATCACGGTTAAAGTGATAGACCAGCGCTGTAATCTGCAGCCCATGAATAGGTACCATGGCTTTGTTTGCCGGAATTGTTCTGCCCTGCCCTCATTGCAAAAAGGCCAGTGCTATCCCTATGCTCAATAGCACTCAGAAATGGCACTAAGAGATTAACCATTTGTGCAGATGGCACTGGAGGTACCAATCTGTTACTAGCCTGTTTGGGATATTCCAGAAATTTGCACTTGTTATAGGTTACGAAATGGTCTTGGATTTCTTAAAAAAAAAAAAAAATGCAGAGGAATGCAATGATGAGGCTTCCAACATTCATTTGCAAGAACATCCTTCCAATAATCTGTACTATGGATTATGGTCCCGATTCTGCCTTTGAGACAAGGGTCAGACAATGTGGCTCACTCTTACTCTTTCCTTTCAAACACTCCAGAAATGTGGAAGCTTGAGGATAGTTTAGAACCCAGGTAGGTTTTGTTCAAATGTTACATTTCTGAACAAGTATCATTCGCTTTTACATTTACTTTGCATATTTCCAACCAAAAGGCTCTGATGCTACTTGATAAGCAATTGAACCATTTTTACACTTCCATTCCCATTGCTGACTCTCCAAATAACCACTTTAAGATAGCAGAGACTGTTAACTTAAAGTGGCAATAAATAATTTTCCAGTAGAAAGCGATGAAAACAATATGTTTCGGTTCTATTTTATATCTCCCAATGCAAGCATGAGCAGTTTCTTTTTATGCATTGCAGAAGCTTCTCAAGCATACAGTAAGTTGCATTTTAACAAGCTGAAGCATCCTGCCTGATGTGATCTCTGCCCAAATTGTTATTTTCCTCCAGCTGGGTCAGAATTTTCTGGCCTTAGCATAAGCGGGACAATACACACACATTTTACATGCCTACTGTGACATATTTTCAATAAGTTTGGTATTGTGAAAAAAAATCCACAGACTCTGGTTAGATTCCACCCCACTCCTCATTGTTGCCTCCCCGTCCTGTTGCAGGCAGTCCACAAGAAGATATTTTCCCACTTCATCCGTGTTTGTGGCTGGATCTTCCCTAATGAGAGCACAGCCTGTCAGCTGGCCTGATATGCTGCGACCTATGTAGTTTTCCATTTGACCCACAATGCTGTAATGACGAGAGCACTTGGTTCTCACGCTGCCTGGCATCACACACTGCTCCTGTTTCATCCTGGGGTGGAATTGTTTCTCTGGAGAACACCCACCAAGGTGTAGCGCGGCAAGCAGCCTGCAATGCAGGTTTGCAGGACAAGCACCATTAGCCCCCCGTCATTGCTGTGGTATTCGTATTACCCAGATAAGAACCTGGCTGGCTCAACATATTTGCTTTTCATGGCCCCAGTTTTACAACATCTCCTGCCGTATGCCAGACACACCTGGGCCACTTCCTCAGCCTCCATCGCTGTTTCAAATATTTCACGAATGGCCATCCATGGTTTTCATTTTCATAGGCGATTCCCAGAGGAGCCATTGTTTCCCCTCTACTAGCCTCCCTCCACTGACACCAGGTGTCCATCCTCCTCAGCTGACAGAGCAGCAGATCGTGCAATATGGTCTGGCACACATTTGTTAGAGCAAGGTTGGGAGAAAAAAAAAGAATTCCAGCCATATTCCTGAATGAACAGACGGATAAAAGTGTTGCTGTGCCTCAGCTGAATGACTTCTATCTAGGATCTTTTACTGCCTGCGTTGCCACGGCCAACGTCAGTGAATTTATTCTCCCATCAGCCCTGTGAGAGGTGGGAACTATTGCAACCCCATTTTATGGGCTAGAAACTAAGGTATAGAGAGATTTGATACCTTGTCCAAAGGGAAGTCTGTGATAGAGCCGGGAATTGATCTCAGCTCTCCTAAGCAGGCCCATGCCTTAACCACAAGGCAAAATGAGAGGGCTTGAAAATAACAATCAAGGGCTGATAATGCTTTGCAATTATGTAACGCAAAGATGTCAACCTGCTTTACACGGTTCACCCTGCCCCTTTGTACAGATAGGGAAACAGAGGCACTGAAAGAGGGAGGTGATTTGGTTTTCATGCTCATGCAGCAAGTCAATGGAGAATTAGAAACAGACCCTGGAGCTCTTGACTACCAGCTTTTCCCGGCTCTGGTCACTAAACATGCTGCCTTTGAAGATTTGTTCCCCTTTACTAGACATTTCATGTCTCTTTTGGCACTTTGACAATTCTTTGTATAGGCCACTGCCACCAGACAATGCAGCAGCAAAGGTAGCCTCTGCAGGACAGAGCATTGTCTCTCTCTCACTCCACACTGATTAATGAATCAGAAGACTCTACAAAGCTTATGAGAGTGGAGCCCATGGCAATAGCTGAGGTCATTACATTTTTCTGTCTTTTACCTTTTGTTTTGTCTGTGACTATGACTGGACGTTATAGTGGTGATGAGACTTCAGTGCCGTGTAGATAATGACAACAAAGGTATGTGACAGACCAGAGTTACAAGGGTAGGCTTTGAGCAGTGTTGCCAACCCCAAGTATTCAAAAATCATGAGCCAGGCCTCAAAACCTCAGGAAACTGGCTTTAGAATCGTCCAAATAATAATAATAATAATTTAAACCTGTAGTGTCCTTTTTATTTGTCTTCTGAGTCTCTAGCATGCTCCCATGACATGTTTTGAAGTTTTCCCCAAAAAACTAGAAACTTTTTTTTTTTTTTTAAAAGGCCAATATTTTTAATGCAGTAACATGACTCCAAGAGCTGGTGCTTTAAGAAATATCCCAAATATCCTGAGACCCACAATAAAACAATGAGAGTTGGCTATACTGTTGTAGCTTGATGTCCAATTAAATGAAGTGTCTGCATACAGTAGTGAATGTCTCCATTATGTTTAGCCAATACAGACACAAACTTTTAGCAGAGCTCCTGAATGCAGGCCCTAAACATGTATAGTGAATTCAGGGATGTACAGTTTTGCCACAACATTTGTTTACTAAAAGCTCAGGCTATATGTGTAGAGTGGGGGGAAGAGAAGGAACGTTAGTGGGAACGTGCCCAAGGTAAAAATTCTGCCACACATTTCTGGTATTCTATACTCCCAGAACAAGCGAACATTTCATTTCTTTGCTGCTGGGACTTGCAAATTACCCCAAGGCTCCACAGACTGTTGGCAGGATTATTCTCCCACAGCTGGATAAATATACCGGTGTATGTGTAACTGAGCACTTAGCTTTAACTCAGGATCTCTCTGCTCTCCCTCGGAGGCCGCTCTGTACAGTTCTTCCTGTTGTGTTCATCACAAATGGAATCAAGAAAGTTTTACCGAAACCCTGCTGGAGAGGGCAGGACGATGGCAGGGTGCAAGAAACCACAGCTGGAAAATGCAAGCATGGCCCCAGGGTCATTCTTCTGTAAAGTGGGTGGGAAGGGGCGAGGGATGAAGGCGACAAGGCTTGACACCTCCTGGCCAGTGAAGCAGCACAGCCTGTGAGTGCGTCTTCCCCACAGACTTAACTTGCGTGATTGGCACCTAAGACGGAGCAAACTGCAAAGCCATAACCAAGTTAGCATCCCTCGTGCTGCGCTCACCGGTGTGTGCTGCTAGTGGGGGCACTGTGCCTTTCAGAGGGTCTGGCACAAGCTAGCTGGAATCAGCACCCATGTTATGGAGAGGCTCACGTTATGCGATGCTGATCAGTTAGAACCCAGAGCGCTCTCAGACTCTTTGGCTCCGACACCACAGCTAGGACTTCGAGGGGCACATAGCTCACGTCCGTGGCAAAACTTCCATTGAATTCCATGGGAGATGGACCAGGCCTGAGGTTTCTGCTCAGGAAGGCAGGACCATGTGACTTTTGGAAACACAGCTGCAAGCTGTGAGCAGTGAATGAATGGAAACCTGTCAAGCCAAGCACAGAGAGGACGAAGAGCACTGTGCAGCCTGTCACCCCTGGAAGCTGTGCCCCGTCACATGGAGACAGATTTTCGGGTGCCTAAATAGGGGTAGTGCTTCTTTGAAAATCTGGCCCATAATATTCCGATTAGGAGAGATGTAGCCAGAAGGGTCACTGAAGACAACTGTTCCCTCAACAAAAAGCAGTTCAGATACCACATAACCACACTATACAAACACCTCGCAATCTTTCACACACTTATCTTCCTGTCACAGGGTCGGTGCAGGGTCCCCCACTTTTGTGCCTGCGCCCTGTGTTTAGGCTGGTAGAATAAAGAGTCTTCCATGCCTTCTTTTGCTGGATCACGCAAGTGTCTTTATTTACAGCATTTGTGCAGTTCCCCGGTCTCCCAACAGCTAGCGCCCCACAGACCCTCCCCAGGGTCTCCTGCCTTTGAGGCTTCCCTCTTTGGTAAGGAGACAGCGACACTACGCTCCTGTCTCCTCCCGGTCTGGCCTCCTCACTGAGGTTTGTTCAGGGTTTTTATAGCCCCCCCCTGTGCCTCAGCCCAGCTGTCAGCACTCAGCTCAGCATGTTCCTCTGAGCCAGCCCTGATTCGGGCTTGCAGCTGGGCTCCCTGCTGAATACTGGTGTCTCTACCTGGCCTCCTGGCCAGAGAGCAGACTGCAGCCAGCATTTTGGCAGGGCTTTAAAGGGTGTTTTACCCCTGCCCTGCCACTTCCCAACACCCTTGGGAGGTAGGGAAAGGCTATTATCCCCATTTCACAGATAAGCAATAAAGAGAGTGATTCACACAGGAAGTGTACAGTGCAGCATGGAGCTGCAGTCAGGATCCCAAGTCCAAGACTGGTGTCCTAACCACTGGATCACCCTTCCAACTCGGAAATGAATTACATATAATACCCTATTTAATGCAGCTCCTTTCCAGGAGCCTCGGTGATCGCTTAAGCCACAAGAGAATTCTCACTCTACTACCAAAGAGCTCTTCAAACAGTAGGGTTTGGGGGTGGGAAATAGCTTATATTGTTTTCCTAGGTTTTTAAAACATTGGATCATTTTGTGCACTCAACTGCCTGTCTCACAGAGAAACTAAACTGAAGCCCAAGATGTCCTGAAGCAGTCAGCTAGTGAAGGAAGTGGCTCCTGTAGTTACAGAGAAGAAAAATCTGTAACTACAATAGAAAGGCTTCCCCTTGCGAGGAATCCTCCAAACCAGGGATAATTTATCATAGCTGCCCAAATGAGGGTGCACAAAAGTAACAAACATGCACACACTCTATGTGGCAGGTCAGTTGAAGCTCACCGTACTGACTATCTGTATCTGAGGTATTCCGGTAATGTGGGGATGGACTGACAGAAATTTCAATCTGCGTAAAAGTCTGAGATTAATTTAAACTAAATTGCTGCTTTGTTTGGCATTTACCTGTTGTGACTGCATGTGTCTTATCATTCGCTAATGCCAGCCCTGGTTAAGGGTGGGAATACATGTTACAGGGTGTTTTGCCGCTGTCTAGGCATTAATTGTCAGTGGCTGCCACCTAGTGAGTACATTGCTTGACAATTGCAGTGTTGTAGCCGTCGGTCCCAGGATATTAGGGCAACAAGGGGGGGCACGGTAATATCTTTTATTTGGCCAGCTTCGGTTGACAGAAGAGCGCTGTGTAGCTTGAAAACTTGTCTCTTTCATCAGTAGAAGTTGGTCCAGTAAAATAAATTACCTCACCCATCTTGCTTGATAATACACTGCTGAGACTCAGCAGGATGAGTGAACCAAATGAATGGCTAAAAGCAAAAGGAGCACAGAAAATGGCTTGAAATTCCAGAACAGCTAATGTGAGTTAGATGCACATATGGGAAACAGGCATGTTACAGTGTTATTTAATCTCAGTTACTTAAAATCAAGGTCAAAGCAACAATTTTAGTGTCCAACGTAAATCTAAAACAAAAAGGCTTGCAAACAGCGTTATTTGATATAAAAGGCAGTACTGCACTGTCAGCTACTACAGTTTCCAATATGCAGTCAACCAAGGGACCAATGCTGCATTGGGTTTTGTGGAATTGAACTGCAGGAAATGGGTTACATTGGTGCCCTTTTTGCTCTCAGCAATGGGAGGAACAGAACTATTGGAAGTGACAGAGATCTTTAGCAATCTGTCCTGCTTGAAACAGATGGCTGAGCCCAACACAAACTGTTATCCAAGAACTAGGTTGTGATTGGGCCTAAAGAATAAATAACACACTCCATTGATAAAACGTCGAACACCCCAGTGGGTAGAAATAGACTGACTGTGCTTCATAGCATGTGAGAACTCTTCAGAGGGTTGACGGAAATTAATAGCAAGTCAGGGACAGGGAGAGTTACCTGCATCCTACAGTGAGAGACCTGAACCCTGATGAATATCTGTCAATAGACTGGAGTTGTGGCAAGCAGTGTTTATAACAATGTTTTGGAGATCAGAAGTTGACATTACCATGTACGCTCCTTTGCCCTGTAATTAGACAAACAACAAGCTAAAATAAATTCTGTTCCTAAAATGCACAGCACTCTAGCAGCAAGAACAGATAGAAACTGCACAGTGAAAAGTGCAACAGGAGGACCACCCCCAATAGCAACTTCATGTCTGAAGCAATCACTTTAAAGTATATCCAGGCTACTTCCAGAGCAGTTTAATTCAGCCTTTAGTTAAAAACCATCACTAACAACAATTTTTGCTAGTATGACTCTTCAAAGCAGGTTTCATTGTATTCAGTAACTTTTTGCCAATGTAAACTGAAATACACACACCTGCAGTTTTGGTACCATTTGTGCCAATCCTATTTGCCTAAAAAAAACCCAAATCCAATATTTAGGAGAAGAATCAGGCCACAGGAGCCTTAAAATCCTCCTGTCCTGACAGAAGAGTCTTTTTTTGAAAAAGAACTCCATGTTATTAAATGGAATGCCACCTGCAGGACAGATGGAATTGTAGCCCACAGTGGCACTTTCTTCCCCTCTAGCAGCTGTCTCACCTAATAAGTTTGAGAGTCTGCTATTACCTCCAGGCTAAGGGAGCTCTTTCTTTAGCTCAGGCAGCAGCATCTTGTGCTTATAGATCCAGGAGTCCCAAATTCAAGTCCCACCTAGGCCATTGTCTGCAAATATTAAAATTCCAACACTGCCCACATCACCCAATAAGAGCTCCATTGTGGAGATACATTACTTCAGGGGATCCTCTTTAATGGGATGATCCAAGATTAAAGGTATATGATCCTTTACATATACTACTCATTTCAGAGAGCTGTTCTATAAACATAGGTAGGCCTAAAGTCAATATACTTGGACTAATTACAAATGAAATTGTTAGAATTCTCTCTCAAATGACTGTTTCCCAACAAAAATAAACAGTAGCTCTTTTCAAGGGAGGGGGAGCATCTGCTGCTGTGTTCTTAAATGTCTTGATCTTTCCTTTGCCAGCACTGGAAGATTACTTGACATTTACTTGGTAGGAGCTAATCAGGAATCATTGTTTTCCCTCCCTCTCAGATGCTTCTTCAAAAAAGTATCTTCTAATGGTTAATTCAGTCAGCACAACAAAGGAGACCATTGAACAATTGAACCATTATTGAACAATCCATGCCCTCTTCAACCCCCCAAATTAATAGCGATAAACAGAGTGATTGAAAACACTTGGTGAAATATGCACCAGGTAAATCCCCCATACATAGTAATGGCTCCTGTGTGACATAAAGAGGATAAGAATCAAACTTGTTTTGTGCACATATTTCTATTACAAACACGTCTGGGAGAACATGCAGAAAACAAACATTTCTGGATGCTTAAAGCTTCAGTTAGAACTTCAAAATTTGCCTTATTCTAAACATGTGGAACAACTGTGGAGGGAGGGGTATCATTCGAAACCTTTCTACGACCTCTGGCCATACCCTACAATGTGATATACAGTCAATTTGCTGTTCTTGTTCTGTATGCAAGTTCCCAGAGCCTTTTCAGGTTTGACATGCATCAGGTAAACAGAAAGGCTGATGGGAAATGTAAATTTAGCATCTGAGAGCCTAACTACCATTAAAACTCTAACTCGTAGTGAAACACACACTAATATAAGGAACAATAGCCAATCTCAAAAACAATAGATAATAAGAGCCATAAAAGAAACAAGAGACAGAAGAAAATTACCTGTCATAAGTAGCTATTAAAGAGCCCATATTCCAGTAAGAAAAAAATCCAGGCTCCCTCAAATTCTGCTCAAAGAAAAATTACAATCTCCAGCTGTCTACCACTTAAGAAATACCAAATAAAAGGGGGAAAATATATAGCAAAATGCCACTTTTGGCACTATACTCTCTACTGAGGAAAAACATTTTTTTGACGGGGTGACCTTTGTATTGAGCTGTGTTTGTACTGAAATGTGTTTCACAGACCATGAAAAAGCTGCTTTTTTGACAACAGAACTCAGTACACAGAAAATATTTAAGAGAAATTGCATTAAAAACAGTGGGTGGCAGATGCCAATTAGTTTTCTTCTTTTCCTAGCACAGTACTGATGGGAAAAATTTCTCTCCGCTAATCACAGTGTGCCTGAAATTACAACAAAAGAGAAGCCAAGTTTTCTATCAGGCTGTTTTTTCATTTAAGCTACATAATGTGTTTTCTCAGTGTATCTATGTCTCTCTCTCACACACACACACACACACACACCCCGTCTTTTGTCTCTTTCCCACTTTCTCCCTGTCCCATTCTGTTTTTAACTCAGCCTTTTAAATGTAAACATATTTGAAATGTGAAACCAGGGAAGTTGTTCAACTGCAGGGATGTTTTGTGGGGGTTTTGTTTTGGTCCTTGAAGCTCAAGATACAGTTAGATGGGGGTGCATAAAATAAAAAATAAAAAGGAAGTATAGGCCAGGTCCTTAGCTGGTGTGAACCTGTGCAGCACTATCTGGAGTTTGATTGAAACCAGCTCTGGGTCTGACTCATTTTCTTTAAAGAACTAATCCTTGCCTCACCTTGACACACTGAAATGGCTGATGGGAGAGCCTGGGAGAATGTTGCCAAAAATAAACGACAGGTGGATCCAGAACCACTCAGTCAGCTGACAGCTCTTCCTCTGACTTCAGTCAAGAATAAAATGTTTATCGCTCCTTTGAAAATGTGCAGCTTGCTAGAGATTTAGCAAGGCCAGGAATAGAGAGGAGCTCTCAAAGGCCCCACTCTGTGTGTGGGAGGCAACACAAGGTAGCAGTGAAGCTGTTATTCCATTTGGAAAAAGTGTGATTGGGAAAGATGATGACATCCCCCCTTTGCCCTGGCATCACTGAATACAGGACTACAGAGAGAGGGTTATTAGAAGCACATGATACAATTTACCACCAGAAAAGCCAATAAGACACTCTGAGCAGATGGTCAGGTGGTGTACATCAAAGGTAGCTCCACTAAAGTGTTTCCAAAGATATGCACTCTCTCACCCTATGAGGTCATGGAGGAATATTTTCTCCACTGAAGTCAATGATGCTATGTTGGTTTACACCAGCTGAGGATCTAACCCCTTCTAGGCAACAAAGCCAGGGAAGACTTAAAAAAAAAAAAAATCAGGGCCTATGAGTAGTTAGCCACACTCTTCCCTTGTCAGTAAAAAGGCAAAAAATCATAAAATCTGGCACCAGATAATGTTATTTCCCTCCTGAAGTCTGGAAAATCCTTATAAGATTCAGCAAACTGTTTGCTCTATGTCTGTCCGCCATAGAAAATCCTGGAATATTTCCTTCTAGAGGAGTTCTGCCCAGGTGCAGCTCCCCTTCAGGAGCAAACCATTTTCCACCTCAATAGCACGTGTCAGCTGGAGCTAGTGCTAACAAGTCACAGCAGTTGAGGCAGGCTTCCAAAGCACAACAAAGATGGGCACAAGCTCCAAGGGACCCATAGCCCAGATTCCCTAGGGGCTGATCTAACATATGGAAGACTTTCCCAAACACTGCAAACCAGAATCTCCATAGTACCTAATGCTCCAGCTACTCCTCTTCCCATTTCCAACATATGCCCCCCACCCTCCTGCCCAGGTACCAGGCCTTGCAAAGAGGAAAGGCAACAAAGGGCCACTTACATCAGCCCTATGCTTCTCCCTCTGCTTTTAGAGACCCAATATGCAACCAGATGCAGCCATAATCTTTAGTGCATAAACTGCCCATGACCCTTGTGTGATGCTATTACAGCACGTCCAGTGAAGTAGGTACAGGTGCACTGTTTTGAAAGAATGGGCTGTAATTGCACCTTCAGCTGAGAGTGGTGGACTAATCAGTGACCTTACTGAGTCAATGCAAGGCCAATTTCTGTTTCCCTGGGAGAGTGAAGTGTTTGAGGTTTGGGAACTCTTTCAAGACAAGGCATGTTTGCAGTGTATCATGCATGTTCTGGCACTACCGTGATCAGGGCAGGAACAAGTCACCACTGAGCTGTGAGATTCTGCCAATGCAACAGTCACCCAGGCGGGAGGCAGCACTTGGCAGAGGAATACTCCACAAGGTTTTAACTGCGGAGTTATCCCCAAATCATTCCTTGGCTGAGAGGTGTTGGCCTCTTACACTCCCTGGGGAATGAAATAGAGGGTTCTGTGTCCTTGAACACAATGCAGTCTCACTGCAGAGGACTTCTAGCATCACACGTGGTGGGCTCTCTGTCCCTACTCTACTGAAGCCATACAGCCAGGGTTTCCTCTGAGGAAAGCTGCCTCTGGAACACCCTTTCCCCTCTGCATTGTTCCTCAGCACAGAGACCTTCAGAGAGCAATGACTTTTGGTCACTCCTCACTTGGGCTGGATTGCAGCTGGGGACCCTGAAGGTGAAAGACTGTTTCCCTATTACTGACCACCAGAGCTGGCTAGTCCCCTAAGAAAACATAGCTCACAGGGGCAGCATCATAGCCAATGAGGTTAATCTGAGGCATGATTATTGCTAGTTGAAAACTTTCCTCTGAATATAGGCATTTGGAGTGAGTTTTATTTCCTTCCTCAGTTTAACTGTTTACTTAACCCACCCTTACTTTATTTTTCCTTTTATTCTGTAGGAATGGGTGACTCGGGATATGTCTGCGTAAACATTTTAGATCAAAGCAAAAGCAATCAGCTTCACCAAAGTGCTACAATGCGGATATGAAATTATGCCGAATTAGTGTTTATTTCCTTGGCCAGCTAATTCATTCTGTGTTTCTTTGCACTTGCCATGGCCCCTCACAAACCTGGGGGAGGAAGAGGTTTGGCAGGAAATGAATACCTGTTTGAGGTGATTTTGCATCACTGAGAGGAGGTGCCATCTCCTCACTTGAGAGAAAGGGGAAAACAAATCTGGAGTGCTTACCAGCTGGAAGAACAGGAGCTGTAGCAAGCCTCTACTGAATGGCTGCTTCAGGACTGCAGCTGCTTAGCGCTGACACATTTCAGTGAGGCAGCTGTTAGAAAAGCATTCTGGGAAAGGTTCCTAAAAGGGGAGGCTGAGAGCAAGGCAGTTCCTCATAAGGAAAGGTACCTGTTAGGAAGCACCTAAAGTTTCACTTTGAAGGAAGGGGAAGGGATCTAGTGAAGTGCTACAAGGCTGAAGCCAGGTGTATATCTTTGTGTTGATGATATGGCCAGAATTCTCAAAAGGACTCAGGACCGACATCTGGGACAGGGGTTCTCAAACTGGGGGTTGGGAGCCCTCAGGGGGTCATGAGGTTATTACAGGCTGACAGCTTCCACCCCAAACCCTGCTTTGTCTCCAGCATTTATAATGGTGTTAAATATATAAAAAAGTGTTTTTAATTTATTGGGGAGGGGTCACACTCAGAGGCTTGCTATGTGAAAGGGGTCATCAGCACAAAAGTTTGAGAACTACGGGACTAGCGCTTTCAGGAGAGCTTAGCTCCCCAGTAGGCACCAAAATAAGACTGGACAGTGTTTCAAAGAGCTCAGCCCACTGGAAACTCTGAACTTCTGAAAATCTGGCTCTTATTTAGGTGCCTTAAATGGAAGCTGAGCTTCTTGGAAAATCTGGCCCCAGTTATGGGTGCTGGGCCCTTGAAAATCTGCCCCTGAGCTCTTTTGAAAATGGCTCTATATTTAAAAACCTGGGATGCAAGTTTGATGTTAGCCACTTCCTTTTAGTATATAACAGGTGGACATTACATATTTATGTTCACCAGGACACAGAAAATGAAAGCGGGTTACATGTGCTGAACACTTCTTTAAAGAGGCAAAAAAGATGTATGGAATCTCCACTCGCCCATCTCCAATGGTTCTATTCAGTGAAGCCCCTACATATTTTAAGACTTCTCTAAATCTCTCTAGTGTAGAAACAGATTGAAAGTTTCATAAATCTTTTGTGTTACTCCTGATCATTTCTGGTTCCAAAGGGGTCAGAAAAGCCATAAGGATAGCATCTCTTTCAGGCCCAGTAGAATCTAGGAAGAGTATCAAAATGAAAAGAAAACATTTCGTTAGAATTATTTTTAATTTAATTTTTTGTTGTTTTTAAAAAGATGTTAATGGTTTGGTCAAAGGCTCAGCTTGATTTTTTTTTTTTTTATTTTAATCTCCCAACTCTGCTGGCTATTCGCCTCCAAGATCTCCTGTAACAAGTCAACATTTCTGATCTAAAATAAATGTCAGTGCCTAGATACAGATGACAGCCCCATGATGTGAATTTCTGGTCCTTTGAAAGATTCCCAAAACGCCTCTAGTAAGTCTGAAAGTTCCTTAATGTCAGAGGTAGCCCTGGCCCACAGCTTTCCAAACACTGGTCTGCTTTCTTGAGTCATGCTCCCCTGGACACATGAGCCTCTTAATTAAGTGATACTTTCTGTCCTGCAGAATCATGAGACAACAGGAAGTTTGGAGGCAGGGGAGGCCAGCAGAAGAGGTTATTTATAAGAGAAACTCAGAGGAAATCTTAAAAGGGCCCTTTTTGAATATGGAGGGCTGCCTTTTCAAGAGGCTACATACACCCCAGGGGAGGTGGACCCTCCAATTCTAGGCACTAAAATACTACAATAATGAGCATGATACAAAGCCTAGATAGAGCCATTGGATACTTCTGAACAAGTTGCATTCATTAAATGCAGTGTCAGACGACTGGTTCTCCAGGTTTCCTGTTGTTGTTGTTCCCCTTTGCTTCTGGGGCATTTGTGACCTGTACTGAGATAAGAATAAGGTTTGAAAAAAGCTAATCATGCTACCTACGCAAGGGCACATGTCAAGTGATTTCAAGTGACCAAGGACGTTTTGTCAGTCAGCTTGCTGCAGTGAGGGGTCATCTGCATCTATACAGTTGGGTCATTCACAGCCCCAGCAGTGCATTCCCACTCTTCTTTGTAGCTAGGAATCATCTCCATAACTTGTGGCCTGGAGAAAGATGTTCACAGCTTACACTGTTGTTGCAACCGCATGGGGAAATTCTACAGGACGAGCTCAGAAATCATAGAGGATTTATTGTTTCTCCCAATGTTGAACCACAAAGGGCTGTTATGTGCAGTGGTTGGTATCACACGGTTAAATGATTGGAGAGAGGTTAATATTTTTCACGTATTGCTGTGTCTGGGCCAGCAGGAGCTGGGAGCATTGCTGTGTATTCAGCCCCAGGGGAATACACTGCCTTACAATACCTCCCAAGTGACCCCCCACACACGTGCTCTGTGGCCTGGCTGCTAACTCATGCAAAGACTAAACATGTGTACAGGGCAATGGAGTGTATAATGATTGCTCTGGCAGGGTGGACTCCTATGTGAGCTCCTCCAAACCTTCCTCAATTCCATGCAGCAGGATCACAGTGGGTATACTGCTGGCAGGACCATCTGCAGCTGTGGAAGGAGGACAAGAATTGCCTGTCAGAAAAGGATGTAGTCTGAGAATAAACTAGGAGCCAGGAATAATTGAATTCTAAGCCCAGCTCTGACACTGACTTCTTCTGTGGCCTCAGACCTGTCACTTAACTTCCCTCTATTTTCATTCCTAATCTCTAAAGTGGGACTAATACCTATCTCATGGTGGTATAAAAAATATTCTGTACAATGTGCACTGATTAGTGCCGAAGTACTATAACCCAGAAAAGGAAAGCCACAAAGCAAGTGTCTGCTGCATTTCTGATTCATTTAACTGCATGGCATGTTTATTCTGTGATAAGCCAGGGTTTAATTTGGGGAGAAAGCTTCTCCAGTTGTCAGTTTCAAAACAATGAGCTGTCCCATATATGCAACTTCATTTTACTAACGGAGATTTCTTGGGGTCTTTTTTAGTTAATTTCAACGTAGAAAAGAGATTCTGTTTCTCTCCAGCTCAGATACATTTTTAGATTCAGTACTCAGAAACCAGGAGATAGAGACTGCATTCCCGCCTCCGTTTTTTGCATGCACAGAGAGAGAGAGAGAGAGTGTGTATAAACATACACACACACACAACACTTTCTGCTGAGGATGAGGTGTGCACGTAATACCTTCTGCTGAGGATGACTTAATTGACCTTACCTAATAAATGTTCATTTTTTTGTAGGGCTTGCTCATATTTCGGGATCTAGGAAGCCATATTGAAAAACTTGGACCAGGTAGTACTTATGGGACAAACTGACAACATAAAAGGGGAGTGAGGTATTCTATGAATTTAGTGCTAGAGCCACAGGAGGACTTGGGCATGGCAATACTGAGCTTTCACACGTCTTGCCCCCCAGCAGAATCCACCAACCTGAGTTAGGCACCTAGGCTCCCTATGCAAGGCGTGGGGAGAAATAGGTGCCTAAGAAAGGGACTCACAAAAGCCAGCACACTGAGCAGGGCGCTGCCTCTGCTAGCCAATAGGAAATGCCTAAGTCCCCTATCTCTGCTCAGGATTCATGTTCACAAACCCTCTCCTGAAATTAGGCCACTAAGCCCCTTCACACAAAACCAAGGAGAAAAAGGTGGTGGTGCACCCCCCTTAACCTCAATGGTTAGGGTACTCACCTAACTCTCCAGGTTGGGGAGGAGAGTGGAATTGAACCTGGATTTTCCATCTCCGGGTGAGTGCTCTAACCACAGCGGTGGAAGTTACATGAGTGGCATCCCTACGTCCTCCCCTGGCTATTTTCTGTGAGCTATTTTCTCCAGAGCTAGGCAGCAGCTGAGGATCTCAGCGTCTCCTAGCTGTTGGATTTAGGTGTCGACAATGGAAGTTAGGCACCTAAGTCTTTTTGGGTCTAGCCCTTAGGCAATTGTTTAACCAACTCAACAGCCTAAGAAAATCAGCTAGTGCACCAAAAATACATTATTAGCATAAAGTTGGGACATGCTTCTCCTTTCCAACTAAAAATATCATCTCAGCCCTTGAATAGAACACAGCAGCAGAATAAGAATTATATAAACCTTTGCATTCTATTGTCTGCAAAGTGCCAGTTTCAGCTAGGGCGGTCCCTGTTGCTTCTCTTTTAGGAAATAGTCAGAATACAGATTATTGATGTATCTGCTTCTCTGACATTCATAGGACAATTGTGTATATTCAATGGATCTGTGTAAATATATACCAGATGAGGATCTGCCCTACATACATGTCTCATGACTAAATGTAGGTAATAACATGCAAACTAATTGCATCTAATCTCTCCCTAGCACTTACATTTATTATTTCTATTACCAATATAGATTTTTGTTCCTAATATCTGATCAATTAATGTGCAAATGGGAGGGACTTAATATTTAGGGCCCAGTCTTGTAATCCTTGTCCGTGCTAAGCAGTACTTAGTCACATGCGCTGTCGTAATATTTAAGTCAATGGGATTACTTACAAAAGTCAGTACCACTTGGCATGAGTTGCAGATTTGGGCCCTTACGCCCTCATCGAAAGCCTGTTGAGGTCAATAGGACTCTTTGGGTCAGGTCCTTAACGCATAACAATGACCCTTTAATGTGAACAGATTGGCATAGAAATTAATTGAAAAGAGCAACACATGTTCAACACATATAGCTTCATGAGAGGGCAACAGCTTGTGACACTGCATGGCAGCACCATCAGACATAGTTAGGCAAAATAAACAGCAATGCTTCTGACATATTTCACTTCCAGAGTCACCCTTATACAGTTTAAATTTCCCACAAGTAAATCCATTCTCTATCCATGGAAATAAAAACCCAGATCTGAACGTCTCCCAAACTTTGGGGTGTTTGAAATCTGGACCCTCACCTGACCATTCTGGCTTGAGCCTATCAGTCCATATTCCTTTCTAAGTGATATTTACAATGACCTGCACTAAGGACCATCCCCTAGCAACAAAGCCTAGTCTTGAAAAACTACTGGAAGAATAGAAGTGCCAGGATGACTCCCACCCTGGCTGCCTGCCCTTTCCACTATTAATTGCCAACTCATCCTGACCTTTAGCCTGATTCTCTACCTTTCACCATGTGGTTCCTATATGACCTTGGCTGTTGTTCTAGGTAGATAGTTCTGATTCTGTCTAAGGCAATTCTACGCTTTTCTATGTATTTTTAATCTTCATTTCGCGGAGCCCCATTCCCACAACCACTCTTTTTTGGCTCCTCACAGTTTTTGTCCTTTATTTCTACTGCTGGAGCCAGAGATGATTATCTATAAAACACAATTGTTTCAACTACAGTCTGTTTATATTAAGTCCTGGAAGATATTTCTCATATGGTTTATATTTTACTATTTGAAATTGGATGCCATGTCTGTGTTTCTTTTCCATGCTGTGGAAGCTCCAGGGAGCTAGGGATGTTTCAGGGAGGGGTTCAGAACTAGCACAGATGCCCCCAACCTCCAGTAGGTCTTGGAGAATCTTTAGGCCAAATCCCCTGCTGCTTCTCCAAGAAAAGCAGGAACCTCTTCTCCCTGGGACAAAATAAAAACAATCCAGAGCTCTAGGCACTGGTAGTGGCATGGGAGCCCCTTTCGCCCCACCCCAAGCTGAAGCAGAAGGGGTTCCTCTCCCTTGGGAGTAGCATGGTAGAAGCACAGGAGGCCCTGGTGGTTTTGCAGCCAGCATGTTCTGCATGTCCACCTACCCTCCTCTTCTCCTGCCACACTCACTGTCCTGTGGTGGATTGGTGTGAGCAGGGCCACCCTACAGCAGTGGGTTTGGGAGTTAACACTCCATTAAAATGTAGGAGAAGTTGACTCCTCCTGGAGCTATTGCTTCTGGCTGCTTGCAGACTCAGATAGTGACAGTGAAAAGCAAGAGAGTGACAGTTGGCTACACCTGGATCACATTTGCAAACTTTTCTTCACAACCATGAGGAATAGAAACTTCTTAAAAAAACAAAACCTGAGAGTGATGCAACCGTATGTCTCCAGGAGCTGGGGCGAGGTCCTACGCACAGGCCTACATTGCCTATGCCTTAATTCAGCTCTGCCCTTTTCCCTGACAGAACAACTCTGGGAATACTCCACAAGGGGAACCTTACAGCAATTCCAGTCCCCTACAAAGATTTTTCCCACTTGGGGTCAATTTTAGACCTTACTGAAGTTTCCTTCCTGTTCATAATTTTGCTGGCTGCTTGGTTATCAGGTTAGCTCTTTTCAGCTTCTTGTTTACACACATCTTACCCTCCCACCTGTTCTTGACCTGTTTGAGAACTTTTAGTATTTTTGTTGTTTACAGTAGCGCTTAAGAGGCTATCATAACTGAGATCAGGGCCCCATGGCGCATTGTAAAAACATAGCAAAAGAATCGCTGCTCTGAATCTAAGCAGATAAGGCACAGGAGGAGAAACAGGCAGAGAAAGGTGACCTGGGGTGAGTCATTTCATAGAACCGGGAATAGAACCAAGGTCTTCTGAGTCCCAGATCAGGGCCCTATCTGCTAGGCCACATTACCTAGAACAGAGCTGTTATGATTTTGGTCAATTATGTGGCCAATTTATTGTACTTGTCCTTCTATCTGTTTGCTGGGCTTCTCTCCTGGTAGGAGAGTATTACAGTCTGAGTAGCAACACTTCCTACTTGCTCTTCTCTCCTGCTTTGCCTCCAGGTAAGACCTATGTTACCTTACAGCATGCTAAAAACAAGTTCATATTTGTACCAGGCCTTTCATACCAAACGGCATCCCAAAGGCTTTTGTGATAATAAATAATCAGAAGCGTAGAACAGAGTAAGCACTGTTGAAAGCCCCTGCTGTTGAAAGTCAGCATTTTTATTTTCAAGCAAAGCAGCACTTTTTGTAATTGTTCCCCCCCCTTTGACATTTGCATTAAAAAAATCAACAGAAAACACAAAACCCGCAACAACCCTTGAGTGAAAGTTCCGAGCAGCTGAACACCTGGTAATGAGATACTTCAAGCTATGGCTGGGCATTTTTATAGTAGTTCTGAACCAAGCACTCAATCAAACAAACTTTGAGGGAATGGAAAGTTTGTTACTCATGGGCGTGTGTCCCAAGGTTTTCCTCTTACAGCTCAGCTATGGTGGAATGGAATCATCTGTATTACAGTATATGAATAACAGTAGATTTAACAGCTTTGCCAGGATAGATCTAGACTCATCAAGAGAGGTATCCTTCCATTAAAGCTCCCTGAAATATTGTTATTCAGCTTTCACAGTTCCCTGTGAGATTCCAGGCTCCTCTCACTCAAAGTGATGCTCCAGTTTTTTCTTAGAACCCTACGTTAAACCCCTATTCGGTATGGGTTATGTACACTTGTGACGGTGCTGCCTGTGGGAGCCAGCTGAGGTTACTCAATTAGGGTGAACTGCAAACAGAACGGGGCAGACAAACCCCAAATGCTGGTGGATATTCCAATACTTAGATTTACCAAGCCAGCCAAAACAACTTCTATATTACCATACAGGTTACTCAGAAGTCCAACAACGCAGTTCCCTTAAAGAACCCAGCCTCAGGCCTCCATCCAGACACACCTGTCAGATATGATGATGATTACTGAAAATCTTATCTCATCATATAAAAGAAAAGGTTCTTCCAATCCCAAAGGATCAGCCACATACCCAGGTTCAATTATAACTTAGATCTTACCCAAAATACATGCTTAGAGTCAATTCTTATTAACTAAACTAAAATTTATTAAAAAAGAAAAGAGAGAGAGAGAGAGAGTTGGTTAAAAGATCAATGTACATACAGACTTGAATTCAATTCTTGAGGTTTAAATACATAGCAGAGGTGAGCTTGTAGTTGCCAAAAGTCCTTTTAGAAATAGTCCATAGGTTATAGTCTAATGTCCATATTCAGGGTGACTCCAGTCAGTGACTGGGGATCTCAATCCTTATGGCTTAAGGTTTCCTCCTCTTGAAACCCAAAGCAGATCTGAGATGCAGAAGGATCATGTCCCAAGGTTTTTATACATTTCCAGCAGCCTTTTGGCCTGAGAAAACAATAGGCTCAACTTTCTTTCTTCTAAACATCATGGCAATTAGCACAGGATAATTTATCTATTAAACAGTTCAGATACAGATTACCACAACCTTCAAAGACATATAGACAATAATACTATTTCACTCCAGTGTCTTCCTAATACTCTTTTTACTTAATACTTAATTGATCTTTGAATCAAAGCTATAGCGATAGACAAGACTTGTTTGCTTACATCACAATACCTGAGCAGACATCTACCCTTTTACCTCTAACAATGCAGACTTGCATTTCAAAGCTCTGTTCATTTACATATCTTCCTAACCATTCTCTGAAGTTCAACCACTGGTTAGGTCAGTCTGTGAGTTAATTAACTCTTTCTGGCCCTGTCACCTTTTAATGAGATATTATATTACATTCATAACGCCACAACATTTAATCCTGCCTCAGCACAGGGGGCTGGACTAGATGACCTCTTGAGGCCCTCCAGTCCTACATTTCTGTGATGAAAGGGTTAGATAAGCTGTGCACATCAGATCCTTCTTTAAGGGCCCAAGCCAAAGCCCATTGAAATCAATAGAAAGAGTCCCACTGATTTCAGTGGGCTTTGGATCAAGTCCTAAAACCCACTTCTAAGCTGCTCAGAGCGAATGCAACTGATGTCAAGTATCAGAGGGATAGCTGTGTTAGTCTGAATCCATCATCTACAGCCAAGCACTGAGGTACAATCGCATCTGCTCCAACCCCTCAGACAGAGATCAACACCTACAAGATCTTCACCAAGCATTCTCAGAACTACAATACCCACACAAGGAAATAAAGAAACAAATCAACAGAGCCAGACGTGTACCCAGAAGCCTCCTGCTACAAGACAGGTCCAAAAAAGAAACCAACAGAACTCCACTGGCCATCACCTACAGTCCTCAGCTTAAACCTCTCCAACGCATCATCAGAGATCTACAACCCATCCTGGACAATGATCCCTCACTTTCACAGACCTTGGGAGGCAGGCCAGTCCTCGCACACAGACAACCTGCCAACCTTAAGCATATTCTCACCAGCAACCACGCACCACACCATAACAACTCTAACTCAGGAAACAACCCATGCAACAAACCTCAATGCCAACTCTGCCCACATATCTACACCAGCAACACCATCACGGGACCTAACCAGATCAGCTACAACATCACCGGCTCATTCACCTGCACGTCCACCAATGTTATATATGCCATCATATGCCAGCAATGCCCCTCTGCTCTGTACATTGGCCAAACTGGACAGTCACTACGCAAGAGGATAAATGGACACAAGTCAGATATCAGGAATGGCAATATACAAAAACCTGTAGGAGAACACTTCAACCTCGCTGGCCACACAATAGCAGATGTAAAGGTAGCCATCTTACAGTAAAAAAACTTCAGGACCAGACTCCACAGAGAAACTGCTGAGCTCCAGTTCATTTGCAAATTTGACACCATCAGATCAGGATTAAACAAAGACTGTGAATGGCTATCCAACTACAGAAGCAGTTTCTCCTCCCTTGGTGTTCACACCTCAACTGCTAGCAGAGCACCTCACCCTTCCTGATTGAACTAACCTCGTTATCTCCATACTGATTTATACCTGCCTCTGGAGATTTCCATTACTTGCATCTGAAGAAGTGAGGTTCTTACCCACGAAAGCTTATGCTCCCAATACTTCTGTTAGTTTTAAAGGTGCCACAGGACCCTCTGCAACTGATGTGTACAGAACTCCTGCTTTATTGCTCTTTTTCTCCTAACCCAGCTCTACCTGTCTGTCCATAGACTGTGAGCTCCTTGGCAAAGAGACTGTTCCTTCTTGAATATCTGGAAAGTGCCTAGCACATTGTGAGCACTACCAAAAAACATATAAAGAAAAAGAAATAACAACAAAGAATAATAATATTGCAGGAGATGTCCAGGCCAACCATTATCCAAAAGCAAATATATTTAACATCCAAATGACTAAGCTGATTTTCCACCCAGGATCTTTTCACATTATGTTGACTGTAAAGTAGTCTGCATAGTGCATGGCCCCCAGAGGTTTGTCTGGCTTGTCCAGGGAAGAGAATGGATTATGTTAATGACCTACAGTCATAGAATATCAGGGTTGGAAGGGACCTCAGGAGGTCATCTAGTCCAACCCCCTGCACAAAGCAGAACCAATCCCCAACTAAATCATCCCAGCCAGGGCTTTGTCAAGCCTGACCTTAAAAACCTCTAAGGAAGGAGATTCCACCACCTAGGGTGACCAGGGTCCTGATAAAATCGGGACCGTCCCGATATTTCGGTGTCTGTCCCGTGTCCCGACCGATTTTCGGTCGGGACGCATTTTGTCCCGATATCCAACGGCAGCACTATATATATATATATATTTTTTTTTGCTCTGCCAGCCCACGCATCCTCCCCCTGCCCCCCCCCACATGTGTCCCGATATTTTCTTCCCCTCATCTGGTCACCCTACCACCACCTCCCTAGGTAACCCATTCCTAATATCCAACCTAAACCTCCCCACTGCAACTTGAGACCATTACTCCTTGTTCTCAGTGGTAGTGGATGACAGAACAGTCTAGATCCAACCTCTTTGGAACCCCCTTTCAGGTGGTTGAAAGCAGCTATCAAATCCCCCCTCATTCTTCTCTACTGCAGACTAAATAATCCCAGTTCCCTCAGCCTCTCCTCATAAATCATGTGCTCCAGCCCCCTAATCATTTTTGTTGCCCTCCGCTGGACTCTTTCCAATTTTTCCACATTCTTCTTGTAGTGTGGGGCCCAAAACTGGACACAGTTCTCCAGATGAGGCCTCACCAATGCCAAATAGAGGGGAATGATCATGTCCCTCGATCTGCTGGCAATGCTCCTACTTATACAGCCCAAAATGCCGTTAACCTTCTTGGCAACAAGGGCACACTGTTGACTCATATCCAGCTTCTCGTCCACTGTAACCCATAGGCCTTTTCTGCAGGACTGCTGCCTAGCCACTTGGTCCCTAGTCTGTAGCAGTGCATGAGATTCTTCCGTCCTAAGTGCAGGACTGCACTGGGGAACATTATAAAGTAGTGGAACAGTTGCTGCATGTCCCTCTGGGGGGGCGCAAAGTGCAATCCCTTCCACCCTTTGACAAAAGCCACTACAGTCTGGCCCTTTGCTTCAATAGAGCTACAGCAGGGAGAAGTCTGGCCCAGCCTCTGTTCTACCAGATTTAGAAGGCCAACCGGAATGACAACTGATGAGCACTCTGCTATGCTCTTCCCTCACAGCGCATCTCCATTGTTTCATCCCCTATGTGTGAAGTGAACAGAGTAACTTTTTGACACAGAAGGAGAAAAACCTCAAATTGCAGCTGTGCTCATCTTGTTTGCTCAGAGCTCCCAATAAACAATGTCAGTGCTAATTACAGAGACACAAGAAAATCATCTGCTAACATCTGCACGCCTCCCCACCCGGATGATCTATTGTGGGGGGGTTACATAAATATAATAATACAAAAGTAAAGAACCCTTCTCTTGTCACAATGTGCTATTATGCTACCTAATGAGAGATAAATATGCCACGCTGTAGCTAATAAGTGTCATTCATATCAGTATTTATTCCAAACATGTTTATCTCCCCATCACGTCTGCTTAGCTTGGTTCTGAGCATCACTAAAGAGAAGACCTTTATTTTTAGTGAATTAGGCAGGCAGGAGACAGAGAGATAGCAATTAAAGCAGATTTTTGTTCAGTTTAATTCTTTTTTACTTCAGCTGTCAGGGGAACATGTTACCCACTGTAGCAATATTGTTCTATTTTCGTGGTGTTCGCCTGCCAGCCTTGGATTCCTCTTTCGCTGACTTGCAAGGCAAGCTCTCACAGCTACATTTTGGAACAAGAAAATGGCTTTTAGTTTTTCATAGCACCATAACTATAACACATGCAGTGGCCCCAGTTCTCGGGTGCACTCCAGCTGCTTTGTGCTGTTCTGGCGGTGCAAAAGAAACTGCTAAATTTGGTCCCCGAGCATTGCCCATGTTTAGGAATCTCTGGGTGACATGAAAGACATTTAAGAACTTAACTCCCATTGAAATCTATGGGAGTTAGGTGCCTAAATACCTTTGAGGATCTAGCCATAAGGTCTCCATAGTGATTATAGGTCATCTCTCCAGCCCCTGGCATAGGGGCATGTTTGGGGAAAACAAGTTGTGGCTGGGGGCGGGACATCCCTACAACCCGGTAACTCCAAGTTGCCAGAACAGTTCCTTAGAGTTGTGGGCAGGCAGGCATCAGAAAATGGATTGGCTTAAAGCCACCTTTGTTCCATACCATGTTTGGATCCTGCACTGAAGGCCTCTTGGCCAGGTCAGAGAGGGCTTGTCTACACTAGAACGTGTGTTGTTTTAACTCTATTGGTACAGTTAAAGTGGCAAAAGCCACCTAGTGTGGATGCCTTTGCACCACTATAGATGTGCTTATATCCATATAGCTTATTCTGATTTGGGAAGCAAAATAACCCTAGGGTTGTGCCACTGTAACTATATTACTAAAAAATCGGTGCTGTCGCATTTTAAGTGTACACAAGCAGAGTCTCACAACCTGTCTTTGAGCTAGGTAAGAATTAATACACCAGTTTCACCCTGAGGGACACAAGTACTCAAGTAAGTCACCTAGTGAGTGGGTGGCAGAGCTGAGAAGTGACCCTAGCATACAGGACTGGGAGCCAGGACTCCTAACTACTAGTCCACACAGAGACCCATGGATTATGCTTTGATGGGCTCATTATTTCCTGAGAATAGTTGCTTTTGCCATTGAAGTATATGAGAAACCATCAACATAAATTGCAAAAGGGTGTGGAGGAAAAGAATCCCTGGTAACATTCAAAGCATTCCTCACCATTTTTCTATGATTTCCCACTGACAACACCCAAAGCCTGATTTTCAAAGATACTGACTACCTGCAGCTCCCATTGACTACAATGAACTTTGTTAGTACTCAGCGCTTCTGAAAATCAGACCATAAGAATGATCTGCCCCAAAGCAACTGGCACAGAAACTCCAGGATCCATGAGGCTCTATCTGTGGAGTTAATAAGATTGGGTCCTTGGGAAGGTGGTTTAGAAATAATTTTGAGACATTAATTTTCTATTAATCTCACCCAGTTACCTGCTTTTCACATTCTGCTTCTGAGCTTAATAGTCTCCTCTTTCTGTTTCTATCCAATACCAACCAGCTGCAAAATCTGCTTGCATCGGTGATAAGCAATAAAAAAGTTTACACAAACATTTTCCCCCTGTGACACAATAGAAGAACCTCACTCTATTTTACCAACAGAGTAGAAAACCATGGAACCTTTCACATAGCATATTTCTATTCAAGATAACACGTTGTGATTGTCTAACATTCTTTGTCTTTCAAATTTCCATCTACTAAGGCAATAGAGACATCTAGGGACCATAGACAGGTGAGTGCAGGTTTCTGGATGAACACGGTTCTCCCTAGGCTGAATGGCATGATGGTATAATAAATACAAGGATCCTTTAGGATGGAATTTGAGAAAGAACTCAGTATTATAACCAGGAACTAAAGAAGGTATTCTAAATCAGGGACTGGATGGTGAATGGGAATTCTTTATTTTATGATGCTCTCTTAAGTATCTTTTTAATAATTTAGGGCCAGACAAGGCTCTTCCCAATAATCTTTCAAATCAATTATCTTCTTGCAGAATAAAAATCAAAATGAGTGATTTATTCAGTGCATATATTCCTCTAGTTTAGTATTGCCTCTTCAAAACAGAAGTTCAAATGCAATGGCCAGGTGCCAAGCAGCAATGAATCCAAGCACTGCTATCAGATATAATTGCTAGATAAATCACATACCTTCACTTGCGAGCTGGACCTAGAACCCGGCTCCTTCAGTTTCAAAATCAGAATCCTTTACCACTTGAGCTAATGGAAAACTTCCTTAGCACATAGGAGTACCGTATATACTCGTTCATTAGCCCATTCATTTATAAGCTGACCCCCAAAGATGGTTAGGTAAAAATAGCAAAAACTGTATGACCCTTTCATAAGCTGACCCTATATTTCAGTGGTTGGCAAACTTTGGCTCCTGGCTGTCAGGGTAAGCTGCTGGTGGGTCGGGACGTTTTGTTTACCTGGAGTGTCTGCAGGTAAGTGGCCCCACTTCCCGCAGCCCCCATTGGCTGGGAACAGTGAACCGCAGCCACAGGGAGCTGAGGGGCTCCATGCCTGCAGACACTCCAGGTAAACAAAATGACAATGTATTAGATTCAATGATTCCATGGAGTTTAAAATCATCAAATTTTGGTGCAGACCAGTTTATAAGCCAATCCCCGCTCTTTGATGCGTCACATTTTACCAAAAATATTCGGCTTATGAATGAATATATGCGGTAGTAAGTTTCTTATCCGCCCAGCCACTACAAGGCAATATCATACACTCATTCATATTCACAAAATCAGTGTACATCAGCACATTTTACCTTTGATATTTCCAGCATTCTCATAACCATGCCCAAAATTAAACAAACAAACCCAATAGGAAAAAATTGGGCTTCTTCGGGAAGTGCAGAGTAACGATGGTAAAATTTTCCCCGGACTGTTTCTTTGGTAGGAACAAAAGTTTATGACCCTCCTTCCGCAACGAGCCCCTAATCCTGGGTGATGATCAACCTATTGAAAAATGAATAAGAGCCACAAAGTACAGCACTTTACTCATCAGCAGAAGAGGCCACTTAGTATTGTACAGCTATGCAGAAAAGGTATCATAGGTCTTCCCAGAAAACACAGCTAGCTCCTTCTTTGCCCTAAAGATAGGTATACTTGGCATGACTCGCAACAGAGGCTGGCGCGCCAATGTCATCTCGGTACCTTTTCGGCCTTCACTCAGAACTGTAGTGAAGTTCTGAAGCTATTTAAGTGCCCTACCAAGAGAGGATCTTGATTCCTCAAACAACGATCATGTCCAAAGTTGCTACATTCATGTTCACCACACATTACAGTGGGTCCAGTGCAGACAGTAAATCACAGATGGTAGCCTCACAAAGGGACATTTCATAAACTCTACAGGATTCTGCTGAGTACGGTATCATGGACATCAGGTGAGTAATGAGGCTCTTGTTGGCGTTGCACCATTGCACAAGAGGTCATGATGATTAAATAGCAAAGTCACTCAATAGGCATACCAGGCAAGCAACCTCAAACACATCATTCTTCATTTCCAACCACATTACCAAGTGGGGTGACTGGATTTAACAGAAAGTTGTAGCTTACGTTGCTTAGTAACATGTTCGTGGCTTGATACCAGCACATTTAGCCAACTTTTAACCAACTCAAACTGCAAGAATGCTCAGCTGACCCATTTGAAAGTGCCTATGGCTAAACTGCCTAGGGAAACCAAATTCTGGAGTCACAGCCCAGAATAGGTGGAATACCTGTTCCATAAAAATATGCAGCAAAGCAGCCTGATGTCAAAAAACATTTGATTTCTATCTTATAGAATTTTTTCCACTGTAAAAAGAACGGAAATTGTGAGTGCTGGGTGTTGTTGGCTATTTGAGAATCCTGCATTCTTTTGTTTGTATGGCACTGAAATATGATCAACTAGTACTGCATTACCCTGATGCACTCAGAAGAACAAGACGTGTATCTCAGAGCTACCACAGTGAGCAAAAAAGTTAAACTTTTCTGCCTGCAACCAACTCTGTAATGGGGCTTCTGTGTCTGCTTCTAGGTGGGGCCTCTTACAAAGCACATTGTCCTTGGCCAAACCAGCTGATGTTTTCAAGTAATTAAACTGATGGCACTAATATTCTTTACTGTTGGATCCTATTCCTATCTTTGCTGTTGACTTGCTGTGTGACATTAGGCAAGTCACCTATCTGTACAATGGGAGTAATAATTCTTACCTACGTACCTCACACGGGTATGGAGAGACATGGGGCATTGGGAGAACTGTTTGAAAAGAGCTTTGAGATGCTCAAATAAAAGGTGTTGTCAGTGTAAAATATTATTCTTATTAGATAGTTGCATATTTGACTGGTTTATTAGATAAAGAGAATCTGAGAAAAAAAATATAGAATTCAAAATATCGGTGGAGCAAACTGAGCGAGACTTATTGTACTAAAGAAATTAGATAGAAATCAGATTTTTTATTTTTAAATGGGAGCTGAGTGACTAGACATTCATAAGATTGGTTGTTGTTTTTCAAAACAGATTCATACATGTCTAAACTGGTGCCATAGAACTCATGTACATTAAGATTTCTAAGTTTGATGCATGAAACCTTTGTAAGGATAAAACAACAAATGGAACAATTTTCCCTGCTAGCAAGGCTTCCAGTTTATGTTTGTTCACTAAAGTCTCTCTCTCCAGCTGTCTAGGAATTTCATCCAGGTCAGTACAGGAGTAATTGAATGAAATTTTATGGTGTTATACAGGTGGTCAGGATAAATAATTTAATGGTCTCTTCTGGCCTTAAAATCTATTAATCCAGAATTACTATGGGGAACATTGTCAAAATGACACAAGCACCATTTCTCCACCTGTATTAATAGTATATATGTATATTTCTGGCCCACAGTTTTGTCTCACCTGTCAAGCTCAGGCAGGAATGCAGCTAGAACAATTTGTTTCAGATCACTTAAAATAGCTGTACAGTATTTAACATATCCATTCCTCAGTTTCAGAACAATGAACAAGGTATGCCTCGTGTGTTCAAGGAATTAAAATTCCAGTTGAAACCCAGGTTATATAAAGGGAATGTGATTAATATCATCATCATATCAAAGCAAAAGTATCACATTTTAGCAAGTTGTAATTTAGTTATTAATTAGACTTCTGCTCATCTTTGTGTGTGTGTGTGCGCGCGCTGCGTTAATAAAGATGAATTCCTGAAAGCAACAATTTTTTTGGTTAAATTTTTGGCGGCCATTCTGATTAGGGAACCGTGTAACTAGAACAGTGTTATAACCAAAACCATTATGCAAAATGAACAAGAAAATGCCATCTGCTTCCAATACACAAATGTAACAATTTCTTCCCTAACAAGGGCTGTTAAAAACCTCTTTTGTTTAAATGTATCACCACTGTCCAGTACCAATTGAAGCCAGACAGGCACTGCGGCCATTTCCCTTTTCTTGTAAAGTTTTAACCCTTTGAGTACAGCAGTGAAATTCATATTAGTCAAGATATAGTATCCCAGTATAAGTTAGCTGATTACACACTGTGGAATGTAACGCTTTTCCTCTATGAATCATAATACCACATTTACAGATCAATAAACTATGGCACAAAGAGTTTGTTACCTTTCACAGGCCCCATGGGTAGTCCATGGCAGAGCTGGGAATAGAACGCCCGACTCCCAGTATGGTGCTATATCCGGTTTGGCCAAATCTAACTTACAAGGCCACCTTTCCAGAAACGGCAGTTAGATTTGTATGTTTACATAGAGCTCCCAGGAGGCGTTGACAGGTTACTCTTTAGTCCAATCCCCATTCTTATGGAAGTCAATGACTTTGATGGAACCCTATATATGTCCAGTTCCTTTGTATATTATGACAGCAATAGAGAATTTTTCAGTAAATTCTCCTTTGTTTCTGTTTCGCCAAAGTTTCAGCTTATTTGCTTAGCACTCATTTACATAATGTTAAGTATGTGCATTGAACACCAGTATAAGTGAAACATTTTATTTACAGTGGTATTCACATTTTCCCCTCTGTTGTCATTGGTCCTGTTTTCAACAGAAGGGGTAGACTGGTATTCAAATAAATTCAATAAAGAATTCAGTAGACCTCATTCAACAGAGAATCCTTATCCAGTTATTCTTTTAATGCACGCTGCCAACATTTTGGTATACCTTTTGTGGTAGAAATACAATTTATAAACAAAACCAAATTAGATGTTTGTACTCAGGTGACACACAGAAAAAAAATTCATTTCCACCTATCTTTACAAAGAAATATCACAGAGCACTCTGGTATCAAATTCAAATGGTCCAGAATAACAGATTCTATTTAATCTTCACTTACTTTAATACCAATTTCCCAGTTAAAGTGGAGCCACTAGTCCTTAATATTCCTGCTGTTATACTTATCTGTCTGCTACGGTAAATCAGCATTATGTCAAATTAGATAATTCTATTTATGTTTTAAAATGGAACTGTGTGTATAAATAGATTCCTTTGGAGAAAAGAAAGCATTTGAATAGGTGACTTTCAGAATGAATACATGCTGTTTCTGAAATTTCCTGAAATGAATAGGCCATTCCTCTGGACTAAACATTCAGGTTCTGTTTACCAAACCTACTGAGACAATTTATCAAGCTCTTGGTCAAATCAAATCATAATGTGATTTATTTGGTTGTGAGATATTTAACATTGGCTAATCTTATGTATAAATCTGAATTAGCCTTTTGAAAAACCCAGGAAACCTTGTCATTTGAGACTATGTAATTTGTAATCATGAACCAATTGAGTAGCTCCTTCACATTTTCCGTTTGCATTAGCTTTTTACAGGATACTGATTTTCCTGGGGAGAAAAGGCAGACAAAAGCAATGTCACTAGGTGACTGGCCTTTTTAACAGAAGGGCCCAGCCACACCTGTGACTAATCATCTCCTTCTCAGCTCAGGCCAGGGTCCACGAGGCTGGAGATAGTGAAAAGCACCTGGTCTTTATAAAGGCCAAGAACTGCAAGGAGTAGTGAAAGAAAGGGAAAACTACAGGAGCCCCTGGATCAAGGGAGAGAACCCAGTTCATCAGGTCAATGATCTGCAGGGTGTAATATTATTGACTATCAGCACCATTCCTCTTTGACTACGTAGAGTCAGAAGACGAAGGGCCCTCCACCATAATTTCACCAGAAAGAGAAACATCACACCCTCGCATCTGACACTAGTGTTTTGGGGGACAGATGAAGCTGAGATGCAGGCCTTTTAGTTGACGCTTACCTGAATTGAAAGACCAGTTAATGTACAGTATACTTGGGCTGGCTCCTCAGGAGTCAAAAACTAAATAGCCCCACAAAATCTGATGAGAGAAACATCTGCCACCTATACTATCTGACGTGCCACAGACAAACTGAAGGGGAGAGGCTCACAGCAACTTCTCAACCAAAAGCAGAGTCAGCCATGGCCTGAAGTTTATTACTAGCCTACCACGCAGATCAAGGACATAATGTTTACAAAATGAGCAACTGGAAATACCAAAACCTCATCAGTTCAAACATCCTAGAAATTCAGCCCGAATATAGCTCTAAAGAAGTCAATCATCAGCAGGGCAGCTTCTTTCTTAAAATTACCTTTTTGCCAAATAATGGATGTCACAGTAGAAGAGAGAACTTTCCTACCCAAAGTACAACAGAGGGACATGGCATCAAGACTGCAATCCATTGCCAATAAGGATAAAATCCTCAAGTCAATGAGAGTTCTGCTATTGACTACAGGGGCCAGGATTTCACTCATATTTCATTTTACCTATACGTAGGTAAGCTGATGTCTTGGAATGTAACTTCAGTACTCGAGTAACATTTAGCTTTGCTCTTCCTCAGACCTTTTATTAACAGCTATATCTTAGACCAAACTATACCTACAATATTAGTAACCACAGTAATGGTATGTCTCATAGATGTGGGAACGCATTTCAGATTGCTACATGTACCCATCGTGCCAAGATGTATCATGACCACAGAAGTCTGAGCCAAATGCAGCAATAAACAGTGGTATAAGTGCTTTACTGCTGCCGAGTTCTGGACCCAATGTAACTTGCACTGATTGGGCATTCAGTGGGTAGGCCACCTGGGATTTACACATCAAAGCAGGGGCTCGATGTAGTAGGAAAAATAATGAGAGCACAAGAGAAAACAAGGTAATCTGCTTTATCTTCACAGTTCTATTAGTTTCACTTCCTGTTATACCCACTCTTATCCCTCAACCTGCAATGATGAAAGTCAAAGCTTTGCCACTTAAACTCATACATCCATTTTCTGTCCAGTTTACGCTTGATAACTAACATCCATCAGTGTTTGTCACCACTGAATTTGTCTCCTAGAATCTCAAAGGCACTGACAGGAAAGCCATTGAAATAATTTAACTTTGTTTAGTTTAAAGGACAATAAAGATCTAAGTGTAATTACTACTTGTATTTCTGGTAACTGACCCATAAGTAGGGCCCTACCAAATTCACAACCATGAAAAATGTGTTATGGACCATGAAATCTGGTCTGCCCCTGTGAAATCTGGTCTTTTGTCTGCTCATACCCTATACTATACAGATTTCTCCAGGGAGACCAGTGTTTCTCAAATTGGGGGTCCTGACCCAAAAGGGAGTTTCAGGGAGGTTGCAAGGTTATTTTAGGGGGGTCCTGGTATTGCCATCCTTATTTCTGTACTGACTTCAGCGCTGGGTGGCCGGAGAGTGGTGGCTGTTGGCCAGGCACCCAGCCCTGAAAGCAGCGCCCCGCCAGCAGCAGCGCAGAAGTAAGGGGGGCAATACCTTACCATGCCACCTTTACTTCTGCACTGCTGCCTTCAGAGTGGTGGCTGCTGACCAAGGGCCCAGCTTTGAAGGCAGCAGTGCAGAAATAAGGGTGGCAATATCATACCATGCCATGCTTATTTCTGCGCTGCGGCTGGCAGCAGCTCTGCCTTCAGAGCTGGGCTCCCAGCCAGCAGCTGCCGCTCTCCGGCTGCCCAGTTCTGAAGGCAGCAGCGCAGAAGTAAGGGTGGCAGTACCGCAACCCCCATCCCCTACAATAATGCAACCTCCCCCCCCCAAAGCTTTTTGGGTCATTACCCCTACAATTATAACGCTGTGAAATTTCAGATTTCATCTGAAATCATGAAATTTACTGTTTTAAAAATCCTATGACTGTGAAATTCACCAAAATGAGCCATGAATTTGGTAGGGCCCTACTCATAAGTCTTAATTTTTAAGAACCTGAAAAAGTGTGCCATTCTTGATAGAACTGCTTTGATTGGCTTCTCCCACAAAGTAATGAAAACATAAGGGATCAGAAAAATCAGTCCTGGTGTAAAATTCCATTGAAATCATTGGCGTTACATCAGGCTTCAGTTTGAGCCAGCATCTTGTAGATCAGGTTTCTTTTTCAGTCCTTATTCTCATCTCACTTGTACTTCTGTTTGTTTTGCACAAGGCTACTAGTGTGAGGTAAGAGTCAGGATCTTTCCTTAGCTACACAAAAGACAGAAGTACCTCCATCATGATTCCAGAGCAAGGAAGAAATCAACACAACTAGAATAGATGGGACTTGCAACTCACCATTTAGCATAACCTTTCAAAAACCCTGGATGATTAAATCATATACTACCACCTGCTGGTAGAATCTCTCACTGCAAGAGAAATACATATCCAGCAAAATTAATCAGTGATTTTCTTTAATTTATTGTAAAACTCTGAAAAAGAAATGCCCACAGTCAGTAAGAAAGGAAGATGCCATTTCTATAGTGCATGTGATCAAAAGAATCAGATGACAAACACTGTTTCTCAGCCAGGGGGGTACAGAGGTCTTTCAGGGGGTACATCAACTTATCTAGATATTTGCCTAGTTTTACAACAGGCTAAATGAAAAGCACTGGAGTACAGGCTAGAATTTCATACAGTCAGCTTGTTTATACTGGTCTATATAGCTATATACTGAAATGTAAGTACAATATTTATATTCCATGAGAAAGTAAGCAATGGCAGTAATTGTATACTGTGACACTTCTGTATTTGTCTGATTTTGTAAGCAGGTAGTTTAAGTGAGGTGAAACTTGAGGTATGCAAAACAAATCAAGACTCCTGGAAGGGGTATATTAGTCTGGAAAGGTTGAGAGCCACTGGTCTAGCAGATAAACACCATTCATATCCTGACTGCCCCAGACTTTTTAGCTGATCTTAGGTGAGTTATTTAGCCTCTTTAACCATTCCACCACTTTTGAAATAGGACTAGTGATGCTTACCCACCTTTGTAAGTTGTGGGGACATGAAAGTGAGAATGCACTGTACATGTGGGAAGAACGCCTATTATTCGTGGTTTACAAATACTAACCATTCCTCAACTAGGTAAGCAGGTTCTGCTTCGAGAAACACTTCCAAAGGCAATTAATTCAAGGAGTTGGATTTAATAGTGGATAGCGTGCAGGTTTATGAATAGCAACTAGATGCAGTCTTTCAAGTTTGTTAGTCAGGCTAATGCTTTTCTCTAAAGTCCACCTCTAGCTAGCCGAGGGGAGAGGCACACATGCAAGTTCAGAAAATTTGCATACTATTGGATTTGGAGCTCTTCTGAACAATCTGCAAAGATTAGATTTCACTCAGGAAGATATCTAAACGTTCTGAGCAGTGCCACAGGTTTTCAGCACCTCTCTCTTCCCACTTTCTACAGCCTGCTTTAGAACTGAAAGTTTTTACAAAACCTTCTAAGGCAGCTCCATACTAAGGCGTTGTGCTGGGTGCTGTAAATCCAACGTGTTAGTTGCTGAATCTTGTTTCAGAAATTAAATACATCTCTAGCCTGCAGCAACTAGCTAGTAAAACCACAGCCAGAGATTATGGAAATCTTACATTAGGCAGAATTAAATGGGGACTATTACTGAAGCAAAACTACCTAGACATGCAATTTGCTTTAGTATTTTACAGCTTTCAAGATTCTCTTCATGTTACCTCATTTTAGCTTTTCCATGTTGTATTGTGACATTTCAATTTGTGACTATAGATGCATCAGATATAGGATTATAACTTCAAAGCAGTATCAGCTAATGAAGATGAGATATTCAAACAAATAGCGTCACCAGAAAATTACTTCCATAGTTACATTTGCAGTCTCTTCACTTTTTGTCAGTGCAAGTGGTTTTTTTTGTTTTGTTTTTTTAAATGCAACCAATGCTGCTTCTTCCCTTAGAATCATTCCAGTGCTTGTGTGTATAGAAGCCTCAAACACTACAAGTCTGCTTTCAAGTTTTCCATCTGTGGAAGGCTGGCTGATCACATAAGGCTACTCTCCCTTACTTTTAAGTGCTAAATCACATTAAAGAAAGCTGTAATTGCCACCAGGGTTTTATTTGATCATGAATGGGAAGGAAGCCCATATTAGAATGTAGTCCATAGTAGGCAAGTCTGGAAACCCCCACTCTAAAACAAACTTAATTATGTACAATAAAATCTGTCCTGGGATGGTGCTCCTGGTGCCACCTACTTACATACATGCCTTTCCCTTGCATCTGGTGCAGGGACTATCAATGCGAAGGAACAGATGCTTTAGGCCTGGTGTCAATCGTATTGGATCATGAAATAAACTGAATATACTCCAATACATAAGACAACCTTAGCCTAAACTGAGAAGTCATCCAGAGACATTAAAATATTCTTCCATTTCAGAAGTAGGATCACATCAATGAGGTGCTTTATGAGGTTAAAGCAAGCACACCTACTGCAGATAGACTACTGGATAGAGCTATACACATGTTAATGGCTGATTTTTGTAATTACACTTCGGCTCCATAAACCACAAACAAAAGAAAATAACTAAATTAGTGAGTTTAAAACTAGAGTGAACCTCATTCAAGGGAATACTTATCACCACAGCTTTGATGTTACATATACATTTCAACTATTTCCAGTCTGGAGGGCAACAACACAAAGCAAGGAATTAAAGAAAACGATGGTATATCTTAAGGTGATCCCAAGAGCTTTATGAACATCAAGCTGTAAGATTGAAAGCTTGCAATGGGAACTGCATCCATCACCACTAAATAGCACAAACCAGTATCCCCATGCTTACGAAAAAATGAGAACTTGTTTTTAGGAATACGCAATGTCTTCCAATTTTCTTTCAGGAATCCTTTTAACACCAGAACCATTATTTTGCATTTATCAGTCTACTGCTACTCTTAGGTTATTCAACTCAAGCACTATGAATAAGGTTAGTTTTCCATCTTAGGCTCAGTTTAGAATTCTGCAGTGGAAGACTTCCATCGATCCAGTTATTTTTAATACAGTGATAGCACTGATGCCCAGGACACAAAGATAAAGAAATCTGCAAGTTGTATACTTGATTATACTAAGGAAAACTATATATTTAATTATTAAAAATGTAAAGAGGTTTGTTCTATTCCAACAGGTCTATTCAAGTTTTAGTGTAAGACCTGGTCTACACTAGAAAATTAGGTCTATTTAACTATGCCAGGTTGGGGTGTGAAAAATGCACACCCGAGTGGTGCTGTTAAATCGACCTAAGTCCCTGTGTAGACAGTGCTGTTAGCCAGTGCATACCCAGTACCAATCCCTGACAAAGTTGCCCTGATCTATTAAGCTGTTTTGGATTTTTTGAGTTAGTAATTTGTTTTACGAGTTAAAGTAGTAAATAAGATGGATTGTCTCAAATCATGATGTTCCATTATAAGCCTGCTTGTTAGAAAATTAACAGCTCCTGTGCTGTTCCCTTTAATTGCTTAGAAGAATGTATAGCTGTGAAATTGTTCAACTTCCTCCAATTGCTTAGTAGATGGGTGTATAGTTCTTTGCGTGAGTGAGGCATGCAAGGATGTGAGTAGGAGTCATCCTGTCCTGTCATGCCAGTGTCATCCTGTCCTGATGGCCGAAGGAGTGCAGATTAACGACCTTGAAGTGCGAGGCATCTGCCCCAAACTAAGAACCAAGTATAAGATAAGGAGCAGATGTGTAAATACCAGCACCTAGTTTGTGATTGAGGATCCAAACATCACTGATGAAAAATGACCAAGAACAGCAGATTTGCAATTAACGGATCCCAGCTGACACAGCAAAATCCACAGACTTACATGAAAGACAACTACTATAATAGTGGGCGAGAGCTAGGAGGCTTTGGGTCACTCTGCAACAACAATGAATCGGACATGTTCGACGGAGGCCCAGCTCCCCCTACTCGTGTTCAGTCTAGCTGGCCACTAGGCTGACTCGAGCAACAATAAGGACTGGTAACTAGAACACCAGATGCAAAACCTTTGTGTGCGTGCGTGTTTGAATATATGCATATACTTACTGATTTTTAATACTAGTTTAGCATTTTAAATAAACACAGCGTATTGCCTTGTCCCCTGAAAAAGATTCGGTGAGTTTTTATAAGCGTTACAGTGCTAATCAATGGAAGGCTTCTTCCCTCAACCTAGCTACCACCTCTTGGGGACGTGGATTACCTACGCCAATGAGAGAACCCCTCATATCAGCATAAGTAACGTCTACCTTGAAGTGCTACAGCAGCGCAGCTGTGCTACAAGGAAGCCTGCTTCACGTTCTCTGGTACTGTTTGAAATGAGCTGTCTCTTCTCCTGTTATGGCATTAAAAAAAAAAAATCCACTGTATCTTGGGGGTACTTGGACTTTGAAGAATGTGACCGATAACTCGATACTAATCCAATTTTTGTTGCTGCCTGCTCCGTCTCCCACAAATAAACAGAGATCTCAGGGTTTTTTGCCATTCTGGAATGGGTTCAACAGTCCCAGAACCTCACAACTCTAAATTTGCACAGCTACATTGAGAAGGCATATAAATTTGCATTCTTTTAAACAAGCTTTAACAAAAAGATTAATTGGAAAACCTAGGAACAAATTGATTAACTGTCCGGTGTACTTATTTCCTGAACTAGTAAAAACTTTTATAAGATTAGGATTTAGATTTCAAAGCACACAAGCTACTTTGCTATTCCCTGGGCACTATCTTCATAGCAATTTGCAAACCATCTTTCATCACCTAATCTTAAGGTAAAACAATCCACATTAACAACCCTAGGCACTAGATATTCATACTTCCGAATAAGAGGTGGCCCCAGGCATAGGCTATAATACTGTGCAGTTCAACATTCCAGAACATACACAGAGGATTTGGGGGCATTTTGGAGTAATTGGCTATAACTTGTTTCTTGTTGAATTGGAATTAACAGCTTGGTAGAATTAGAAAACTGTAAGCAGAGCAGACTAGATGGCAAATCTAGAACTGGCTCAATTACAATATGTTTTACAGTGTGTGGAGTATACCATTAGATCTTAAGTGTTATTACATATTGTAGTGAATCAATAAGTATTCCCAAAGGAAGTGTTCCAAACCATTAATACTGAATGCAAACAGAGTCCATTTGAACAATTTATTAGTATGCCTGTTTTACAAGTTTTAGAAAAAGAATCCCAGGATTTTGCCTCCTGTGTGTTTTCGCCTTGCTTCCTCATGGTCCATGATGCCAGCGGAAGTTGTCAGCACTATGTACCTATTAAGTAAAAAGTATTTTCAGTAGCATATTATGGTAGATTTCCCTACCACTCATACAGTTAGAAAAACGGTCCAATCTCATTTTTGTAGTGCAACGTCTCACTTTCTTTAGCCAATGCAAGGAAATGTGACAACTTAGACTACAACAGTCCTAATGTAAAATAGTTATACAAACCCTACAAATATGCTATTTTGACATGCTTGAGAATTTAAAATTGTATTAATGTCAAATTTAAATTTGACGATATGCTCTTTAAAGCAGACTTCCCCACAAACTTTATCTAGACTAGGAATTTTCATTTGACATTCCCGTTAGCATTGTAGAACTGAACTAGTGTTAGCAGGGTCATAAGCCCCAACTTTGCGGCTGGACCATGTCGCCATTTTCAAACCCATGTCAATTACCTGCTCATAATAAGTGTACGGTTGCTATTGCCAGATTGCTAACTGAAAACTTCATATGGTAGGACTCCTAAAGTTGCTCATGCTGCTAATACTTTAATATTAGTACTAAGCTGCAGACAGCTGAGGTAACTTTAGTTATTTCTAACACCTATCTATGGTAATTAGCATGCTTTCTGGACAAAAGTTGACTGTCAAGATTAACCCCACAAGAGTTTCTATTTAATTCACACAAAATATGCTGAAGTATATGTACTAGAATACTAGATCAATGTTTAGCTACAGTTAGCTGTTTATAGTAACTGTACATTTTGCGATGCAGCTTTCCTTGCTTTGGTGTGTCTGTTCATTTATTCACAAGATTCAGTGTCAGTGGGATTCTACTATATTGATTTAATGTAACAGCCAAGGCCTCTATTAAAAGAAAGTCCTTAGTTTGATAGCTAGAGAATTTTTTTTAAAAAAAGACCTCAGTCACTTCTGATACTACACCCATACCCAAGTACTGTTAATTTGTATTTTTATTACAACTTTCTTTTTAAGTGTTTCTACAGAATTAAGACCAACAGTTGGAGAGAGAAGAGTGAGAATGATGTAGATCAGGGGTAGGCAACCTATGGCACGCGTGCCAAAGGCGGCACACGAGCTGATTTTCAGTGGCACTCACATTGCCCGGGTCCTGGCCACCGGTCGGGGGGCTCTGCATTTTAATTTTAAATGAAGCTTCTTAAACATTTTAAAAACCTTATTTACTTTACATACAACAACAGTTTAGTTATCTATTATAGATTTATAGAAAGAGACCTAAAAATGTTTAAACATATTACCGGCACGCAAAACCTTAAATTTGACTGAATAAATGAAGACTCGGCACACCACTTCTGAAAGGTTGCCGACCCCTGATGTAGATGAAATTGACTATATGAAGTCTTATCAGATGCACAAACTGAAAAACAGAGACGGCTGTCTCTTGGTGCTAACTTTTAGCAGTAGTTAAAAAATGCTTATATAAAAACTGTTTAAGTGTGTGTCCCCTTTCTGAAGAAGAGATCAGAACAGAGATCTTCAAAACAATGCTAGTTTCATTTATGAAATTACCCTAAGAAGTTTTCTTTTGCACCAACTACTTTCACTTAGAACAATTCATAGCAGTTCTCCTATTTGTGAATTTCAACAATTTAACTCTGCATATCTGGCACTTACCCAAACTGACGTGAAGGCAAAAGGTTGTTCTGCCACTTTTCCAGGTCCTTCAACTGAACATCAAATCTGGGACTGATCACACCACACTATAAAACAAAACCCCAACAGAAGCTGAAGAACTTTGATACAGGAGGACTACTACATATATTTCTTCCATTGTTGTATGCAGTGGAATTGTAGCCCTATTGGGTCCCAGGTTATAAGAGAGACAAAGTGGGTGAGGTAATGTTTTATTGGACCAACCTCTGTTGATGGGAGACAAAAGCTTTCAAAGCTACATGGAGCTCTTCATGTCTGGGAAAGAAAATGGTTGTAATAAGTCATAAATCCATCTATAACCCATTAACACGCACTCCACTTTTCAGCCTATGATTGCAGATGTGTTAACAGGCCATCCTCCCTTGAATGGTCCATTACAATCTGTTCCACCATGCATTTTACTGTAAATACCTTACCCAGACCTGAAGAAGAACTCTGTGTGGCTCGAAAACTTGTCTCTCTCACCAACAGAAGTTGATCCAATAAAAAGTAATACCTCGCCTACCTTGTCTCTCTGCCTTTTAAATGCTACGACTTGTGTATTCAGCCCTATATCTCTCTCCAAATCATTGATCAGAAGAGGATTATACTGCCAATCAAGTATCCAACTTGTATGACGGAGAAAGACCAAAGTGTCCAAGAATGGCACTCCATTACTGCATCAACTTCATCCACAGTGCATACTCAGGTTGCCAGCTGGACTAAGCAGAGGATCTAACTATTCAGTTCTGAGCTGTTTTGATACTACTACCTTCTTCCTTTCAACTAGATAGACTGAAACTAGATTGCTGCTGGGGCTACAAACTCAGAAGGCTATGCCATTTTGTGGTCAGTTCAGTTCTCGGAGAGCATAAGAGCATGCTGTATACTACTTGAAAGAAAGCATCAACTCCTGAACATTCTTACCAAGGAATGGAGACTACTCCCAGGTTCTTAACCATGGCAAAGAAGAACTGAATATCTACAAAGTTAGCTACGTGAACACAAACTTTTATTTTAGGTATGTCTGAGAAATTAAAAACTATGCCTAGAAACTAACCACCTAATAAGAAATGGTCAAGTTAATTATACTAATCTTATGCAAATAATTAAAAAACAGAAGTATACAGTGTAGTTAGAACTGCCAATAGAGAGCATATCTTGGGTTAGTATCATAAGTGTTGATGTGTCAATAACCAGCAATGCTAACAATCTGGCCCCTAAAGTGGAGCAGACAGCAACTTTCATTTTCACCATTTAATTGGTATTTACATTTATTTTAACAAGTCTTTGCCACTTAAGCATGCACAAAAAGTATGCTGTTGTTGCATTGTTCAATGTTTGACGGGCCCACATAACAGAACTGCTCTAGAAAAACATTCGGTTGTGCCAAACATCACTCAAAAAACAATTGCCAAGTAGCTCAGTGACAGCATAAACCCTTATCCTAAAGTACAACAGACTCCAAACTGTTATAAAGTTCCATCTGGTCAAGTTATGAGATTCTACTACTGCACTTTTATAATCCTCTGGCTGCTCCAGACAAGTAATTTCCAGCTGAAAGACATGTTTATGTGAACAGATTTCTGTTCTTTATGGAAGCGATCCAAAATATGCTCGTGAGGGGTCAACTTTCTCTGCTACCAATTGAGAATGTTGACATACCCGATGGGCAGTGTTTTCATTTAAATTATTTTAGTGAGAAGTGGTTTTGAACCAATGGAGGAATCTGTTATAATAGACCATGATGGTAACAGTCAAGTTATATAGCCCACAGGATTTCCAGACAGTTAAAAGAAATCTTCTTGACAACCCAAAAACACTACATGGATATTTAGGAAGAAGTTATGCAATGCACTGACATATCTACAAGATGCACAGCTCAATAGTTCACTGCATACAAAATCCAGTTAGTAGCAGAAAGGCTTGGCTTCTACAATTTTCTCTAGTCATTTACTAGTATTATGCATCACCTGGATACAAGTTTGCATTTCTTAAACATTTTCCAAACAAATCTGTTCCAATTAAAGTCAGTTTAAATGCTTCAGTATTCAATTTCTAGCTCACTGATTATTTCATAATTGAATTGTTGTCTGAAACTAGAATATCAGACTACACAAATATAGACAGGGTGTATGAGTGGACAATAAACACTTTCTAGAAGGCTCCTAAGGAAAAAGTAGAGAAAGTGGTGCTGGCAAGCAAAGTTCCCTGTACATATTCCCACACAAGCTTCATTTACTTTGTTATGGTTGCTCAAGCACATTTTTATTCAGCACAATCATTAGGACTCAAAAAACCTTCCACTTAAGCCACATGCAGACCAGCCTCCATTCACACGCCCTTATCAAATCTATCATTACACAACCACATTCACAGAATTCCTTCAAAGATTAATATAAATGCATATGAAGAGTGTATATTTCTCAGAATTAAACAGCCTTCTAGAAAGAAAAAAGAATTCAGCACTAAATCAAACCCTACCTTGTTCAGTCTGCCTGTGAGATTAACAACAATTTTCCCAGCTCTGTGATCGTCAATGATCTCAAATTCACCAATGTAACCTGTGAACGATTAAATCAAGCAGAACCTTTATTATCCAAACTAGTGCACTGTCTCAAATGCAGACAAGTCAAAAACTTAACATTTAGGCCATGTCTACATGAGAGAGCTGCAGTGGTTTAACTTAAAATCAATTCATATACCAGTTTTATTAAACTGCTGCCAAGCTTTTTTGGACACCTATTGTAGTTTAAGACTGACTTATTTTGGTTTAGCTTAAGAGTCCTAATCAACTTAAGCTAAACCAAATAAGCATCCATACACAGTCTTTTGCCTTGATATCACTGAATTGGTTTAACTATCACCCTTAAAACTATTAGCACTCAACTGTTAAAATGGTGCAACTTTTTCATGTAGACAAGTCATCACATTTCAGCTATTACTGAATACACATCTATTATTCTCCATATAATGTATTTAATACAATGGTCTCATATCCAGCAATATTCGAGGCAGCACTAACTTTGCAAGGTTAGTCCTGCATCTCTCCAAGTACTCTTTTCAACTTGGCAGTTTAAGAAGTTGATTAGCTTACTCTACAAAAGAGCAGGGTAACTGATCAGCTCACTTTCCCACAGACTCAAACTAAATGCAACTTAAGTTCACTTGAAAAGGCAATGCACGTTTTACCTAAGGAATCACTCAGACACTGCACACTGGCCACTGTGGATAGCTTTCAAAAAATTGCATTGTTGGTTTTATCTTGGCAGCATACCCAAGTTTTTCCAATTCTATCCTTCACTACACACTCCAAGCAAAAGAAAAATAAACAAAGTATTTTCCCTTGCCCACTCCCCACCCCAAAATGATTTTTTTTTTTGCAGTTTGAAACATTGCAAGTGATGCAATATCCCTTTGCTACAGGATGTCAAGTATCAGAGGGGTAGCCCTGTTAGTCTGGATCTGTAAAAAGCGACAAAAAGAGTCCTGTGGCACCTTATAGACTTACAGACGTATTGGAGCATAAGCTTTCGTGTGTGAATACCCACTTCATCAGATGCCACTACATGCATCTGACGAAGTGATTATTCACCCACGAAAGCTTATGTTCCAATACATCTGTTAGTCTATAAGGTGCCATTGGACTCTGTCACTTTTTGCTACAGGAGATAGTCAAGTTTTACACTATTTTGGTGCCTCTTACCTTTTACAGAAATAATTAGATATGAATTTTACTTTCTGATGACTTACCATGCTTCATCATCACAGTTAAAAACCGCACGATTACTTTAGAGCACGGTCTAATGAGAACTTGACGTTTTCCACGTTTCTCTGCATTGTTGATGCTCTTGAGGGCATCGGCCAGAACATTCATGCGCACCATGATGCCTGTGTGTGGAACAAAGTTAGTTATGGGTGCTAACTTCTTGCTTTCACATTTAAGCAGGGATACTTTTAGAAAAAGATAACACTGTTAATTTCAGAATTTTTGAACTCAGAACAGCAGATAGATGATGATGTTTTCACCCCTCAGCTCACAGAGAGCCGAGAAGCAAAAGCTTCAAGATGTTTTATGCAAACAACACGCAGGTCCGATTATTATTTGTGCATGTCCACCACAATTCAAACCCACCATAACTATATTCAACAGTCTACATTTTATGCCACAAAAAGTTTATACAACATATACAGCATAAAACGTAAGTGTTTTACAATAAGATACGTTCAGAGACAAAGACTTACAGTCTAGACAAAGCATATTTAAAGATGCTGCAAGACATCCCGGCCAGGATTTTTCATAAGTGACCAGAGATTTCAGGTGTTCAATATGAGAAAGACCTAATTTCCAGAGATTAGCTGTACTTTCTGAAATCAGTCACCCCAAAACTGAAGCAGTCACTAGTTATTTTTGGACCTATTGGTTAATGTGGGCTAAAATCTCACAGTAGGAGCTAGGCCTGTTGAGACTGCACTGGAGTACTGAACAAAATCTTAGACCCTGATTAAATTACACAACTGTTACACCATTAAAGTGACACGGCTTTGCACTTTTTTGGGGGGTGGGGGGGCATTACTAAATTACTCAACTCTTGATAGTGGGTTTCAAGAATAATTTACCCTGCATTATACCCTGTCCAGAACAAGGGAAAAACCTTTTAAGTATTGCCCAATTCACCCATCTCTGGCAGAAATCCAGTTGCATATTGAAGATACTGTGGCACTTGGGCACTCAAGCTTATGTTCTGATGACTAGGGCAACGTATCCCACAGTTAAACAAGGCAGTGTACTATCGCTCCATTTACCATTACACTGTCGGCGTTTGGGTTATACAGTTTTACAATAGGCTCGGAGGTGCTTGGAGTCCAGAAGGGCTGTATCAAGCCACGTTGCCACACGCAATAAGCTCCTGCCCGGTGTATTTATCTGCACTGTGCACGGGGGCATTTACTGCTAAACTCAATCAGCACCCACCGACTTAACAGGAGATAAACTACGGGATATTTAGCGTGAACTCAGAGAGACTGACTGCTCCCTGCCCAGGCCCAGTCTGCGCCCTCCCGCCCCCGATTCTTCCTCCTCTTCCAGGGCCAAGCCTACGCCTGCACCCCCCTCACCGCCGCGATGCCCCCTCCTACCACCGCCTCTCCCAGGGCCAAGGCTACCGTCCCACATTCCCCAGCTCCCCTCCCCGTTCCCGATCCCACCATCACGCTCCCCGGGCCCGGCCTGCCACCCGAGCCCCCCTCCCCCTCCAGCTCCCTCCAGTGAGCGGGTTTCAGGCTAGGAAAGCGCCTCCCCCCTCCCTATTCGGGTGGCTCCACCGGCGGCCGTGGCGGGCGCAAGCGGCTCAAAACAGACTGGGCCGGTTGGGCGGAGTCCGGCGGTGGCGGGAAGGCGGGTGAAGACGCCCGCAGGGCCAGGATGGGGATAGTACCCGGCGGATGGCGCCTAGGGCCCAGCGAGGCCCGTAACTCACCGGTGCAGCAAGATGGCGGAAAAAGGAAGAGGCCAGGCGCGTGCAGGGTGTTATGGGAACTCGGGGTGGTGGAAGGAGATCTCAGGGATCTCGCGATACCCGCTCTCCCAGTCGGAGAGAAGCGCTCGCCTGTCTCTCCTGCTGTCATTGGCTGAGAGCGGCGCCCGCCATTTTTTTTGGCCCTTCCTCGGACAGGCAGTCGATACTTCCGCCGGGTATCCAATAGCAACCGGAATACTTCCGATCCGGGAGGGAGGCGGGTGAAGGCAAGTGTGAACGGACAAACCTAATGCCCGCTCACCCTGTCACCGCCTTTTGGGAGGGGCGCGCTCCGCAACCCGGTGGCCCGCAGTCCGACGGGAGTTACCTGGCTCGCGGGGAGTAGGTGAGCTCCGCATCTTGGGGTGAGGGGAGCCCTGGGGTGAGGAGGGGGGCTCAGCGTGAAGGCCTTGGCGCAGGGAAGCAGCGTCTCGTTGCAGTGAGGGGCGAGCTCGGAGCTCGCATGCTTGTGGGGAGCCCAGAGGCTCAGCTCGTCCCCCCCTCAGGGGTGCCAGAAGTGGGGAACTTAGTGCCCCACATGGTGTAGTCCACTAAGCGGGGACCTCCAGGCTAGGAAGCCCTGGGTTGAACTCTGACTTGCAGTCAGGGCAACCTAGTAAGGAGGAAGCTAAACACCAGGGGGTCATGCAATGAGCTCTGTGCCTTCCAGTCAGGGGGCTCTGATGGGGGGAAGTTACCCAAGGGGGTCATGGGGTGAGCTTTGTGCCTTGCAGTCAAGATGTCCTAGTACGGGGGGAAGCTAGACACCTTAGGGGGTCATGGGGTGAGCTCTGTGCCTTGCCCCATCAAGGGCTTCATAGAGGAAGCTTGCTGCCTCTCATGTTTAGAAGCATTCACAAGGGGAGAACTTGTCACCCCACACAGTTAGGGAGCCCTAACAGAGACGTTTAGTAAGGGCTTCAGGACCTAGAAGTGGGGAGCTCAGCAACCAGCACCATGAGCGGTGGAACTGGCTGGAAGAGAGCTTTGTGTTGTGCATTTGACAGCATTCCAAAGACATTAGTCGAAATGGCATCAGATGGTAAAATTGTTAATAACGATGCAGAAAAAGTAGAAATATTCAACAAATATTTCTGGTTTGTATTTGGAAAGAAACAGGATAATGTAATCATGTATGAGGCTGATGAAGTAGTTTCCAGTGAATTAGTAACTGAGGAGGAGGTCAAAGATCATATACTAGGGATAAACATTTTAAAATTAACAATCCTGAATAATTTGTACTCAAAAATCCTGAAACAGGTGGATGAGGAGAACTTTGGTCACTGATGTTAATTTTTAATAAATTTGGGAGTACCAGAAAAATACCAGAAGACTACTAATGTTGTGCGAGTATTCAAAAAGGGGCACGTGGGATGACCCAGATAGCTATAGAGCAGTTAGCCTGACATAAATCCTGAGCAAAATAATATAAAGTTGACATGGGATTATATTGATGAAGGATTAAAGATAGGAATGTAATTCATCCCATGATTTTATAGAAAATAGGTTTTATGACACAAACCCAATTGTGAAGATTACACGTTTAGTTGAGAAAGGTAACTATATATGTATAGACTTTTGTAAGCTGTTTGATTTAGCACAACATAACATTCTGATTAAAAAAATAGCATTAGACAACATCAATAAAGCACATGTTAAATGGATTTAGAGCTGGCTAATTTATGGATCTCAAAAGGTAGTTGTCAATAGGGAATCATCTTTAAATGGGGATGCTTCTAACAGGGTTCTGCAGGGATCAGTACCAGGTCCAGTTCAGTTCAACATTTTCATCAATTGCCTAAAACTAAATATAAAATTACTACTGATAAAATTAGTGGATGACACAAAGAATGGTGAAGTGGTAAATAATGATAAGAACAGGGCAGTCACACAGAATAATCTGGATTGTTTAGTAAGGTAGGCCCATTCAAACAAAATATTTTAATATATCCATCTAAGTTATACATCTAGGAACAAGGAATGCAGGGCATTCATACAAAATGGGGGACTGAATCCTGAAAGGGAGTGACTGAAATGGAATTAAGGGTCCAAGCATACAAGCAACTGAACATGAGCTCCCAGTGTAATGCTGAGGCAAAAAGGGCTAATGCAATCCCTGGAAAACTAAACAGGAGTAGGAAGGTGATTTTCTCTCTATTTGATATTGGTAAGACTGATACTGGAATACAACATACAATTCTGATATCCCACATTTTTAAAAAGGATTTTGAAAAATTGGGGAGGGTAAAGAACCACAAAAATTATTCAATGAGAAAATGCCTTACAGTGAAAGCCTTAAAGAGCTCATTCTGTTAGTTTATCAAAAAGATTGAGAGATTACTTGATTGCAGTGCATAAGGCCTTCACCAGAAGATATCAGGTAGTTAAGGACTTTTTCATCTAGTGAAGAAAAAACGGAATGCCTCCCTTTCTGTAAGATACACTTTAGTCCAACACAAGTTACTTGGAGCATTAGCTTTTTGAGGCAGGGGCTGTCTTTTTGTTCTGTATTTGTACAGTGCCTACCACACTGAGGCAGTATGGTTAAACAAATTATACCGGTCTCAGTGCAGGGGTAACAATGAAATGAAAATGAAGCAGTGAGTGATAAAAAGGCATCTTTTAAAAAGTGGAAGTCAAATCCTAGTGAGGTAAATAGAAAGGAGTATAAACACTGCCAAATTAAGTGTAAAAATGTAATAAGAAAAGAAGAACAGCTAGCCAAAAACTCAAAAGGTAATAAAATGTTTTTTAAGTACATCAGAAGCGGGAAGCCTGCTAAACAACCAGTGGGGCCCCTAGACGATCGAGATAAAAAAGGAGCACTTAAAGTTGATAAAGTCATTGCGGAGAAAAAGATGGTTACTCACCTTTGTAACAGTTGTTCTTCGAGATGTGTTGCTCATATCCATTCCAATTAGGTGTGCGTGCGCCACGTGCACGATCGTCTGAGAATTTTTACCCTAGCAACACCTGGTGGGTCGGCTGTGGAGCCCCCTGGAGTGGCGCCTTCATGGCGCTGGATATATACCCCAGCCGGCCCAGCGCCCCCTCAGTTCCTTCTTGCCGGTAACTCCAACAGAGGGGAAGGAGGGCAGGTTTGGAATGGATATGAGCAACACATCTCGAAGAACAACAGTTACAAAGATGAGTAACCGTCTTTTCTTCTTCGAGTGCTTGCTCATATCGATTCCAATTAGGTGACTCCCAAGCCTTACCTAGGCGGTGGGGTTGGAGTAAAGTACCGTGGATTGTAGGACCGCTCAACCGAAGGCATCGTCTGGCCTGCCTAACGATGGCATTGTGCGAGGCAAATGTATGTACTGATGACCAAGTGGCGGCTCTGCAGATCTCCTGAACTGGTACGTGGGCCAGGAACGCTGCCGACGAGGCTTGAGCCCTCGTAGAGTGAGCTGTGATAGAAGGGGTCGGGACCCCCGCTAAATCATAGCACGCACAAATACAAGATGTGATCCACAAAGAGATCCGCTGGGAGGAGACCGGGAGGCCCTTCATCTGGTCCACTACCGCAATGAAGAGCTGCGTCGTTTTCCAAAAAGACTTCGTACGCTCAATGTAGAAGGCGAGAGCCCTACAAATATCGAGGGAGTGCAGCCACTGTTCCTGACTACTGGCGTGCAGTTTCAGGTAGAAAACCAGGAGGAAGATGTCTTGGTTGATATGAAAAGACACCCCCACCTCGGGAAGGAAGGCAGGATGAGGTTGTAGCTGCACCTTGTCCTTATGGAAGATCGTGTAAGGTGGCTCCGAGGTGAGAGCCTTGAGCTTGGAGACACCCCTCGCCGAAGTGATAGCAATGAGGAAAGCTGTCTTCCAAGAGAGGTATAAGAGGGAATATGTGGCCAACGGTTCAAAAGGGGCCCCCATAAGCCTGGAAAGGAGCAGGTTAAGGTCCCACGTGGGTCCTGGCTGTTGAACCTGTGGGTAGAGGCTGTCTAGTCCCTTGAGGAACCTACCAACCATGGGGTTGGCGAAAACAGAACAGCCATTCACTCCCAGGTGGAAGGCTGAGATGGCTGCCAGATGAACTCTGATAGAAGATATTGCCAGGCCCTGCCTTTTCAAGCTCAGGAGATAGTCCAGGAGGAGAGGTACAGACGCTTGGATGGGGGGGCATGTCATGGAGAGAACACCAGCAAGAGAATCGCTTCCATTTAGAACACCAGCAAGAGAATCGCTTCCATATATGTGGCCCGAATGGAAAGTTTCCTGCTGCCCAACAGGACCTGCTGCACCAAACAAGAGCAGAGGAGCTCTGAGTGGCTCAGCCAAGCAGCATCCACACTGTGAGGTGGAGGGACTGAAGAACGAGATGACAGAGGTGGCCGTGATCCTGAGTGATCAGATCTGGAAAGAGGGGCAGTGGGACTGGGGGCATCCACGGAGATCTCCAACAGTGTGGTGTACCAATGCTGCCTGGGCCACGCTGGGACGACCAGGATCAGACATGTCCTGTCCCTGCGCACCTTGAGCAAGACCTTGTATACAAGGGGAAATGGCGGGAAGGCGTAAAACAGCCGGCTTGTCCACGGAAGCATGAAGGCGTCTGTGAGGGAGCCCGGAGAGCGACCTTGAAGGGAGAAGAACGCCGGGAATTTCCAGTTGGCACGTGAGGCGAACAGATCAACCTGGGGAAACCCCCACTTCAGGAAGATGGTATGGATGACATCTGGGCATATTGACCACTTGTGGGATTAGAAGGATCTGCTGAGGCAGTCCGCCAATGTGTTCTGGACCCCTGGGAGGAAAGATGCCACCAGGTGAATGGAGTGAGCTGTGCAGAATTCCCACAGTCGAATGGCCTGACAAATGGGGGAGGACCGAGTGCCACCTTGTTTGTTGCTGTAGAAGATGGCCGTGGTATTGTCTGTGAGGACTGCTACACAACGACCATGCAGCTGCTCCTGGAAAGCTTGACAAGCCAGACGAACAGCCATCAGCTCTCGAACTTTGATGTGGAGGGAGAGATCTGACTGGGTCCAGAGACCTTGTGTCTGGGTGTCCCCGAGATGGGTGCCCCATCCCAGGGCTGACGGGTCCGTGACAAGGGACAAGAAGGGCTGAGGGGTGCGGAATGGAACTCCTTCACACACCAGTCGTGGGTCCAGCCACCATTGGAGGGAGGCCAGGACTCTGTCCGGGACAGTGACCACCAGGTTCAGGTTGTCTTGGCCTGGGCAATAGACAGATGCCAGCCATTCCTGAAAAGGACGGAGCCGTAGCCTGGCATACCTGGTTATGAATGTGCAGGAAGCCATGTGACCCAGAAGACTCATTGAGATTCCCCCAGACACTTACGGCAAGAGTCGTGGGGGTCACCCGTCGGCATGGGCTTGGAGCAGGAGCCGCAGGACTTAAATCCTGGAGCTTTGGGCATGAGCCCAACAACTCCGGGGGGAAACCCCTCACCCCTAAAAACTACAACTACTAGACTAAACTACAACTATGACAACTAACACTATAACTATGTACAAACTGCAATAAGAGCGCTAGGGAGAGTGGAGTGTTGGCTAAACTGAGCTCCATAGTTCCAACGACAGTCATGGACGGTAAGAAGGAACTGAGGGGGTGCTGGGCCGACTGAGGTATATATCCAGCGCCATGAAGGTGCCACTCCAGGGGGCTCCACAGCCGACCCACCGGGTGTTGCTAGGGTAAAAATTCTCCAACGATCGTGCACACAGTGTGTGCCCACCTAATTGGAATCGATATGAGCAAGCACTAGAAGAAGAACTAAATGAATTCTTTGCTTCAGTCTTCATGGCTGAGGATGTTAGGGAGATTCCCAAATCTGAACCGTCCTTTGTGGGTGACATATTGGAGGAATTGTCACAGATTGAAGTGTCACTAGAGGAGGTTTTGGAATTAATTGATAAACTTAACAGTAACAAGTCACCGGGACCAGATGGCATTCACCCAAGAGATCTGAAAAAACTCAAATGTGAAATTGCGGAACTATTAATTATGGTTTGTAACCTGTCCTTTAAATCAGCTTCTGTACCCAATTACTGGAAGATAGCTAATGTAATGCCAATATTTAAAAAGGGCTCTAGAGGTGATCCCGGCAATTATAGACCGGTAAGTCTAACGTCAGTACCGGGCAAATTAGTTGAAACAATAATAAAGAATTAAAATGTCACACATATAGAGGAACATAAATTGTTGGGCAAAAGTCAACGTGGTTTCTGTAAAGGGAAATCTTGTCTTACTGATCTATTAGAGTTCTTTGAAGGGGTCAACAAACATGTGGAGAAGGGGGATCCAGTGTACTTAGATTTCCAGAAAGCCTTTGACAAGGTCCCTCACCAAAGGCTCTTACGTAAATTAAGTTGTCATGGGATAAGAGGGAAGATCCTTTCATGGATTGAGAACTGGTTAAAAGACAGGGAACAAAGGGTAGGAATAAATGGTAAATTTTCAAAATGGAGAGGGATAACTAGTGGCGTTCCCCAAGGGTCAGTCCTAGGACCAATCCTATTCAACTTATTCATAAATGATCTGGAAAAAGGAGTGAACAGTGAGGTGGCAAAGTTTGCAGACAATACTAAACTGCTCAGGATGGTTAAGACCAAAGCAGACTGTGAAGAACTTAAAAAAGATCTCACAAAACTAAGTGATTGGGCAACAAAATGGCAAATGAAATTTAACGTGGATAAATGTAAAGTAATGCACATTGGAAAAAATAACCCCAACTATACATACAATATGATGAGGGCTAATTTAGCTACAGCTAATCAGGAAAGAGAGCTTGGAGTCATCGTGGATAGTTCTCTGAAAACGTCCACTCAGTGTGCAGCGGCAGTCAAAAAAGCAAACAGGATGTTAGGAAGCATTAAAAAAGTGATAGAAAATAAGAATATTGACAGATGTGGTCTCCTCATATCAAAAAAGTTATAATTAGAAAAGGTTCAGAGAAGGGCAACTAAAATGATTAGGGGTTTGGAACAGGTCCCATATGGGGAGAGATTAAAGAGGCTAGGACTTTTCAGCTTGTAAAAGAGGAGACTAAGGGGGGATATGATTGAGGTATAGAAAATCATGAGTGGTGTGGAGAAAGTGAATAAGGAAAAGTTATTTACTTGTTCCCATAATATAAGAACTAGGGGCCACCAAATAAAATTAATGGGCAGCAAGTTTAAAACAAATAAAAGGAAGTTCTTCACACAGCACACAGTCAACCTATGGAACTCCTTGCCTGAGGAGGTTATGAAGACTAGGACTATAACTGGGTTTAAAAGAGAACTAGATAAATTCATGGAGGTTAAGTCCATTAATGGCTATTAGCCAGGATGGGTAAGGAATGGTGTCCCTAGCCTCTTTGTCAGAGGGTGGAGATGGATGGCAGGAGAGCAATCACTTGATCATTACCTGTTAGGTTCACTTCCTCTGGGGCACCTCAGGATACTGGGCTGGAAGGATCTTTGGTCTGACCCAGTATGACCAATCTTATGTGTTCTAAATGTAATGGCCTATAGTATACAGATCAGACTGGATCCAATGATCCCTTCTGGCCTTAAACTCTGAAATCTCTTTTGAAACAGCAGGAAAAGAAATTGAAAGGAACTGTGATAGCAAAGGGTACTGAGCACCTCATGCAGTCAGAAAGCCCCACAATGGGACACCAACACCACTTTGCCAGTAAATCTGATTCAAGTAATACAAAACCACAGCTGCCTAACCTCAAGCATTTGGGTCTGCTACTGTGGCTCAAAACACAGAAGACAACATAAGAGGTGGCCTGCACAAGAAAAATTACTGGTATAATTATGCTGGTAAGTTTCTTCATGTAGACAAACCCTGAAAAAAGTTTCTACCTTAAACCAGTTTATTTATGATCTCTCCTTTTAATAGCATGTATAATAGCACTCCTAATGAAGTGGGGTAGCAGTTGTGTGCTTTGTTGAAAAGGTCAGGTTTGATTTTTGAGGCATTAGTTTCTCTGGTTGCTATATTTTCTTATAGGTAACTTCTTCATTGTAGCACTTTCTTCACTAATGTAATATACTAACAGCAGCCCTTCATACTCACTAGTCTCCAGCATTATGAAAAAAATGTATTCAGATCCTAAAGTTTTCTTTGTGAGAAACGGGGCCACTCATACAGAGCACATTACAGGCTTTGACCCTTTCACTCTCACTCCAGCCGTATTCCCTGATGTAGTAATATTCCATTTAAATCACAGTGGTACATTCACTCAACTTTTGTGCTTGGTGCATGTTACTGTGGGTACATTCAGCAGAAGTGAGGTAATTGAAATGATTGCTTAAACCTCATTTCTTCAGTTTTTCTTTTTGAAATTGCACAACTCACTAAACATTATGTAGCAGCCATAAATTTATAAACAAAAAAATTAGTCTTAAGGAGTAAATTGTTTAAGTGAGAAAATAAGTTTGAGACCAACAGAAGGGATATGTGGGGAGAGGAAAAAATCCTAGACTGGGCATGATAGGCCAGTTTTATATCAGTGTGGGAAATAGACATTTAAGCTACAAAAAAACCCAACCCCCCCAAAAAAAGTATCTTCACATTCTAGATTCTACTATTACCCCTTTTGCAAGATGAACATTTCTATCTGAATTCAAGTTTACCGAAATACCAAGAATATAAGTTAGCTTGATTTTTGTTGGTATTTAAAAAGGATACCTTTACATTAAGGATCACACACACTCATAATTTTCCCTACTTCTGTATAGCTAACACCTAATACTATAAAAAAATGTAGTTTTACTTTTGCTTTGTGCTGTTAAATTTCAGGCATTCATAACATAACATGACATTTACTGGGAGGTAGAAGTGCAGGCCCTTTCCACCCACTGCAAACTCTGCAGGAGGGTATTTATCACTAATATAGCAGCTCTACCACTCTAAGTTTGGGATCAAGAAGATATCACTTATTTGGATTCCTTCACAGAGCTGTCTTTTTCCATTCTCTGCAAGTGAATCAAGAGATCTTGGAAGAAAACAATGGGGTGGCTTCATTCCCTGAACCCCTTTTAGGACTCTATGGAAATTCTATCCTCACCTCCAGCCCTTTCTTGAGACCAGGTTCAAAAAAGCACAGGGAGTGGTGAAATAGTTATGGGGAGTGGATTGCTCTAAAGAGAAGTGAGAGCCATCCTCCAAGCTCTTCTACAGCAGGTGCTACAATAAAGGTCAAGTAGTTATACTCTTATGATGCTAAAGTAAGTGTCTTGTTCCTCAGAGAGGCATCTCTTCCCACTCCACCCCTCCAACAAAGGTATTATTTCCAAATTGCCACTATATTTTGGTAATAACATGCACAGAAAAATGCCAGGTATAGTTACTGCAAAACAAAGGAATAGTTACTTCAATATCCCCAAGGCTGATCTTTCATTATGGTCTTCACCCAGTTTTCAAGCCGTATGAATGCAGTCATAGCCAAGAGCCAGTGTAATCACTTGCAAGTCTAGATTTTGGAGTAAAACTCTTGAATTATGGCACAGATGTCTGGAGATTCTTCAACTTTTTTTTAAAAAGGGATGTTTTTTATTGTATATGAACACCACGGTATTACTTAGTTATACCATTTAACAAAGCTGGTTGTTTTTAAACATACACCCTAAATGTAGTATGGTACAGTTGTGTATCAATCCACATTATAAAAACTGGCAGGGGAAAAGCTGAGGCCTGGCAGCTTGATAAAGCAGATTTTTAGCGTCTGGGAAGCCCATTAGAGGCTGTTTGGAATTGTGTTCTGTTTCTATAGACATCTTTAGAAGTGAGCAAGTTAACATTAGCACATATTTTTCAAAGTTGATTAAGATGGAAAAGTTCATGCCATTGAAAGCTACTATTTCAGGCTACTTATAGACTTAAACTATTAACCCTACATCGGTTTACATTTTAAAGATTCTCTGCAGTCATGGAGACTAAGGGAAATTCTATCATCCTGGAGTATTATTGCTCATTACATGGGACACTCATCATCATTGTCAGAATCCAGTTAGTTAAATGTCAGCTTTGAGACATTAACAAATGTTTCATTTTCCGCAGCAGTGTAACTTTGTAGAGTTCAAACTTGAATTTTTTGTTGATTGGGCCTGCTTTGTCACTTTCATATATGGCCTTTCCCCACAGATTTATTCACAGTTCCTAAAAATTGACCTAGGTCAGTCATAAGCAGCTGCTACTATGAAAGCTATGAGAAGCAACAGTTGACGGAATTCCATTTGCTGCAGAGAAAAGACATTACAGTCTCTTCTGCTCCCATGACATTCCAGGCTTCTCAGCAGCATAGGCACTACTTCTCAGATTGCATAAACAGCAGTTATACGGACACTCTTTACTCTTTGGGGGAAAATTATATATATAGACATTTGCTATCATTAGAATAAGTGCAGTAGTTCAGTAGGAGAGACTATTCTTTAAAATAGTAGCTCTGTGCCCCCCATAGATATATTTGTGAGGTTGAAGCATAAGAAGTACTTTCACATCTCCACTCTCCATCCTGGCAAAGATCAGATACATTGTGAACACATACCAGGGATGGGCAAAAGAACAAATTCAAAATGGTTTTCTCGAGTCTATATTTTAAATTAAAAGGTAACATTTACCTGTTTTACAGCTGAGACAAACATTGAAGAAAGATCATTTTAAAACAATGTTTAACTTTTAAGATGCCAGGATATGTTAACATCTTTCAGCTTTTTACTTGAAGAAACAGAAGTACAGTTTTTAAAACTGAAGTCAAAACTCAGAAGACAGTATTATTTACAAGAGACAGATATCTCATACATCTATGGACAGTACAACATACATAAAAACAGACTTGTTACATGGCTCCATGAATACAGCAGTTTTCCAGATAATTGACTGTTAGGGTACATGTACCCTAGCTCACTTTCAACATAGTTTCAGTGCAACTGAGTTGATAGTTACACTACAGCTAGTGACTAAATTCAAAATTTAAGTGTTCAGGAGCCCTATTTGGCAGAAATAATCCATGGTTTATTCAACCGACTAAGCTAGCCAACAAACAAATAAATACTATTTTAGCTAGGCCATAGATTCATTTTTAGCCATAATTCTGCACAAGTGCCCACAGAAAGAAATGAATGGGAATGAAGACTGTTAATTGGTCTCTTCCCACTAGAATCAGTAGTAAAAATCTCCACACCAATTAACTAGTTCTTAAATCACATACTTCACTACTTTCTGCACCCACAAATCAGTAGCCTATTGATGGTGGGGCAACACTACTAACTTCATTATGAGGATACTATTCATACATTACAAAAGTGCCAATTCTTGTGCTTTAGTACCCAAGACTTCCCACATGGTGTGGATGTTAAATAAGTTCAGCAGGGCTCCCCATTGCATAAAATAGGTATTTCCCATATATAATCACCAGCAGCCTACAAAACTATATGCCTACCAGAGCAAACATGAGACGCTCTCAGCTGTTCAGAGAATGGCATTTCTGCTGAATAGGGACCCGATTTAAATTAGAGCCAATGAGCAAAGTAACTGCTTCTATAATATTAAGTATACATGAATTCTAGAAACTGTTCCCAGGGACATCTTATGCTGTAGCTTAATTAGCAAGTGATGCTTCATTCATTTTTCTTCTCCTTTTGCTTGAGAAGTTTGTTAATCTCCCTTTTTGCCATGCCAACATACTTCGTAATGATTCCATGTTGGTTTAATCCAGGAAACAGCAACAACAAAATCACTAAAATGAGATCAGACAGAACATAAATTATTCAACAGTATATATTTTCTTAGAAAAAGTTCCTTTCACTATATAACCCTACATGCTCACTGAACCCTATTAAGTGTTCTTTATACAGTAACTCCTCACTTAATGTTGTAGTTATGTTCCTGAAAAATGCTACTTTAAGCGAAACGATGTTAAACTAATCCAATTTTACACACACCGTGTAAGTTGTAAACAATGTAACACTGTACATAGCAATGATGATTGTGAAGCTTGGTAGAGGTGATGGAGTCAGAGGATGGACTATTTCCCAAGGAATGCCTTACTGCTAAATGATGAAGTGGCACGTGGCTGAGCCCTCAAGGGTTAACACATTTTTGTTAATGTAGCCTCACACTCTACAAGGCAGCACAAATGGAGAGAGGAAACATAGCATGGCAGAAAGAGACGGGGGTGTGTGTGTCAGACACACACGCATTGCCCCTTTAAGTACACTGCCTTTTTAAATAGATCAGCAAGTTAAGACAGCAGCTACTGCCAGCAAGCTCCCTCCATCCTGAGCACTGTTGTGCCACCACCCCCACCTCTACCCCCCCCCCCCCCCCGGCTCTGTGGAAATGGGGTACAGAAGCAGGGAAAGGGGGATATCCTGACATTAACATCCCTCTTCCTCCCGCCCCCCCCCTTTTCCCCCCCAGCAAGCAGGAGGTCCAAGGCAGAGGGCAGGAGCAGCACATGGCAGTGGGGGAGGGACAGCTGAACTGCCCAGCAATTGATAGCCTGCTGGGCAGCTGCCACACAGGGAACTTAGGGGAGCTGATAGGGCGGCTGCCAGTCCACCCTGGTTCCAAGCCCCCACCAGCTAGCTCCAACGGGCTGCTCTTTCTGCAAGCAGTGGACAAAGCAGGCAGCTGCCAAACAATGTTATAAGGGAGCATTGCGCAACTTTAAATGAGCATGTTCTCTAATTGATCAACGTTAACTGGGATGACATTAAGTGAGGAGTTACTGTATTGCTTTTCCTTTCAGTGGAAGTAGGAAAGTATGTCCATCAGAAAACAGTGAGTTTCAAACAAATTAGCAGTTTAGCGTGTGAACTTTTGGCTATCATGTCTCTATTCAGAAGAGGAGGAAATATTCTTGCTTGCATCCATTCTGCAAAATAAACACACTTACCTATAAGGTAGGTGAGGAAGAGATTATGAACTTGCTGTCCTACCCAAGCAATTCCAGCAAGAGAACAGAGCATGGTCATGAAGTACTAAGAATGAGAGATAAAACATTGTTACTGAAGTCCTGTCCGGGATTTCACAAAATTTTAAATTCCCAAATTTAAAAAGGAAAACTAACTTCCAACCACTTTAGTTGGAAGCGCCCCTCGCTCACCCAGCTACAAACACTATAGTTACAAGCATCATTTAAAATGCCTGACTTGAGATCAGACAAATGTTCTCATATTTTCAATTTATCAGTTTCCCAGTATATTAACTGTTCCTTTTGTTTGCAAGGGTCTTTCACACAGATGTGGTAGAGAAATATTTGTGTGTAACTGCACCACCATTACAACTGATAAGAAAACTGGCAGGTGCAGCATCTGAAGCTATTTTTAGGCCTTAAAAGGAGCCTGGTTTTCAGATGGCAGGCGCTTACTGAAAGACATCTATTTAAGATGGTCTCAGAAGTTGAGCTCCTCAAAGTTGTTATATATACTCTGCTTTAAGGTTAAGGTTGGTCACAGGTCGAGTTTACACTGAGAAGTGTTTTGAACCCTCATTTGGTAGATTCACAAAAATAAGATGCATTCCCTGCATTGCAAACTCAACCAGAGTTGCCATATCTAAATACAAGATGCCATTTCATAAAGAGACAAAACCCTTGTTTCAAATATGAATAAAGCAGAATCACAATTTAAATAATTTTTTCAACCCCGGTATGTAAAAACTCTTCAGGGCCAAGTGTGCAAAGTACCATTTTAGGCTTTTCTTCCTTCAACGTGAAGAGACGTTTCCACCAGCCAATAATTCTGCGACGAGTTTTTACCAGGTTGCTGCAAATTTCATGAAATCTTTGCTGCTGTTCTGTGGTCCTTTTTAAAAAGAATTTTTTTAAAATAAATTTACTACAATCTGAAATATTTTAAGCCTAAGATATCATCCAAAGGTCAGTTTAAAGTTCAGGATGTAAAATTCATTGCTCTTTCAGTAAAAGCAAAAAACATGCAGAGATCTTAACTTTTCAACATCAGTATTATCTACACTGAAGCATGATCTTGATTTTGTTTACTTTTACATTTCCTTAAATTACTGTAATTTTATTGAGCACCCTATATTTATCAATCGACTGTATACTTTGAACTTGTTTTTGAATTCACTGTACAGGTCTGTCGCATCTTACGCACATTTAACATGCACGATTTCAGCTTTATGCGGTCGGCAAAAACAAAAAAAGAGTGCAAAATAACAATTTTAATACTGTACCTGTAGTGCAGGTGATTCCGCCTGCCATTCAACTCAATGTAATTTTGACTATACGGGGTTTTTGCTTTACATGCTAACCGCAGAATGGAACCCCGCGTAAGATGAGACTCGCCTGTATACTGAATCTCTCAAAAATAGTGTACTAATCTTTCAAGGGCAATTAATTCAAAAAGGCTTGCATAATGCTACATTAGAGCATGCATAAGAGATGCACACCTCTACTGAAGTTTTATCCACTACCAAGTCTGGCTACACTAGCTGATACTCTTGCATAAAACCCCCCCCCCCCCCCAACAGCTGTATGGTCTTACCCTGGCATTAGCCAATTATCCCACTTTAGATTGTTTTTTTAAAAATCCAACATGTAATTCTCTAGGTTTTCCTTCCAGTAGGTCAGGTTATCGTTACTTCTTTCTGTAAAAGTTCACTTTCCTTCCCCCAAGTTGAAGTGTTGATTATTTCACACCCAAATTTCTACTCTAGGTCCCTGTGTATTACTTTCTTCATCCTTATTTATGTTTAGTACTACTCCACTTCAGTACCTACAAGTTTCATCCATGTGCTGTATACTCCCCTTTCTAGATTTTTAGTCAGGCCATATTTAACACAAATCACTCCCTGTGCAAGTTTGAATTGGTAAGACTTGAAGTGTTAGCTTTAGAAGAATAAAGTTAGTAGTGGGGCAACCTCTTAAAGCAGATTAAGGCAATATTGCCCATCACTAAAGACATCTTTAGCTGGAATGAGGCAGAGCTGGGAAGACATGCAGTACCCCACCTTCCTCATCTTCTAAAATAAAATTAAGTTCGATTTCTTACGAGTGGACTCACTAGCATCTTTTGGTTAGCAGATGAGTGCCTGACCCTTACATGCTACAGTATACACAACTGACCTGATATTAGCCACTCAATTGCCCATTTTGACAATGTTCATTTTCATAAATCGGAAAGCTATAAGGGGTTTATTTCTTTAGTTTTGATTTTACATACCATTTGTTAGAGCCAAAAATTCTAGGAGCAAGAGCAGGAACAAGATAGTCAGCCAGACACAGGAACATGACAAAACAAGAGACACCTGAAAGAACAGAAGGGTCCAGGTAGTAGATCATCCTGTAAAGAAAAGGCAATACAAAAATTTCTTTTTTGTGGATTTCTGAAAATTCAGTTAGTCTAAATCTTTAAATTGCTGCATTTAAAAGGATGTTGTCTGAGTGCAACACAAATTTAGATTTAAACAATTTAACAAGTTAAGTGGTTCAAAGTTGCTCTCAGATCCAGTGATTAAAAAAAAAAAACCCACAATACAGAACTATTCCCCTGCAGTACCCTCCATTGAAAGATCATGAATACAAGTGAAAAGAATGAATGCAAAAAGCAAAACTGACTTCTATTGTCTACTGTAAAACAAGGGAAATGCAATAATAATGGCATAAGTAGTGAAAAGTATACCAGTTCTTTAGTTTGCAGGCAGTAAACAAGTGATAGTTGTATTTAAGATGACAAGCAACTTTTGTGGCAATCATGGGTGCCAAACTAGTTAGCACTAAAACCTGCAGCAAGACAATGTGCTATGCAAATTGTTTAGCAATACAGAATGTTTACACTATTTCAGGAAGGGACAGTTACTTCACTTGTACTTCTAATTCTATGATGTCATCTTAAGACTTGTCACTCTTGATTTGCAGTTCCCTAGCACAGGCAAGCAAAACACCATCCCAAGGACAGCAGGTTGGGGATACTTCCCCAACCCAAGTTAAGTGTTGATACACCAAGGAGCTTTTATGAAAACACAAGGCATGGTGAGTGCTGGCTCAAGAATCAAGAAACTGATAGTACTTTAATCCCTACAAAAAACGAGTTATTTTACAAGCACCAAAGAATCACTATTTGCACATTTGTTTTCCATGTCCACTGAATGTAGGACAAGAAGTAATCTGCTTAATCTAGAGCAGGGAAGATTTAGGTTGAATATTAAGAAAAACTTTAGGACAATTAAGTACTCGAATAGGTTACCAATAGGTTATGAAAACTCAGTCATTGAAAGTTTTTAAGAACAGGTTAGACAAACCCATCAGGGATAGTCTAGGTATAGTTGGTCCTACATCGGCACTGGGGGCTGGACTAGATGGCCTCAAGGTCCCTTCCAGCCCTTCATTTCTAGATGAAGTGGTAGAACTTCCTAGTGTAGATGCAGCTGTATCTGTATAAAGATATTTCCATCAGTATAGCTTGTTTTACCCTATGGGGAAAATCAAGAACTGTGTTTAGACCAGCCCTAGAACCTTTTATCCACAACTGACCCTGATCATCTCAGATACACAGGTCCTCAACACTCTATTTGGAGGATCATGAGAAGGTTTACTAAATTCTAGATTCTGCCCTCTCCTCACCATTCCAAGAGGAAGCTCTCTGGGACAGCTCATGACGGTTATGGAAGTATTCAGAGGATACAAGTCTATGAGATACGTCATCTTGAGTACTCAAGTGTTGTAATATTTGTAGGTATATCTGACACCCGTGGCATTACAAGCCTAAACCCCAAGGCACAGCTGAATCTGTTAATCAGTGAGGTACACTATTCTGCCCCTCTTGTGAGAGTTTGAGACCAAGTGACATTCTAAGAAAACAAGTAGTCTGAAGTGGACAAAGTACAAAGATCTAAAGTGCTTTGACAATAGCACTTAATTACTGCTGACAGAAAGACCTGGAGCACAGCAGCAAGGTTCCTCTAAGGCAGTGTTTTTCAAAGTTTGGGCCGTGGCATGTAAAGCACTGGGTCGCCTTGCTCAGCAACCACAGACCCTAGCAGCTCTGGTCAACACTGCCCATCGGGACATTACAAGTCCCATTGGTGGTGCTTCCCAGCTAAGGCAGGCTAGCGCCTACCTGTTCTGACACCGCGCTGCGCCCCGGAAGTGGCCAGGTCTGGCTTCTAGGCAGGGGGCCATGGGGCTCCGCGCGCTACTCTCGCCCCAAGCACCAGCTCCTGGCCAATGGGAGCTGGGTGGGTGCGTGCCTGCAGCCATGTGCTTCCATGTGCAGCCGGACCTGCTGCTGGCTGCTTCCAGGGTGCAGCGCAGTCTGCGGTGCCAGGACAGGCAGGAAACCTGCCTCCGCACCCCGGCTGTGCCGCTGACCAGGAGCCACCAGAGGTAAGCCCGCACCCCCACCCCCCTGCCCCGGCCCTGGGTCCCCCCCCAAACCGAGCCCCTCCTGCACCCGTCATCCCCAGCCCCGAGCCCTGACCCCCATCCCGCACACTAAGCATCTGCCCCAGCCCAGAGCCCCCTCCCACACCGAACTCCTCATTCCCAGCCCCACTCCACAGCCCACACCCCAACCCTCTGCTCCAGCCCTGAGCCCCTCCCACACCCCAAGCCCCTCATCCCCAGCTCCATTGGGTTGTGGGCATCAACAATTTTTTTCAACTGGGTCCCCAGAAAAAAAGTTTGAAAACCATTGCTCTAAGGTTTCTGGGACTAAGTCATCAGTGCTGCCACTGGCCTGTGTGTGGGTGGAACGTGGCTTGTGCTCCTTCCTGTTACCACTGTTCTCAGAAAGAGAAATCTTTAGAGCTTGGGGAGTTCTGCTTTACTTGCATAAACAGAGATTTTGCATGAACAGAGATCTTGGAGTAAGAATCCTGCACAAATGCCCCTTTAGAGAAGTAAAGATTTGCTAAGTTTCTCTGCATTTTTGCTATCAGAAGAAGTAAGTGGTCACAGGGTGCTGCACTCACAGAAAAGCAAAGGAAACAGCACCCATCAATACAAGTGGAAACCAAGCTCTCTCCCAACGAAGGATTTTGTCAGCTACCAGAATTACTTCTCCCCATCCTTGCAAATGTTCTTCCAAACTTGCAGTCTCTGCAGCCTGTATTTAAAAACAAACAAAACAAAAAAACGCTTCATCATTCATTAAGAAATCAAATAATTCTTGCATCTAAAGTGCTTTATAGATACACAAATCATATTAAATAAGGACCCTTGGCTGTGAAGCCACTCTCAACTAAGTTATTTTTTATTAAGATACCAGATATGGTTAGTTCCTTCTTTCAATTAGAAAAACATTTTTATATCAACAATTCACCTCAGTCAGACCCAAAAGAGTATGGGATAAAGCAATATAGTCAGTTTCAATCAAAACAGTGAGACAGATTTTCTAAGCAGTTTACAGAGTAGAATGTCTCTCTAAATCCCCTACACTGTTTTGAGACTCCCAACCTGAATAGGATCCCAAGACATACTGCTATATTAAAAGATTTGTAATTTGCTATTTTCAGACATAGAAGAAATCCCCTAGTCTAGTGTTTCCCAATCTTTATTAGTTCCCATAGCACCTTCTTGAAAATATGATATTCTAAGTACCACATGCAAATTTCTCTTTTCTATGCACATTTAATTTAGCCCTTCATAAGCTTAATTTAAGTATATCCAGACTGTGAAGTAAATGCCTAGCAGGCCTAAAATGTTAGATAATAACTATGTCTGGCTAGAAAATAAAAATTACAATAAAAAATTCTCCAATTTCAACCTTTGTTTTTATTCCAATGTGAAACAAAAGCAAGACCTTTCTCCTCCCCCAATAAATACTTCTGAAATAGCCAATAGAACAGTGTTTAGGGCACTCACCCAGAATATAGCAGACCCAGATTCAAGTCTCTGGTCTGAATCATGCTAACCAGGGACTTGTTGAAAATGGGTTTCCTACAACCCAGGAGAGTGCCCTAACCACGGGGCTACTGGCTATTCTAGGGTGGGTTTCTGGTTTCAACCAGAAATTCTGTTCTGGACCTGAGAAACCTTCCTGATAAAAGTTTCATCTGAACAATACATTTCAACTAATGAATATTTTCAATTTCCAACAAAAAATTTAGTCTAAAATGAGGAGTTCAGGGTGTGGGAGGGGCTTCGGGCTGGAGCAGGCTGTTGCAGGGATGGGTGAGGGCTCCAGGTAGGGATGCAGGCTCTGGGGTGAGGCTGGGATGAGGGGTTGGGGGTGCAGGAGGGTGCTTCAGGCTGGGACCAAGGGGTTCAGAGGGTGGGAGAGGGATCAAGGCTGGGGTGGGGGGGCTGGTCAGGGTCCAGGCAGCGCTTACCTGAAGCAGCTCCCATCCGCAGTGTCTTGACTACCCTCTGCATACTGCCCCATCCGCAGGTGCCGCCCCTGCAGCTCCCATTGGCCATGGTTCCCAGCCAATGGGAGCTGCAGGGGCGATACTTGGGGCGGGGACAGCGTGCGGAGACCCCTGGCTGCCCCTACGCATAGGAGCCAGAGGGGGGACACGTCACTGCTTCCAGGAGCTGTGCAGAGCCACAGCACGCGCGGAGCAGGGCAAACCCCACCCCCAGCTGGAGCACCAGAGTGGGTCAAGCCCGACCCTGCTCCCCGACGGGAGCTTGAGGACCAGATTAAACATCTGAAGGGCCGGATGCAGCCCCTGAGCTGTAATTTGCCCACCCCTGTTCTAGACCCAACTGACACCACCCCCAGCATGTGCGCGCATACACACACACACACCCACCCCCAGGGAGATAGGAGGAAAACCCCCATGTGCCCCAGGCCTCCCAGTACTGCAGGGCCCAGTCTGCAGCCTCTGCAGGGTAGGGAGTACAGAGGGAGCTCATACTCTGCAGTGACTTTGTTTGTAACAGGCCCTTTTATTGCACCAATCCCCACAGCTGCACATTTTGAACCAGCTGTGTATGTGTGTCTCTTTTTCAAGATGAGCGCTGAAGGGTGATATGGAACTTTGCAAATTCACTTCAGCTGCTCAAGTTGTGCAGCTTGGTGCAAGCGGAAATCTAGGCTTAGCAAAAAAATAAATAAAAAAGTCTTATTCACCATTATGGCTCAAAGCAGACAAGTGCATTTTGCTTCCCAAGCATTTTCTAAAATGCTGCAGTGCAGGGGATGACTGTACTTGAAACTTTTTTTTTTTTTTTAAAAGAGCTTTTGGGTATCACTTTCAATAAGGTCTCTTACCACAGAGTTTGGGAACCTTCTGCTTTAATATAAACAACAACAAATGGGTTAACCACTGATACAAAGCCATCAGACTTCAAGACCAGAGAACACCACTGCAATGAGAATGTAGATTGATGGTAAATTCAAATTGCCTATTGTTTCAGTTCTCCTCCTAAAAGTGAATTATGATTTTTCCAGGTTTTTGTTTTAGTTTGTGCATTTGGTAGCACCTACATCTAGTCAGTTTCACTATTTCCTCCTTCCTGTATTTTCAAGAAGTAATTTCCCCCCCTTTTGTCTATTTGGAATTTTTAGAATAATACAAGTTGAAGAATCTTAAAATATAGTTATAAAACACATATGTCCAAGGGAGTACCCTAAACAACTACTCAGTTTTGTTTTATTTAAATTTCAAACTGAATGGAAGATGAACTCGTTCTTCCCCTGTTCTGCTACCACCACGATCAAACCTTCACTTCTTCCACCCTTAGCTTTGTAGCTATATCCATCCCTTACGTTAAACTGACCGACTAGCCACCCTGCAACTTCTGTGGTCTTCTTACATCTGTCAAACACCTAGTCACACCCAAAATACGCTGAATATGAACATCCCCGGAGGAAAGGCTGATAGCTTGTAATCTCGGTGAGAGAACCTAAGAAAGCAAGCCTGTACACATTACGTAAAAAACAATCGGATTTTAAAATTGCATACAGGACCGGGCCAATTACAAGTGACCAAGGCCTCGTGCGGGGTTTGCTTGGAAGCGCCGAGCTAATCCCGGTCCTCTTTATTAGCGGGGCAGGGGCTAACACCACAAGGATGCCCTGCGCAGCCAGCGGCTGCAGCCCTTCTGCGCGCCCTGACCAAAGCCACCACAGGTCGGGGGAGGGGAGGCTGGACCAGTGGAGACCTTCGGCCACCGGCGCTTAGACGGGCTCAGGCGGTAGCAAGGGCAGGGGAAGCACACGGAGGCTGACAGGCCGCCCTGCGGCTGCACACCCCCTCCGGGCCCAGGGAGCCGCCACGCCATCTCTCCGGATAGGCTCGGCCTCCCGCCGCGAGCGCCCCGGCCCCGCCGCACGGACAGCCCCGCTCCTGCGGAAGGGGGAGTCAGTCCCCAGCAGCGTCTCCCGGAGGCGGGCGAAACGGGGCAGGCCGGGATCCCTTCCCTACGGGATGGCGGAGGGGTAAATTTCCGTTGGTCGCCACGCCCGGCTGGAGAGCGAGGGCGGAAGACGCGTGCAGCTGGGGTGGGGGAAGAGGAGACGCAGCCCCACTGTCTCCTTCCTTCCCCGAACAGGCCGCGCCCGGGGAGAGAAGAACGGCACAAGGGGCCGGGGACGCTCCCAAACGGCCCGGCTCCGACAGACCCGCTCACCAGCTGGTTGGCGCTCTTGTTGTCTCCCTCCGCCATTTTGTGCGAATCTGTGTGCTGCGGTTGCTGCTTCTCGTCCTCTGGCCGCGCCCTCGCTGCACTGCGGCCGTCAGACAGCGCTGCCGCGGCCCGCCAGACACACGGGCCGCCGCCCTTATAGACGCGGCGTCCAGTGGGGGAGGGAGAAGCTGCTGGCTCCACCCACACGCCGTCCCCGCCCAATTGGTTGGCCGACTCAAACCCTGGGTCAGACCAATCCCAGTGCGCTCAACTGCAACCGGAGCCTGCTGGCAGTTGTTGTTTGAATACAGGCAGCGACCAATCAGGGAGCCGCTTCTTTTCTCCCTCGCAGTAGCGTACAGCGCTAACTGGTCGCCGGGGTCGCATAGGGGGAGGCTCCCCCGTAGTGACTGAAGCAAATCTCCCTGGGGGTAGTGAGAGGGGGAGTCAGCTGGGGCTGGGGAGATACTCCACCATTCACAGCCCCCCAGATCTAGGGGGGGGAAGGGGCAGAGAGACTCTCCCACAGGGCCAGCTTTAGGCCAATTCCCCCAAATCGGGCCCCATGCCTAAGAGGGCTCCGTGCCCTAAAGAAGAGCACCTAACTTAGGCACCTTTTACATTTTTTTACTCACCTGGCGGCGGTCCGGGTCTTCGGCGGCAGCGGGTCCTTCACTCGCTCCAGGTCTTGTGAAGGACCCGCCGCCGAAGTGCCACCAAAGACGTGGACCGTCGCTGGGTATTCAAATCGGGCCCTGCATTTACTAAAGCTGGCCCTGCTCTCCCATTCACAGCTGAACCTCAGAGGGTGCTTTGCCAGTGCAGTGGGCGCCTGCCTCAGTAGTAGCCTTCTACCTCCTACACAAGTAGACTCATGAGAGGGGTCCCTGAAGAGGGACAGGGAAGGGGTGTGTGCAGGGACAGAAATAAACTGTAGGGTATAACCCTGAGCCACAGTGCTGAGGACCCAACAGTCGGAAGTTATAGAGCAGGCGGGGTAGGCAACCTATGGCACGCGTGCCGAAGGCAGCACACGAGCTGATTGTCAGTGGCACTCACACTGCCTGGGTCCTGGACACTGGTCTGGGGGGGGCTCTGCATTTTAATTTAATTTTAAATGAAGCTTCTTAAACATTTTAAAAACCTTATTTACTTCACATACAACAATAGTTTAGTTATATATTATAGACTTATAGAAAGAGACCTTCTAAAAACATTAAAATGTATTACTGGCACGCGAAACCTTAAATTTGACTGAATAAATGAAGACTTGGCACACCACTTCTGAAAGGTTGCCGACCCCTGTTATAGAGGCACAGGCGGGGAGGAAAGGGGATAGACGGTTGAAGAAACACCGGGAAGCAGGATCCAGGACACAGACTGGCAGGTCACCCTCAAGTGCACCCTCAAAATGCTCACTTACCACCCTGTTGGGTGCGGGTCGAGCTCAACTGAGCAGAGGACGTCAGCTGGTGGCCTTGCCTGTGTTTATAGTCCTTGCTCTTCTTATGGAAGGGCTCCAATCTGGACTGGCTCCCAAACCTTTGGGGCTGCTGCGGCTTAAACTGCTTCCTAGCTGGGCCCGGGGTGTAGAGGCCCAGGATCTGTAACGTCGCTCAGGAGTCCTTCTGACCATGTAACTTAGTGTCTGTTTGCTCAGCGAACAGCACTTGACCATCAAATGAGAGGTCCTGGATCAACGACTGGACATCTGTCATAAGGCCCAAGAATTGCAACCAGGACGCTCTCTTCATGGAGATGGCAGAGGCCATAGTTCAGGCCGCGGAGTCCGCCACATCTGAGACTGCCTGGAGGGCCACTCTAGCCACCACTTTGCCCTCGTCAAGGATCGCCCGGAACGCCTTCCTGGGGTCCTCAGGCAGTGAGTCTGCAAATTTGGCCATGGGACTGCCCACATGTTAAAATTGTAGCAGCCAAGCAGGGCCTGATGGTTGGCCACCCGCAGCTGGAGGCTCGAGGACAAATAAATCTTTCTTCCAAATAGATCTAGCTTCTTTGAGTCTTTATTTTTGGGTGTCGCACCTGACTGACCTTGCCTTTCCCACTCATTAATGGCCAACACCACCAGTGTGCTTTGGGCAGGGTGAATGTAAAGATATTCATAACCTTTAGCAGGCACATACTATTTACGTTCCACCCACTTGGAAATGGGGGGCAGTGATGAAAGCCTCTGTCACAAGGATTTAATAATCTTAGCTACTCCCTGGTGCACCGGCAATGCTACCCTGTCCGGGGCCGTTGAGCTAAGCATGTCGAAGAGGAAGTCTGAGGGTTCCTCCAACTCCTCGGCCTCTAGCCCCAGGTTTGAGGTGACCCTGTTCAGCAGCTCTTGATAAGCCTTGGCATCATCCTATGGAACTGGATGAGGGGGCTCTGTAACCACTTTGTCAGGCAAGGATGAAGAGGAAGCAGGCACAGGTGGTTCTGCCACCCCTGAAACCTCTTCTACAGGTCCCTCAGTCGGGACTAGGTGAACCTGAGGGATCTTTTCCATGGTTACGGCCATGGAGGGGGACGGGCAGGAGACCATGGCCGGCAGCCTGTCCGAGGCCACCAAGGCCAACCTATGCCCCACGATGGCTGCAGGAACCCCCCAGGGATTCCAAAAGTGCCAGGGGGCAGGCCACTAGCCCTGAGACCATGATGCTCCGGGCGGTGTCCCAGGAAGCATTGGTACCCCGATGAGTGACCATGGCCTGCTAGTAAGGATTCCTGCTTGGTAACAGAATCTAAAAAGGGGGTTGTGTCTGGGGGACCAGGATGGTGCTGAGGCAGACTGTCTACCCCGGTCACATCGGTGTCGACCCCAAAGCTCCAACGGGAATCTGGATGAGGGCGACAACTGTCCATGCCAAGATCCTGGTGACCTGGTGGTGGTGCTCGGCCGATTGGCAATGGCAATCTACATCTAACACTTCTTGAGCGGTGCTGGTTTGTCAAGTGGGAGCAGGAGCGAGTAGGCTGCCGAACTGGGGAACGTCGGCGCAGCCATGGTGACTCATACCAGTGCTCTGGTGACCAGAAACAAGGCTCCTGGGACTGTCGGCTTAAGTCACTAGAGTGGTGGCAAACACTAGAAGAGTACTGGGGCTGCAGGGATGGGCGTACCTCCATGGGTCTGTGACATGTCACTGGCGATAGGCACCTCTAGCCTGACAAGCGCTGCCCTGAGTCTGGTGACCAATGTTGCAGACTCTGTCAGGCGGGTTGCCCCGTGTCAGAGATGTGGTAGCTCTGTGCAGACGAGCCCTGGTGGGACACTCCCAGTGGTGAGGAGCCATGCCACACTGATGGGGACCGATGGAAGGGTCCCAAGGCCGGTTTACCCCTAGAATGGGACACTGCCGTAGCCAGCGTGGGTGACACCGGTAGCGCCAGGATGTTCTGTGTGGCCCACAGGGCCTCCTAGGTGCCAGACACCTATGCTGCTATCCGGGGTGGCAGATGCATCCTGGGGTGGGCTAGCCCACTCGACAGGAGCTAGGACCCGACTCCCACTCAGAGGTGAAGAGCTGCCCTTCACAGGTCTTTGCTCTCCTCCGTCCCTCTCCTTCCCTTTACGGAGACTGACCCCTTCCAGCCTTTCTTTGCTTTCTAGCCAGTACCGGGGAATGGGAACAACGCTGGTCCGAAGACGGCACCGGCAGAGCACTCTGCACCGAGGCTGCGGTGCTGGGATCAGAGTCCGACCTGGACAGCTCCAGTGCCACTCCATAAAGAGTGCTCCAGTGCCACCCCATAAGGGTGCTTGGAGGTGAATGTCCCGCTCCTTTTTCGTCCGAGGTTTAAAGCCTTTACAAATGCGACACTTGTCGCTAACATGGGTTTCCTCCAAGCACCTCAGGCAGCTACTGTGGGGATTGCTGACCGGCATAGGCTTTTTGCAATGGTCACAGGGTTTGAATCCCAGGGCATGCCCCGTCCCTAGGCTAAGTCCCGTTCGGGACTATCTAACCAACCAACTACACTCAGAGTATGTCTACACTACGAAATTAGGTCGATTTTATAGAAGGTGATCTTTAGAAAGCAATTTTATACAGTCGATCATGCGTGTCCCCACTAAGTGCATTAGGTCGGCTGAATGCATCCTCAATACCATGGCTAGCATCAATTCACGGAGTGGTGCACTGTGGGTAGCTATCCCACAGGTCCCACTGCCCATTGGAATTCTGGGTTAAGCTCCCAATGCCTGATGGGGCAAAAACATTGTCATGGGTGGTTTTGGGTACATGTCTTCAGTCTCCTCTCCTTCCCTCCCTCCTTGAAAGCAACGGCAAACAATTGTTTTGCGCCTTTTTTCCTGGGTTACCCATGCAGACGCCATAGCACAGCAAGCATGGAGCCCGCTCAGCTCACTGCTGCTGTTGTGAACAATCAGGTGCTGTTGTAAACACCTTGCGAATTATCCTGTAGTATGTGCAGAACCTGGCTAGGAGATGCCAACATGAGGACAATTGTGAGGAGGACATGGACACAGACGTTCCTGAAAGCACTGGATGTGGCAATTAGGACATCATAGCAGCAGTGTGGCAGGTTGATATAGCGGAATGCCGATTCTGGGCCCGGCCAACAAGCACAGACTGGTGGGACCACATACTGTTGCAGGTTTGGGATGATTCCCAGTGGCTGCGAAACTTTTGCATAAGTAAGGCTACTTTCATGGAACTCTGTGACTTGCTTTCCCCCGCCCTGAAATGCAGGAATACCAAGATAAGGCCTGCCCTGACGGTTGAGAAGCAAGTGGCAATAGCACTATGGAAACTTGCAAAGCCTGACTGCTACCGGTCAGCCGGGAATCAATTTGGAGTGGGTAAATCTACCATGGGGTCTGCTGTGATCGAAGTAGCCAAGGCAATCAGTAACTTTCTGCTAGCAAGGATAGTGGCTCTGGGAAATGTGCAGGTCATAGTGGATGGCTTTGCTGCAATGGGGTTCCCCAACTGTGATGGGGTGATAGATGGAATGCATATCCCTATCTTAGCACTGAACCACCATGCCAACCAGTATGTAAAGTGCAAGGGGTACTTCTCAGTAGCGCTGCAAGCACTGGTGGATCACAGGGGACATTTCACCGACATCAACGTGGGATGGCCGGGAAAGGTGCATGACGCTCGCATCTTTAGGAACTCCTGGCTGTTCAAACAGCTGCAAGAAGGGACTTACTTCCCAGACCAGAAAATTACCGTTGAAATGCCAATAGTTATCCTTGGGGCCCAGCTTATCCCTTGCTCCTATGGCTCATGAAGCCATACATAGGCAGCCTGGACAGTAGTAAGGAGCAGTTCAGCTAGGCTGAGCAAGTGCAGAATGGTAGTAGAATATGCCTTTGGATGTTTAAAAGCGTGCTGGCGCTGTTTGCTGACTAGGTTAGACCTCAGCACAACCAATATTCCCATTGTTATTGCTGCTTACTGTGTGCTCCATAATATCTGTGAGAGTAAGGGGGAGATGTTTATGGCGGGGTGGGAGGTTGAAGCAAATCACCTGGCAGCCAATTTTGAACAGACAGACAGCAGGGCAATTAGAAGAGCACAGCTAGGCGTGCTGCGCATCAGAAAGGCTTTGGAAACCAGTTTTATGACTGGCCAGGCTACGGTATGACAATTGTGGGTGTTTCTCCTTGGTGCAAAATGGTTCCTTTTGTTGCATGGACATGATCAAGCACTTGAAGAACATACAGCTCCTTGTCTTCACTTTCAAGGACTTTCAGAACCTATCATCTCTCATTCACTATCAAGATGATCAGCCCACGATGCCAGCTTTCATCACCCACTTGTTACATTTTCAAACAAGCACCTTTGTGCTTTCTCCCAAGCTCCTCTTTTGCCTTCTTATTTAGAGGTTACCATCTGGTCACCTTTTCAAGATTTTCTCAGCAATTATCAGGACTAGAAACTTTTTTTTTTTTTTAAATTAGGAGCTCAGATTCTCACACAATCACTCAACCCCAGGAGCTGAGGCTTAAAAACGCCCATTGAACATCATGAGTCATCAACACTGTAAACACAGCAGGAATTTTTCTTTAAAAAGGTAAGGCTTTCATCCCTTCTAGCCTATCTCCAAAAGAACAGAGAAATTAGACTTCTTGAACTCAGCGTTGTGTGTGAACAATAAAGGTCAAATGAGGCTTGTTTGGCAAACCAGTCTAGTGGTGCCATCCTGTTGGGTTTAACAAACTCATTATAACCTAGTAAATCTGAGGCAGTCCACATATTTATACTGCACAAGATGGGAAAATCTGAATAGGTGCAACAGTTATCTATCGTGCAAGGCCTACCCTCTTTACCTCCCAACCTAACACCACCTCAGCAAGGGAGACTAAGAAGAGCCTCACTAAAACTTGCAGAATATGTCCGAGCTAGGGCTGTCAATTAATCACAGTTAACTCACACGATTAACTCAAAAAAATTAATCGCGATTAAAAAATTGTGATTAATTGCCATTTTAATCGCACTGTTAAACAATAGACTACCAATTGTAATGTATTAAATATTTTTGGATTTTTTTTACATTTTCAAATATTTTGATTTCAATTACAACACAGGTTTCAGAGTAGCAGCTGTGTTAGTCTGTATCCGCAAAAAGAACAGGAGTACTTGTGGCACCTTAGAGAACAACAAATTTATTTGAGCATAAGCTTTCATGGGCTACATCCTACTTCTATACAAAGTAGATAGTGCTCACTTTACATTGCTATTTTTAATTACAAATATTTGCACTGTAAAAATGGCAAACTAAAATATTTTTCAGTTCACCTCATACAAGTATTGTAGAGCAATCTCTTTATGATGAAAGTGCAACTTACAAATGTAGATTTTTTTGTTACAATAACTGCACTTAAAAACAAAACAATGTAAAACTTTAGAGCCTATAAGTCCACTCCCTCCTACTTCTTGTTCGACCAGTGGCTAAGATAAACAAGGTTGTTTACATTTGCTGGAGATAATGCTGCCCACTTCTTATTTACAATGTCACCTGAAAGTGAGAACAGGTGTTTGCATGGCACTTTTGTAGCTGGCATTGTAAGGTATTTACATGCCAGATATGCTAAACATTCGTATGCCCCTTCATGCTTCGGCCAGCGGATATGCTTCCAGGCTGATGATACTCTTTAAAAAATAATGCATTAATTAAATTTTTGTGGCTGAACTCCTTGAGGGAGATTTGTATGTCTCCTATTCTGTTTTACCCGCATTCTGCCATATAGTTCATGTTATATTAGTCTCAGATGATGACCCAGCACTTGTTGTTCATTTTAGGAACACTTTCACTGCAGATTTGACAAAATGCAAAGAAGGTACCAATGTGGGATTTATAAAGATAGCTACATCACCCAACCAAGGTTTAAGAATCTGAAATGCCTTCCAAAATCTGAGAGGGACGAGGTGTAGAGCATGCTTTCGGAGTGTTGCTCTTTTAAGACTTCTGATGCGGAAACTACAGAACCTGAACCACCAAAAAAGAAAATCAACCTTCTGCTGGTGGCATCTGACTCAGATGATGAAAATGAACATGAGTCAGTCTGCACTGCTTTGGATGGTTATCAGGTAGAACCCGTTATCAGCATGGACACATGTCTTCTGGAATGGTGGTTGAAGCATGAAGGGACATATGAATCTTTAGTGCATCTGGCACGTAAATATCTTGCGATACCGGCTATAACAGTTCCATGCAAACGCCTGTTCTCACTTTCACGTGATATTGTAAACAAGAAAGGGGCAGCATTATCTCCTGCCTTAAAGTTTTACATTGTTTTATTTTTGAATGCAGTTATTTTTTATACATTATTCTACGTTTGTAAGTGAAACTTTCATGATAAAGAGATTGCACTACAGTACTTGTATAAGGTGAATTGAAAAATACTATTACTTTAGTTTTTTACAGTGTAAATATTTGTAATCAAAAATATAAAGTGAGCACTATACACTTATTTTGTGTTGTAATTGAAATCAATATATTTGAAAATGTAGAAAATATCCAAAACTATTTAAATAAATGGTATAGATTATTAACAGTGCAATTCATCCCGATTAATTTTTTTAATCGCTTGACAGCCCTAGCCTCGTCACTATCAGCACCAAAAGGAATGGTTCTACTGTGCAGAACTCTGAGCAAAATGCAAGGGATGGAAGTGAGGGACATGTACAGCTACTGGAGGAGAGAGGTATTGACAGATATGCTGCAGTACCTGTACAACAGACTAGCAGGTTGAATGAACTGTTGATGAGGAAACACCAAGGACACCACCGCAATAGTTTCACCCCTCTCAACACATGGATAATACAGGTTACTGGCAAAGACTGTACTCACCCCTTCTCCAGCAACCAACCCCTCCCCCCTTGCATCAGTGCCCTCTACTCCAGTGGACAAAAGTTCAGGGAACAAATACATCTGTGATGAACTGGCATTCAGTCTGTATGTTGCACTTTTTGTACATAGTTATGTGTAGTTAGTGAAGCCAAAGTTGTTTGTAAATTGTTGCCACTTTGTGATATCTGGCATGTTGTGTTATTGATGATGTACAGATTGTGGACAGTTAATGAATAATATGAACCAAGTCAATGTAGAGATAGCTGCTGATAGCCCAAAACCGCACAGCGCAGGTACAAGCTGTCCAGAATTCATTTTAAAGAGTTAAATTGTCATTACCACTGCTTTAGCTTGTGTCAGTATCTAAGCAGCTAATTTATATATAAATTAATATAAGTGGATCTGCACCAGGGGTTTGCACCAATTTAACTTAATTGTTTTTTAAACAGATTTAGCTAAACTGGTGTCAAAACTGCATTTAGATCAGCCCAAAGATGCCTCCGACAGTGGCCAATATCTCTCGTTTCTGGATCTTACATAAGGCTTTTCATCAGTAGACCTCAAAGCCCTTTACAAAGGAGGTCAGTATCATTATCCCCATTTTACAGATGGGGAAACTGGGGCACAGAGAGGTTAAGTGACTTGCCTGAGTCACACAGTAGGCCAGTATAAGAGCCAGGAACAGAACACTGGTCTTCTGAGTTAATAGTGCACTAGACTGGGACTAAGTCAGACAGAGGAGAGGCAAATTAGACATTCCCTAGGGTAGCTGCCAAGCCATTTAAACAACAGATGCATTTAAAAAGGAGGTAGATACTTTGCCTGAGCCTCTTTGCCTCTTATGCTGGATAGTAATACATAGTCCAAGTTTGGGCAGCTGGGACAGTTAATTCAAACTAAACTATAGATTTAAACATGCTCATGAGTATTACATTTGTAACAATTATCTATTGTTTCGTTAAAATTATTTTTTTGCTAACTGAGGTTGCAGCTGGAATACTTCTGAATGGCTGTTTACTACTCAGGAAAAAAAATCTGTACATTGACGACGACAGTTGCGTTGTGTGTGTTTTAGAAAAGAGTGTAAGAAAGATAACAGGTCTCACTTTGCTTTAAATGTGCTTTTCTGAGTCAGTTCTTGTCGGCCTGCATAGGAGAAGATTGGGGAAAGCAGATAACAGCCAATGCCACCAAAGCCAGATCTGCTAGGGGCAAAAAAACTTGGGGTGGATAGATGGGAAGTAGGGCTTTAGGATTAAAGTACATCTAATCAATTTGAGCTTTATTTCTCACTACCCCTTTCAGCATTTAAAAAGAGACAAAGTGGATGAGTTTTAATATCTTTTATTGGACCAGCTTCTGTTGGTGAAGAAGACAAGCTTTTGAGGTCCACAGAGCTCTTCTTCAGGTTCAGTGCCCTGTGGAGCTTGAAAGCTTGTCTCTTTCACCAACAGAAGTTGGTCCAATAAAAGCTACTACCTCACCCCCCTAATCTCTCTCATAGCCTGGGAGCAACGTGACTACAATAATGCTGCAAAGAGTTTTTTAAAAGTAATACTTAGCAATTTTATAGTGCTTTTCATCTATAGATTTCAGAGCACTATATCCATTTTATAGATAAGGAACTGGAAGTCAGAAAGAGTTTAAGTGACTTGCCATAAAGGCACTATGGTAAGTTAATGGCAAGGTTGAGCATAGAACCAAGGTTTCCTGACTCCCAGGGTGGTGCCTCTCCAGCAGACCATGCTACCTTTCTTAGTTTCCTACAAGACTAGTATAAAATCCCATTGATTACAAAAACCTAATTTAAAAATTGACTAGATTTCAAAGGAAGTTGAGAAATTATTGTAAAACCTTAGGGACAATTAATAGGGCATGTTAGCCCCAAACTGATGATCTTCACTTATGGGGTTAAAAGTATGTCACAGCTGTTAATCATAGATTGCATGGGTTTTTCCTTTAAAAAAATGTTTTAGGGTATTTATATGTTAAGACTGAAGACTAGACTGATGAAAATGTAATGGCTTTTCAAACTATTAGTCCACCAGGGCAGTGCAGTACAACCATGCAATGGGAAACAGACACCAACAAGGCACTCCAGACAACTTAACTACCAGGGATCAACAAAAATGATTATTTTAATTAAATATGTATGTAAAGTTGCTAATACAGCTGCATTAAAGGGTCTTTCCTATTGATCCAGATAGTCAAGAAGGAAAGCTAAAATAGGCAAAAGATCATGAAGCACCTACAAAGCATTAAAGGAAAAGGAAAAAAATAGATATTGGTTTAGCAAAGGCAAGTTTGATTACTGGAAAACGTGTTTACAACTTCATAATTTTACCCTGAGTTTTATGATTTGATATTTACATCATGGTTTCATAAATGTATATTTAAGGTTATATATGATGGGCCCCATTACCACAGTAGCTGAGCACCTCACAATCTTGTACCCTATTTATCTTCATAACAACTCCGTGAGGTAGGGAAGTATTATCCACATTTTACAGATGGGGAACTGAGACACCAAGGGACTTATTCAAGGTCACGCAGGCAGAGTAAGGAATTGAATCAAGGTCTCCCAAGTTCGTAGCACCCTAACCCACTGGCCTATACTTCCTCCATATATGTGAACTTACAGTGCTAATTCTCTTTAGACTTGGAACTGATACTGTAGCTGTTTTTCCTGTATTAAAGTTCCACTGCTATCAATATTTGTGTTACAACTGAAAACTACAAAGCCACTTGGAATTTAACTTTTATGAGAAATTAATTCACGAGTACCTGAAAATGGTGGCTTTATGGCCAGTTTACTGAAGGTAAAACCTATGGGCAAAATTCTGACATGAGTTATAAAGTATGGCTCCAATTATCTTAGCTGAGGAAAATGCACGTGATGGATTGTATTTTCTAAATAGACAACCTACCCTAAATTCTATTACTGAAGGACAATCTTCACTCAGTGATATATTTTGCTTTCCACAACGAACTCTGTACAACTTTTCATGAGTGATGTACCCGAGTATTCAGATTCTAATACCTAAACTGTATTGTTAAAATTATATTCACCTACATTTGGGTTATTGCTGATCATGCACTATATGTATCTTATGACTTTTAAAACAAACTTTGTATTTGTGGATAATCTAAGCACTATACCCAGATGTACAGGCACTATTTTCTTAACCTGTGAATTATATACATTTTTTAACATTAGCTTTAATAAAATTTTTAATTCTGGTTTTGCATAGCAAAGCTAAACAGCTTTTCCAACCTGCAGAAAAGAATTCTGTTCTTTTAGTATGCCGTGAGAAAAAATAGGTATTGAATGTCAGTTTTGTTAAGGGATTATTCAGTAGTTTACTTATGTGTATGGCTTTGTATCAAAAGATATGCTATTGTTGACCCTTTGATCCTAGTGGGTAACCAAAGTTCAGGGCTTTGTGGGTTTTCAGTTGGAAACAGAAATTGGTGGTAGCCAGGTATTTATTTAACGCCATCTTGTTTATTTACAAGGAATGTACAAAGTCCTGTATCTCTGTATGCAGAAGGAACCAACAACAAAAAGGAGCAGTTTTTAGCTTACCAGCTCTCAAACCACATTAGCCAACACCAGACCCAAAAGCTTTCTCCGGGGGTCACTGTGCTGACAGGCTACTGGTTAGCTTTCTTGCTCCCCCCCCCCCCCATTGCAACCTTGGATGGCATTATGGGATAGAGAAAGTTCTAAGACGGGAACTTGATCCCTTACTCCTAGTCACCTCTGTGTGACTTGTTTCTATTCCAAAATGCATTGTGAAAATTTCCCAATAATGTGCCAGGTAGTGGTGAGTGGCCCTGGGATACCTACATGTGCATTGACACAAGCACTCATGGTGAGTACTCCTAGTGCCAACGAAGTAGCCATGTATGTGCATGCACAAGTGATGTACTAACTTTGGCAGCTTTATGCCAATGTAAGCTGCAGTACCAATATTTGTAGTGTAGAGATAACTCCAGTCTCTTTTCTGGACGTAGGTTCTGCAACACAATCAGAGCTGGGCCACCTAAATTGGTGGCTAATAATCCCCCTTTCTGTCCCTCTTCCCAGTCATTAATTTGACTTAAAATGTTGAACTGAGCCAAATAAGCCTCCCAGAGAGTTTTCCCCTCAAAAATAGCGGGTCTTTTGCATCATTTGAGCTGAGACAACCTGATCTCTTCCCTCAGGGCATATGTGGGTTACAAATGGGGTAGAAAATCATTGTAAATGTCTGGTCTCATCCAAGTCTTCTGGTTGGTTCAATTCCTCATTCAGGTAGTTGTCTTCCACTATGGTCAGTGAATGACTCTGATTTCCTTCTGTAGCTGAATTTTCAGCTCAAGTTCTTACTGCAGTTCATCTCAGTTAGCAAGTTCCAAACTGGACAAAGCCTTTTTGGTCTGCATTATTTTGTGGAAAAACTTCTGGTCGATGGCAGTCAGATTACTGATCACCTGATCAATCTGTTTCACCATTCCATCCTGGGTGTGTTGCAGCTGGGTTTCTGAATCTGTCCGAGCACTTTTGTAGCTGCTGCTCCAACAAGGATCTCATCTCAGCCTGCAAGTCATCCCTGAGCCCTTTCTGGGAAACCTCCAGGTCTTGTTTTAGATCTTGTTTTAATTCCGTTGGCAGTCTCCAGTTCCTGTTTTTTTAGGTCTTGTTTTAAATCCTGCTGGCCGTTTCTGATTTCCACAAGCACCTCTATTTATTTGGTCCATCTTGGTTCAACAGGATACCAGCTCACAATCTCTCTCCTTGGAAAATGAAGCCCACTCCTGACAACAGTGAAGCCCCTTTTGAACTGAGCAACTAGTCAAAGTTCAGGACGCCAGGGATATAGAAATTGGGGGTAGTCACATTTCTTTGCTGTATTCTTGTTTATTTACAAAACCCACGTCTCTGAAGGCAGAAGGAACCAAGAACAAAAAGGAGCAGTTTCATAGCTTACTAGCCCCCTCCAAACCTCTACAGCCAAACCCAGACCCAAAAGCTCTCTAGCTTTTTCCAGGTCACCCTGTGCTCACAGACTACTGCGTGTCTCTTGCTTTTTTTCTCTTGCGGTCTTGTCTGTTCCTAGCTTTTTTCTGTGTTCTCTCACACCCACACATACACCCACTTGGTCATAACACCCAGTCAATCCGTCAACCCTCTTGGTACTAGTTTCTGGGCAGACTCTTAGGCATGGCCCCTTAACTGTCTCTTACAACTATCTGAAATGTAGGATTTGTTTATGCATCAACTTGGAGGTTTAAACTCAGCTCATAACATGGTTTCATCCAGCTCATAAAGCTATGTCTCATCTTTTAAAAATTGTAATTACATTAAGTCCACTATTAAGATTAACTCAGATTGCACTTTAGGTTTCCCTAACTTTATATTGAATCTGCAAATTTACCCAGAAAAAATGTTTACAACCCCAGTTCGAGGCTTCAATACTACAAAAACTTAGCATGTGAGAAGTCCTACTGAAGCCAAAGTTACACATATGCTTAATTCTAAAGGCCTAAATTTGGCACTTGCTGGCCATTTAAGATGATTTTGTTCCTCTCCCTACACCTTACAAAAACAAAAGTCTTGCGTCTGATGAAGTGGGCATTCACCCACGAAAGCTTATGCTCCAATACTTCTGTTAGTCTTAAAGGTGCCACGGGACCCTCTGTTGCTTTTTACAGATTCAGATTAACACGGCTACCCCTCTGATACTTGACAAAAGTAATTTAGAATACCATACAAGGAAACTAAGAATACAAGCTGATTTTCTTTTTAAACTTTATTCAGTTAGGCAGTAAAGAACCCATCTCCACACAAGCGTTTCATTTCTGGATAGCAGAGGTATAATACATGAGCCACAGGTGAGTGCATTAACCCTCCCCTCCCCCAGCTTCCAAGAAATAAAACAGCATGTATAATACAGTCTTATTACTATGGTGCTCCAATACAGATTGTTTGTAAGGTTATTTGAAAGTGGCGAAAAAGTAAAATGGACTAACAGCATGAGTGTCTGGTTAGGCATATGAATTTTCTTTGCTTGCAACATTCAAACACTATTTCTTGCAATACATGTCATGGCAGAGGGTTTCGAAAGCATTGATATTGGAATGCATTTGTCATGAGTATCAATAAACATATAGCCTGTCACTTCCCTACACCTAGTCAGGCAATCAGAATGCAAAAAAGGCCATAGTTTTGTTGGAATATCTTACACTTGAAGAGTATGTCCATGAAAGATTGGCAAAAGGAGAGTGAACGCAGATCTACCTAGGACCTACTGAGAAGGCAGAACAGGTAACAGGTAAATATGCAAAATAATGTATGTTCTTCTGTTACTAATGCCTGTTGTTAATGTGTGTTATTTGATAATCACTACTCTCGCTAAAGGCCAAGCTCTCCATTCACATAAGTGCAACTCTAGTAACATCAATGAAAATTGTGTCAGCTCATGCAAGTGGTGAACTTGGCGCAAGATATTTAATTATGATTAAGTTCAGATTTAAAAAAAAATATTTTGGGTAGCTCAGTATTTAAAGTGTTTTTACTCTGAAAAGTGGCTAAAATGGCACAAGTTCCAAGTGGCTAAAATGGAATTCCAAGTTTATCATCTTTCAATGGCTTTTATATCAAATTTGCTAAGTTTACAAATAGAGAAATGATTTTTACACCTGCCCGCCCTGCAAATTCATCTGGGATCAGAGAGTCAAGCAATGTGCTTTCTGTCTTGGACATCACCACTAGTAAGAGATTCTGTAATTGGAACAGAATTGTGCTAAGTGCATGAGCCACAAAGAGAACCAGCTCATCTCTTCCATAGTATGGCACAGTCCATATAGTCTAAAGAATAAAACAGTGGAAAAAATATTTTAGTCAATAGGCAGATATGAGACAGTACAAACTGGAAGTAGATCTGTTAAATAGATGCCATTTTTATAGAAACTTTTCTGATCATAACCACACTGAGTGCAAAGCTGAATTTAAGAAAATCTTGATGGTAAGAAATTAACTATCAATGCATTATTGAACAACCATCTACTGAAGTCATATGGCAAAGCAAAAATTACTTTGCACAAATCTTTTCAAATGAGTTGAACAAAAATTGGATAGTCCTTCATTTTAATATTATATGTATAGGTCCTGAAAACCCCAGTAAACTGAAGCACAATAATTTACAAGTGTAAATTAAAGTATTAAGAAGGTGAATTAAAAAGCATATCACTCTACCTCCACCAGAATATCACTTTATTGTTTATCTGTCATCAACAATGTAAAACTCTACTAGATACTCTATCCTGGTTTTAAAAAAGGTAAAGATTACATTGGATTAGCTACATTTTACCAAAGAAACTACAGCAATCACAGTAGAATGAGATTTGAGGGACAATTCTGAATTACAAAAAAGTGTACACTGCAAGCAGAGGGAAGTGCACATTAAATCAAATGCCTGCTAGATTCATTACTTTTAAATGCACAGTGACAATCTTGAGAAACTGTACATGATAAAAATCACAGAAATGATTTTAAAGTAACCAAAATTACATTTTGCATTTGATCAGCCAACTCAGAAATAATCAATGAATGTTCAATATTTTCAGTGCTTTTGGAAAATTTCCTGTTTACCAAACAAAAATTATGTTGTTAATTTGACTAAACTGTGAAATACAAGGATTGAAATAAAAAGTATATTGGAAGTACACCTAAACTACAAGAATAAGCCAAGGGGATGGGACAAGGGGGGGAAAAAGGGGAAGACACAAAGGCTTTTTCTTCTATCTCAGAAGTTCTTCCAATGTAGTGTGTATCTGATACAGCTCTTTGTTTTCAGTCCATTTCTGAAGTTCATATCTTGTAGCCTTTTTTATACTAACTGGTCAACTCAACCAGCACTGTTGCCAACCAACAAGAGTAACAAGAATCTAAATGCATCAAATCTTCCTTTGCTGTGATTTCTTCTCGGCCCCATTTTTCTGTTTTTCTTTGAACAGGGTTTGATGTTTCCTGAATTGTTCACAGGGTCAGGTGGAATTGAGTCCCAATCACTCTGCGGTTTGTAGCATTCCGATTTCTTTTCTGCAGCTAACCCCCGGACACGTTTGCAGTTCTTCTGTAGCAGAAAGACAACCGTGTTGTTCAGGCGGTGAGCTTTCACCCTTGACCCTGGGGGGTTGCAGACCATTGTGTTTAGCATATCCCTGAGTGCAGCTATCCTGCAGGATTCACTTCCCAGTGCACCGAGATTTCCTAGGTTTCCTCAGATTAAGCCCCAGTATGCATCACCACCGGCTGTGGTGCAGCTATGGATGCCTGAGGCCGAGTTGATTCTGGTGGATGTCTGACCTTGCTGAACCAGACTGATCTGCTTTCTTCCTATTCATACCCAGGCTGTCCAACCTTCATACAGCTGAGCCAAGTTATCTAGATTAGTTGCTTCCTTAATCACAAAGTCAACCTATTAAAGAGACAAATAAATAAAAGCTATTAAAATTAGTGCAACTGAATGCATTTTCAAATCATAGTTAACTGATAAAAGTACTTGCTGACTAGGCCTTAACATTTAGAAACTTTTGTAGTGAATTTCTAAGTAAACGTTAAATATTCAATTAATTTATTTATACAAATCTACATAAGAACAGCCATACAGGGTCAGACCAATGCTCCATCTAGCCCACTATCTTGTCTTCCGACAGTAGCCAATGCCAGATGCTTCGTAAGGAATTAACAGAACAGGCAATCACTGAATGATCCATCCTCTGTCGTTCACTCCCAGCTTACGGCAGTCAGAGGCTAGGGACACTCAGAGCATGGTGTTGCATCCCTGATCACCTTGGCTAATAGTCATTGATGGACCGATCCTCCATGAACTTATCTAATTCTGTTTTGAATCCTGCTACAGCTTTGGCCTTCACAACATCCCCTGGAAACAAGTTCCTCAGATTGACTGTGTTGTGTGAAGTACTTCCTTTTGTTTGTTTTAAACCTGCTGCCTATTAAACAGTTTCAGAAAAGGAAAGACCAAGTATCCTCTTTAAAGCCCCAGTGCTGCAAATATTTAAGAACATGCTCATATATACATAAATTATATAGCCAGATATGATCATTACAAGCATCTAGCACCTCCTGCATAGCAGGCAATAGGACTTCCTTGAATTCCTGTTTGAACTAGATAGGTGCCATTGACTTGCGTGTGTAAAATTAAGCATTTCTTTGTAATGCTGAAATTCACAGGGAAATTATGCCCTTTGTGTTACTTATTAAAGACAGGGAGTTGCAAAGGTATGCACAAAAGGCAACAATTCTGATGCATGAAAAAAGGAATACAATATAGTTCACACTTAGTTGTGTTGGCTCTGCAGAGCTAACAAGAATGAGAACTTTGGGTCACTAAAGTAAATATTATATATATATATATGACAGTTTTTACTGAACACCCTGCTGCCTAAATAGAATATTACAGATGCACTTTACACCAGAGCCTCCCTACTTTGCAGTGACTCTCTGCATATATGGCTTAAATTTGCACTGGGTGCTTTTGCTCCCACACTGTCTTGCAAAGGCACGTCTAATTTGTTATCACATGCCCCTCTTCCTGCTCTCCCAACTAGCTCTAGTGTAGCAATACTGCTTCCCATTCTATCCCTCCCACTGACCCTCTTTTCCATAAAACAACCAGGACAGAGCACAATATTCCAATGTGGATTAACCAATTCTGAGACCACTCACTGTAGTTTTGCAGTCAAGCTTTAACAAAAGATAAACAAGGAAATTGATAATTTATTGACAAATATTGTTAACAAGGACTGTTACTTAAACTTTTACCAAGTTCAACTCACCTGTTCAGCAACAGACATTCTCCTGTTGGGATCCACATCTCGGCCCTCTAACTTGGCTTTGACTCGCTTCCACACACTAACTGCATATGAATTCCTTTCTTGCACAGCTAAAAATGCAAATTCAAACAATCAGCTACATGTAACAGTACATACAGAAGCACATTAACACATTTTACAACAATTTTTACTCCACTATTTACCCTTTCCTGTTTTAGGGTCCCTGACGGCCTTTTTAGGACTACAGGCAACACTTTTGCCAGTTCCTGGAACTGTGCTCGGAGGCGTATCTGCTGACGTAGCAAGATTTTTCTGAATTGGCTTTCTTGCATTCTGCGACATGACCTCTGGCTGGGTCTTCTGTCCTGTATTGCTACGCACTGCTGTAAAGACAATGTTTAATCATTTGAGCAACAGAATGGAGAAAAGTATTACTAAAACTGATTTGTTTTTACATTCAAATTTAAATGTAAAAATTAACATTATATATATATTTCCTCTTATTTAGAAACAGGTCATTAACTTCCTAGTTCTCTAAAACAAGTTCCTGGGAGATGATTAGCAGCCAAGGTATTCCCATTAGTAACTAGCATATGAATGAATAAGCAAATTCAACTCCATGGTCCTGGGATTTGGATTCCTGACATGAAATAGATTTTTTTTTTAATTTGTACATTGGCCTTTTCATCCCACCCACAAATCCTGTCCAACTACTGAACAGCTGCATTAGCCTCGGCATATTGCTCTCTTCTGCCCCTTAAACCTCTGATTCTGCCTTCTTCATCTCCTCTCTCCAGCTACTCTGACCTTTCCCTCCTCCCCTTTTTCTTCTGCACCCAGCCTGCAGCTACCTGTCTCTCAAGGCAGCTTCACCTTTACTAGCTAAGTAGATTACTGGCCTTTTGGTTTTCCATCCACCTTTTCTCCATATGCTCCTCTACCCCACAGGCCTGAGGAGAACGTGGCACTCCAGAAACTTTTCTTAACCGGGCCATTTGTGTGACAGCCTGGTCTGAGTTGCTTGAGGTCATCTCCATAGGCCTACAGCACACACACCTGCTGTGCATGTACGTTACTATTGAACTGCGTGTGCAGAATGGACTGAAGGAAGCTATATGGTTTACAAGGTAGATCAATGTTAATGTTCAAAAAACACATCCTTTAGTACAGAATTTGTCATGCTTATTTTCAGCCCTGACAAAAATTTGGAAAGTCTGAATGAAAATTCCATCAGCTATTTAAAAAGTGTCCTTTCAGACTAACAGTTCAAACTGAGTTTGGATACAACTAATATTTTTAATTAAAACTTGGTATATACACACACATGTAGTCTGTGAAAAATACCTGTTTCACCAAGTTTGATTTTTTTCTCTTTGAGAAATAGGTGTAGTAAGTGTGCCAAAACAGTACACTGTAGAGATTTCATCCTTTATTTTTCTATATATGCACACACATCTGACAGCCACACTCAGCATTTCAATACATACACAAATGCATGATCCTACCACAGCTCTTTTTTCTTCTGCTCCCCAGACTTCCTCATTTCTGCTCCCATTTTACTTCCCCACCTCACAAAACTAAACCAGAATATTTTTTTGTTTTGTAAACCATGTATTTATATGAAGTTAAAAGATTCCACTGCCTCAACTGTTGTGAGGAACTTACGCAAGCTATTCCTATTATCAATAGGAGTTAGAATGTAAACTCGCCCCAAGTACTGATTTTACAATAAACCCCTACATGGTAATTTGTAAATTCAGATGTTTTAAAATTAATCTCGACCCTTTAAAAATTGGATTGATGAATTCAGATGTGAGGCTATTTAACAAAGCAAAGCACCACTAACTCGTTCTTTGTTCATAAGGTATCCGGAGGGTTCCAAACTAACAGGTTCTGGTGCATTTACAGTATATTTGATATGGAGCATGAAGCACAACAAGGAGTATAAAAAAAATTAATACATTTTCTGGGATTTGTGGTTTGAAGTAGAGGCTACTTTATGTTTATATCAATTTTTCAATTTTACAGTATATTTTTATTTAAGAAAAGGGACACGCTCACAAACTAACTCACTGGTTACATTTGCAGTAAATTTTATAAAGCAATTTTTGTTTTTTGCTAAAAAAAATTTGCTGCTAAAAAATCCATCATGTTTGATTTGATACTTTCCCAAATGTTACCTGCAGCAAAGGTTGGCTGATATGTAGCAGTTGATGTTGGGCTTGAACATTCATTTGATGTATCCGTGACTAAGGGTGATGCAAAACTCACTAGATTATTGTAGACACTAGGAAACATAATAAAGTCCATAAATAATTTATACATTCAGCTATAGTATGTTACTTGAAAATCCCAAATGAAAACCTGAGTAAAAATGAAGTGAAATTCTGCAAATAGATTGGGAAAGAATTAGAATGGTATGTGTGTGTCTGGTTTTATTTACATATGTAAACAGAAAAGAAAATTCTCTACAACCATACAGAAGATATAGCTTTACCTTTGACTCTGTGTTTTGAGTTCTTTCAGGGTGGGAGTTATTTCCTGCAGCATTTCAACATGCTCCTGATTGCGGACCTGACCCATAGCTTGAACTAATGTAAACAAAACTGTCTGAATATTGTCTTGCCATGATTTATATTCACCCAAGAACTGCCTAACACTATTCTCATAGGGAACATCTTCACCATCTGCAAGAGCGGCTTCTTCATCCTATAAACAAAGAAACTAGGTGTTAAGATTCACGTTTGCTTTGTTCTGCATCATAGAAAAGCTTAGCAGTTGCCCTGCTTCTACAGCCTTTGATGGGTTTTCCTATGAACACCACTTACATAAGTGACTGTAATTTCAATAGAAGAAAAATTTTCTTAAGATTTCTCTAACTTGAAAAGGAAATGTCGGATATGTACAAAATTTGTAAAAGGTTTGTGTGAGCGTGTGGATTAAAACAGAAACTGGGACATGCGTACAAGAAAGGCAAGCCTTAGGTCTACCAATATCTGATCAACCTGTATCACTCTGACCTGATACTGAACCCCTTTACTCAATATACCCTTGTGTAAAATTTCTTTGATCTCCAAGTGTTAATCAGTTCAACCCTATGTACATGAGCAGGAATCGCCATTATTAAATATTTAATTTTAGGGAATACTATGAGGTAGCTTATCATGAATACCCTGGTAATTTTTTTTCCCTTGAACACTTGGTAGGTCTTCTATAACAAAACAATAGAAGTTTTGGGCATTACCTTTGCCATGGCTTTCAGCAGATGTTTGACGTCTCCAAGTTGTCTGTTGTGACCAGTGAGCACAGTTTTAATACTATCAACCAGATTCTGAATTGTTTCACAAACTGTTTCTATCTGTTGTTCTTTCTCTGTTTGCACTGCCCTCTGTGTAGACATGTCCTGGGTTAGTTGTTTGTGAGCTGAAAGAAGCCATTCAGAGCTACCGATAGGATGTTCAAGATTGGTGCCCTGAAAAAAAGAAAATTTTAAGCTCTATCTAGACAGAATAATTTAATATACAAGTACTTCCATTTTATGTTTACTGCTAAACGGATTTAACCCAATACGCTTTCCTTGCTAAAACAAGCACACAAAACTAATAAGAAGTGAAAATAAAGTGGAGAAGCCATTCATAAGTTTGGTAATTATGTTGTATTTTACAATCCATCTCCCCCATCAACTTTACTCACCACTCTCTGAAGTAAACGTAGCTCCAGGTCAGAGACTGAACTGTTAAATTGTGATGCAAATGAACACATTTGTTGACAACGTTTGATAAGTTCAAATAACGCAGTATCAAGACTCAAGGCTTCTGCTGTTCTAGTGCGTAAACTTTCAAAATGAATTATGTTACTGCAGAGGAAAGTAACCTACAAAGCAGAAAAAGTGAGAACCACCCCAATTAAATTGCATATTACATCAAATAAAAACACAATGATGCTTCTAAGCTTTTATCTGCAAGTCTACTTCTAGACAAGAGCACTCAAAGCAGGCAGTAATAACAACTGTGTCAATTCATGGGCAATAACATTATATAGTTTTTTCTAATTTAAAAGCACTTGGGATAAGCTCTGGAATTCCCAAAACTAGTCAACTGCCCTTAGTGGCACCAGAGATTTTCCAAACCCTACCTTAGTAGGGCAGAACAAACTTTCCTAAATTCTCAAATAAACCAACACTAATCAATGAAATAGCTTTAGTACCTGACTTGCTCTTTGACTTTCTTTAAGGACAAGGTTTCTTCTTTCAGCAATAGTGGCATCAAAATCTTGTAGGACTGGGGCCAATGCAGGATTGGCACCTCCTGCCCATTTCAAACGCTGCTCAATGCTGGCTTCAAGTGCTGCTAGCTTCTCCTAGATTGAGAAAATGATGCTGAATCAAAAAACTGCAAAAAATAAAGACTTTTTTTTTTTTAAACCACTCTACCCATGGAACTATCCTTCCTCTTGAAGGATAAGTGTCTCAGCCTTCAGGAGAAGGATTCTTTGTATATCTGGGTATTTAGTCATGGAGCAAATTTTCTGCCATCCCAAGCAGAGAATGCTGTGTCTGCTGAGGCAGAGGGATGAAGTAATGGAATACTACGCAAAAGGTGGGACAAAGAAAGGCAACTCAGACTAACAAGTTCACATAAAAGATGTTAGCTCACAATGGCTAATATCCAGAATCATAGTGATCAAGAGGTGGACACTTTTGGAATGTGTGGACTGCGTTAGTACAAGGAGAAAGAATTCACATTTATGCATGCTGCAAAAACACACCCAAAACAAGAAAATACCTGAACTGTTCCAATTGAAGCTTCGATCTGGCTGAGCGTATGAAGTTTCTTTTTCATGCTGGCTAAAATTGCAGAACGGGGTGGAGGAGTAATGGACATGGCTTGTGGGCGACTGATAAGGAGATCTTCATGCTGCCACTTTTTCAGAAAAATATTTGTATTGAAGTTTATATCATTTCTTTCAAAAATGTTAAACTTTTATAAGAAGACATTAATTCTAACATTATGGTTACATTTTATATCAAGGGTATATTTATAAAGGGATAAACCATTAATAAATGGCAAATATGTTACAGATATAAGCAGCAGGCATCATAGATAGTTATAAACATCAGTAGGTGATACAGATGGTTATAAGCCATGGATATAAATAATGTACTGCCCTGTTGGACTAAATTGATTAACCATTTATTATTAACCCTTCAGAAAATATATATATGTACCCTTAATCTAAAGAAAAAGGGATTATACTTTATACTTGGTTTTTAACCTATCAGAGGTTAACAAACAGAATATTTGAGAAGACATCTATGAATCAGTTTAGCAATTAACATTTTAATTATTATTGCTGATTTTTAAAAACAATTCATTCACATTTAAAATAAAAAACAAGTTCCTGCTCCACTTTTCTAAAACATACAAAACATTCCAGAAAGAAGACTTATCACAAGACTACACTCAACCAAATATCTACACAGCAGAAATCATTACGGGCTTGTCTTCACATACAGCAGTGCAGGTGTGCCATTTTAGCACTTTAGTGAAGATGCTACTATGCTGATGGGAGAGCTTCACCCATTGGCAGAGTTAATCCACCTCCCCAAGAGATAGTAGCTATGTTGATGGGAGAAGCTCTCTTGTCAAGGTACCGCTGTCTACACTGAGGATTGGGTTGGTATGTCGCTCAGGGATGTGGATTTTTCACTGTGGACATTGCACTAGTTCCTCCTTTCTCAGGGGGCTGGAACGGAATTTTTCCCTCATCACCAGATTGGACAAGTGTTTTTTTTCCTACCTTCCACACAGCTGGTTTGGGGTGGGGAGAGGCTTAGTTGGGCAAACAGGAAAAGGAATTAGACTATGATGTTGCAACTCATTATGGGAGCATGGGGTGGATGTCCAGTGCAGATACTCCGTAGGGAAGGGATAGAGAGATCCGATAAAATGGATTAGTAAAGGATTTAAAGGAGATATCCTTTAAAGGAGTGGGAAAGGTGGGGGGTTGGGGCTCCTACGACTGGTACAGCAAGGAACCAAATCCCCTCCCTTTATAGCCCTCTCTTACCCCTATTCAGAGGGGGAGGTCCAAGCTGCGGGTTGGCTGAGGACCACAATGGGTAAGGGAGAGGGCTGACTGAAGCCCCCCAGGTACACACTGAAATGATTACGGCATTCCCTGCACCATACACTTGTATCTGCTGGGTACATTTACATAAGAATACATTTATGGCCTAATTAAACATCCAGTGTCTCCGGTCCTCCTGGTTTATATATATTTAGTTCCAAAACTTAAATTATAAATGGTCATGTTTGCACTCTTGAGAGCAGCTAGCTCCACAAGCTACCAGCATGCTATGCTATTCTTCCATATCTATGTATTAAATAAAATTTAAAAACTGAAAACTAAATTAAGTCTACTAAAAACCATCAACGTTCATTATACCCTCCACAAGCAATATGCATTTTATGTGCCTGCATGACACAACTGAAGCATATTTTTAGATGAACAATTTTGGAAAGAGTTTACATATGGTTTACCTGGAACATGGCAATATGCAATTGCACCCTCTGAAGGCTAGTCTTGCAAGAAGAAATACTGGTTTCAAGTCTGCGCACTAAATCATGTTTCTTCCATGCTGTGTCATATGAACTGGCCAATACTGTTGCCCTGTTCATGACCAACTGTGAGAACTTGCCGATTTGGATATTGTGTTCTACAGCTTTCTTACACAGGTCATCCACAGAAACTTTGCTTTCTGCTCCAAAGTCCTTAGCTTCTACTTGAGCAATGATATCCACACCCAGAGCACTGATGAAACTGCACAGAGTAAGCCCCAAGGCTTGATTTGGAAGGCCAATTAAAAGCTGTCTCACAAAATCTGCTGTAAATGCCTTTATAGGTTTGGCCATTTGGTCTTCACTAAAACAAGAATTTCTATAAAGGGCTTTCACATTGACAATTTGCACAGGTCCATTTACTGTGTTCTGATCTTCAAGTGAACTTGCTCCTTTAAAAAATAAACAATATTTCATATAAACATTTGTATATCTAGAAAAATTTCATTTATTTTCTGTACAGACAGCAATGTTATTACATGACAGAATTTACATTTATTTTCTCGGCACTAGCATCTTAAAATATGTAAGTTACAGAACTACAGATTAGTTTCATTCTGTACTCATATCACAGGTAAAGTGGTGGAGAGCAGGGAGGTTTCCTATTGCTATGAAACAAAAATGGTTTCTTTTACATTAATGCATATTTACCTGACAAAGTTTTAGAAAATGTACCACAGAGTCTGAAAAATTCTTTAATTGTCTGTAGTCTCTTTAGAAAGAAAATCTCCTCTAGAACTTGTCGATTATCATCATCATCAAAGAAATTAACTTGAGTGCTCCGGGCTTCCCTGATTATATCAATCTTACGCCAAGCGACAGGTATTTCCATCTTGTTTAGCTGAATGGAAGTAAGGAAAGAATTATTTTCTTGTTTTATAAATGTCTTATGCCTCAAGGATATTTTGAAATATAAAGCCATACCTTTTCAATTAACAAGCCAAATGCAGTTTCTACTTGGGCAAACATTCCATCAAATGCAACCAAAAGCATCTGACCAGCTGACATTTTTGGAGTTTCATCAACTGAACCATTTCTTGGCTGAATTAGTTCACCATACTGAGCATGAAGCATTCTAGGAAAAAAAGATAAGGGGGTTAAAAGATTTTTGGTACCAAAAATACCTATGGCCACTGGTGATTCTATCTGACCAGGAAGTCTTTTGCAGAAAACTCATTCAAACCGTGGCTGCTGCAGGTACTGCAAAAATTATGAATTCCTCACTCCAGTTCACAGCCTTCTCAGATTTTAGAGACACTTGCTCTCCTGAAATCTCCTCTCTCCATATTTTCCTAAGCTTTTCTTTTAAAATGTCTGGCTAAAAGAATGGTCTTGTGTTGCCTATAAACTTTGGGAAATACCCCAGATATCAAATGCATCGTAAGGTCTAATTTACGATGATTAAAATATAAAAGTTTTCATAATCTCACATTTATACTCATTTTACTATTAAAAACTAAGTATTATCCATTGTTAGGTGACATATGTAACAAATAATCAAATTAAAGACAAACCAAGAATTGGATACGGTGGGTTAGAATATGGCAAAACATGTTGACTTTGAACTAAAGGAAACACACACAAAACTATTTACCTTGCAACATCAATGTAATGAGTATGTGTTTCTTCTTCTAGCCCCATAGCCGTATTTCTTAAATAGGCCTGAAGAGATTCAACCAGCGTTTGCAAAGGGACTCCATCAGTTGTTTGTTCAATAAGATTGTCCAGTTCATGAAGCATACTTTCTAAAGTGTACTCTCCTTTCATTAAACACCTAAGAGCTTCTGGAAAAATGATCTGTCTGAAGTTTGAGTTCAATTCCTGTCAGAAGTATGCAAGAAGAAGAAAAAAAATAGCGTCCTCCCTTTTTAGGTGTCATATGCAATGCCTTATTTATTTTATTATTATGCCACCTACAGTAAAGGTTGTTTGAAGACAATAGACTATTGGCTAGCAAAAGGATCAGAAACTTGCTTCAAATATTTTATCGTATAAATTGAGAATAGGAAGCCCTGTAACTTTGAGTGTAGCTGTTTTAAACCTAAACCAATGGCACTGTACATAAACCAAAGGGTTTTACAACATTAAGTAGTGAAGGCAGTATCTTAGAGAAAGGGTCTTGTTGCCCACCTTGTCACCTTTTCATGACTTATGCAGATTACCTAGTCTCCCACTGATGAGTGAACCACCACCCTGTAGCAAATAACCATTTTTTATATGGAAAAATAATTGGAAAACATTTAAAGTAGACTTAGATTATCTGACTGCTGTTTAGCAACTAGAAATGAGTTAAAGCACTACAAGGACTAACTGCAAGTGCTCTGCAGATGACTGGTGGTACAGAGACTTCATTTTGAGAACCACTATTTTCACTAAGCAGAATGCATCAGAGGGCTACAGCAGGTTGTGCAAGGTATCAGCCAGTGCCCTCCATCTCCAAAACAAGACAACAAGATGCACCAAAAGGAAGGTTAGTTAGCTTAGTTTCGTAAGATTTTCAAGTCTCATCCAAGAACTCAAAAGGAAATATGGCCTTATTTGTGTGCAGTGCAATTAAGTTATATACATGCTTCTGAAACACAGGTTAATAATATAATAGCACCTTTCTCCAGAGACTCTCAAAGCCCTTTATAAAGATGGGTAAAGAGTGCTTTTGAAAAGTGACTCAGGAGCACGAAAATCCTCAAAAAAAATAACAGTCACACCTGTCATAGTCAAATGGATGGCTGGTGAAAATCAAGTAATTGGTCCATATGATTCAGAGTTGCCTTTAAAGTCAAAAGTTTCTATCAGTGAGCACTCTTCTGTGGGTAAAATTAAGATAGTTCATTTCCCCCCCTCCCATGTCAGGGAAATGAGGCCTGTAAAGTATTCCTTTAGCGTGTTTCAAACAGGTTTTTTTTTGGGGGGGGGGGGAATTAAAGCTAGAAATAAATAGAAATGAAAAATTTTAAACACTATTTGGAAACCTTTTTGGACTCCCAGTGATAGGGAATAATATGAAATAACAGCAAGACATGGAGCTGTTATTTTGACTAATTTGTTACTATCTCCATCTTCTATATCTCATTAATAAATAGTAACTTTTTTCAAAATTCTGGGTTGCATTAATAGTTTGTTTTAGTCATTTAAATATTAAGTAATTATAGTAAATGTAATAGGTTGAGAGTCAGGGAATAAATGGGATAAAAGACTTCTGGTAATAATGTAAAATAATTATAAATACTTTTTTAGGAGAATTTCTGGAACACAACAAACTATATGGCTTCACCGATGTCTTTGGAAAAAACCAATCGCATAAAAGTACACTTCACCTGAAGTGAGATGTAAACTCCATTAGCTAAGTGAACTGCTTCTGATGCTTCAATTGGGTTTGGAATGTCCAAGTCCTGTGGGACCAGATGACATTGCTTCAATAACTGCACGAGGCATGTAACATTCCCACTCATGCTACATAGCTCCTCCAAGAACCAGGCTCCATCCCTTGAAGTCAAATCAACCAGTTGCTCTCCAGCACTAGATGCGGCACCTTCCATCATTAGGTTACGTCTAAATGAAGCAATGGTTTTGTTAAACAAGTAAAAGGACATGTGCTAATGCATATTAAGTTTACTTTGCTACCACTTAAATTGATAAGCTAGCCATAAAAACATGGAATGGAACTGATCTTAAAAAAGGCAACATATTTTATAGTATATTCTAGGCAATATGATAATTTAGATTTCTAATACTAATATTAAATTGACTTTGATTAGAAAATCATATTAAAATTTACATATTAATAGCAATAACTCAAGTGTAAAAAAATTACCTTTTTTTGGCCAAAACATGAATATAAAGTCATCTGTGATGACCTGGGAAAATGTCTGTTATATTTCTTATGAATACTGTGTGACTGTTTCCCTGTTGTATGACAGTTTCCCAGCAACTGTGTATTGCTGCCTGCCTAAATGCATAGAGTGAAATCAAAGGAGGCTGTAAAAGGGTTTCTGAGGAGTCAGGTAAGAAAGGGAAAACAATGACACAGATAAGACAGTCTCTTAGGTAGGCAGCTGCAAGGGAACTAAGATAACAGTGGCTGGGCCATCAAGTGTGGTGGTGTGGGGAAGGACCACCTAGCTGGATCCATCCGGGCTATGATGTTTTACTCTTCCAAAGTTAAACGGGGATCAAAGGAGAACCTGAAAGATCAGAAAATCCTGACCAGTTTAAAAGGTGCTTCTGGCAGGAAAGTAGGGGGAAGTGGTCAGAGAGGCTGGTCAGGATGTGACAGTGAAAAGGCTGACAGTGACTGACATTCAGGGACTGGGGGGAAAAGCTGCAAGCAGGACAGACTTTTCACCCACCTCAGAGATGGGGAATAAGCCAGACTCACCTGAGCCATGGATAAAGAGGTTAAAAGCTTAGGTAAGGAAATATGCATGTAGGTTTCTTATTTTAAATCCACTTCTCTAAGTACTGGGTATCCTTGGGAAAAATAAATCATGCTCTTTTTTAATCAGCTGTTTCTGCATCACTGCATCACACGCATACAGTCTCAGGCTCCCAAAAGGGAAACCTTGCAGTATCCAACCCCAGCTAGCTCTCCTGAATTAGTCACAATTGGTAGCCAGGGGGCTGTAACCCAGAGACAGTGGTTGGATCACAAGACCCGACCACAAAAAGAAGTAGAGGCACAGGCCTGGAACTTGAAAGGGTACAATAAGGGGGCTGGAAAAGGGTCTCATAGGGGGCACCCTATCCAGGGACCATGAGATCAACTACCTATAGTATATTGTATAACACACTGCTCACCTTGTAAGGGTGCAAAGAGCAGATATAATAACACTTGCTAGGCTCAATGACCCCTCCTCTCCATTTTCATGTAGGAAAACCTTAATGCAACGTTCAATTTCTTTCAACTGTTCCTCACAAACTGGCACAGTGACTGCTTCTTGTTTCAAACGTTCCACCTGTCTGATTAGTCTGCTGTTTATATCTGCTGCATATCTCTGAAGAGTCATTTCTGTAGCAGTTATGAATTGACATACAGTTGGAGGTGGCTGAGGAGCATACTGCATTTCATACCTGTAAAATGACAGCAAAATGACAAGTTCTCCTTTCTGAAGCTTTAACAAGCTGCATTCCATTCCCTAGGAAGAGTACTCCATATTTAAACACGAATCATCAAATATTTTGGGCCAAATTCTAGATGTGAACAAAGTGGAGGATGGCCACCCTACTTTGGCTCTTCTGTCAAATCATGGACCGATAACTCATTCAATGGCTCCTGACATGGAGTACAATAGTGCATGGACAGCTCCTGTGCAGATCATGTCTCTTGGTCAAAAAAAACGATGGCAAAACATTCACAAGATTCCCCTTCCCCACCCCTTTCTGAAAATTTTAGTTCTTTCCAACCAGTTTTAGTCTGCTGATACACAAGTGCCTGGCCCAAGTCATGATGTCCATCCAAATTCCCCCCTGGCACACAAAAAAAATCATGAGAGTTGATCTAAGCCAGGATACAAATGCAAATTAACACTGCTTTTGTTTTGAATACATCTCCTTTTATTGAGGTGGAGAGTTTAAGTTCACTTCCCCTTCATTAGCCAGAATTCGATCCTTTGTTTCCAGAACATCTCTAATACTGTAGATACATTTGGCTAGATCAATATACTCAATGCTTATTTTAACTCAAAAGAAAAAAAAGTCTTCCTTCTTTAATGTCACCTTTCAACATTCTTTAGGGAATGACTTGGCAATAAATTTAGAACAGCACTGATGTAAGTCAATGGACTTCCTATCTTTCTTGCCTTTTGAGTATAATCCAGCATTAACACTAAAATCTATTCTCAGGATCAATTGGTGGACAACAAGCCAGGAGTCTCCTAATGTCAGAAGTACAATTAACGTTAAAAACTACTAACCATGCTAAAATATCAGTTCACTGTGCTTTAGTGTTTTTCTACCGCCCATTGTTGTAGTATTTGATAACAATACCAAAATCCCTATTGGACCTCATGGAGCCTCTATCACTTCTTTTTCATGACCAAAACTCTGCTTGGTGTGGTGTAGGGTTTTGTTTTGTTTTAAACCAATTAAGATCACTTTCCTAGAGCTGTGCACAGCCATTAATCACAAAATAAAGCAACAATATTTATAGTTCTGTTTTGTCACTACATGGATGAAGCTGTGAGACCACACTTTAAAAGATGTTCTCTATTTTCTTTTTAAAACGCTGCAATAGCACCTTAAAAGGAAACACTCCTTGGAAAGACTATGGCATTTTAACATAAAACAAAACTTTAGTGTTTTACATTTCCTGCTTAAAACAAAAGTATCTTGAAAGTAGCAAGGATTAAATTACTAGGGAAATCCATTGTGCTGTCAACTTACTTCCCGTAGAGATCCTGACAACGTTCTATTGTCATGTTACAGATGAGTTCTTCCATCCACGTCTTCCACTGCTCAATTCGGTGTTTCTGAAACACAGCTTTGGGATACTGAAGAGCTACTGTTGCATAGTTATGCAACTGTTCAAGACAGCCACGTAAAACAGACCGCCTCTGTTGAAGAAGGGCACCAACCTCTCCCTCTAGCTGTTCACACTGACTGATCAAATGTGCCTGGCCAGCATTCTGCAGAAAGGCTGTTGCTGGTACATAACTTGGGGGACCTTTCAAGAAAGAGATTAAATTTTAACTATTTTCCTGTAACTATTGGTGATCACATATGTAATATGACCATAATTTAAAAATCAGATCTTTATATGTCTAAAACCAGAGTATTACAAACATACTTTTAAGTCATTTGTTAAGAAAGCATTTGGTTTTAAATACTAGTTCAATTACTTTTTCATGGATAAAAATACCAAGAGAAGGATACAATACTATTTATTTCATACCAAGGTCCATTTGGGTGCTAATTTCTTGAAGAAGACTTGCAAGTTGTGTTGCCTCTAAATTATTAAAAGCAGCTTGGTAATGTGTTATCCACTGCTCGAATTCATTCAGCTTCACTTGGATTGCTTCCTGAACAGCTCTTTGCTGTGATTGCAGCTGGGTGTGTTCAGAATACCTGAGTTATAGAAGTCACAGAATCTATTAACCGCCCTATGAGAAATATTTAATTACACTGCTCAAAGCCGTACTAACTCAATTGATCTGAAAATCTATTTTATAATTTTCATAGATTACATATTATAAAAAGTTTAAAACGAATATATTAAACACTTCTGTAAATTGTATTTGCACTGTGAGAAGAAGTTTCTCACTGCTGTCAATCTCTGGTCCGAAGTAACCATTATAAAATTAACCAATGCGCATACAGCATCTAATTCATAAAAAGCTGCAATGTGCTAACAGTGCAATATTAAACAAAGTTTTAAGATCCTCAAATAAAAGCACTGTAGAAGCACGGGTACTTCTATACCTGTGCTGCAACGTATGAGATGGGTGATCGGCTCCTTCTGCTCCTTCTAGAAATTCAATCTCTTCTAGTAATTTGCCTTGCAATTTTTCAATGTCCGTCAACTGTTCTTGCAAGCTTAGATACTCTTCTAAACTGCTGTCCAGCTTAGGAAGCACAACCAGCATTTCATCTCTGTTCTTAAACCAGTTTACCTATAAATCAAGATATAGAAATTAGAAAAATAGATGTGCTACTTATTCAAATGGATAGAGGAGGGAGTACTTCATTTCTGTGCTGCTGCTCAGCTGTAATCCATGGGTACAGGTTTCCTCAACTCTCACCGGTATTAAGCTTTTAAGATTGATCAAAATATCGATCTTGTCTCTAGGCTTCAGATTTCAACCCTGTGGCACAATGCAGGAAATTACTTTAGCACATACTTAACCTTCATGTTCTTAAAAGTTAAGCATGTTCTTAAGTGTCCTTCCTAAACAGTGATACTTTCCTAAACCTGGGCCTGAATTAGCTCAATAAAAGCTGTAAGTGTTATGCGCTTAACAAATACTATTTTCTAACATGCAAAAACTACTTTCAAATGTGAAGAATTACTATTCATGACGTGTCTAGCATTTTAAAAATGTTTTATCTGATAGTATAATGTGACATTTTACTGTAGTGACTACTTCACCTTTATCTCAGCTACTCTTGAAGAAAAGAGGCTACGAGTGATGTCTCTTTCCATCTCTCTTTTGCTCTGTTTGTTTTCAGCCTGCTGGCCACCACCACCATACACAGCGCCAGCAAATCCTGCTTCCCCTCCTGCTGTCCAGTCCACAAGAGGATCATACACAAAAGCCTCAAGCAATGTAAGCAAAGTCTCTCTCCCACGTCGCATAATATGTAGAACCTGTATTTTAATAAATGTAGTCAGGTTAAGCTATCCTCATAAAATAGGACAGTTTTTAAATACAATATAGACATTAATATTTGAATAGCTAAATAAAGCAATCCGTAACTTTCCTGAAGGTGGATATACTGAATTATAGCTGTAAGTTCAAATAGCGCTTTCTTGAGTTACAGCTACACTAGAGTTTGCATTCTAACCTTTCTTCACAAGCTCCTAACTCTTTGAAAAGATTTACTTTGGGGCTGAATTTTCCTATATTTGTCTCTGCCCAAAGCTGATTTTTCTTTTCTTATTTGTGCATAAAGAGTGCAGAGGTGGGAAGACAGAGAGAAGAAAAGTAGTAGCGAAAGAAGAGGAAAGATAATGACAACTAAGCAAAATCCCTTCAGTCATTTGAATTATGGTTGAGTAAAAAAATTCCCACTTCCCCCTTGTGTAACATATATATAATAAATAAAAATCTCACCACTTAAAAAAAACAAAAAAACAAACAAACCACACAACCAAAAAAAGCTGAAGTCTGAAATGTAAGTTTGACATACATATAGTCTTCCTGGAGGGCTACTTCATTTGTTTGGTATGCAGTAATAAAGAAAAATGTTCTTAGCGGCTGAAAGAAGTCTCTGAACATGCTCAGCAGTAAGTTAAGATTTCAGTGAAACTTAATGCCTTCTTTGTCACATCACCACAAATTCTCCAGAAACACCCCCTCAATTTACTATTAGAATACAAAAACTTTTCAGGTATTAAATTCTCTAACCATCTTTTATATCCTCATAAGACATAATAGCTTCATAGAGCTTAAGGCCAGAAGATATAATCAGATCATCTAGTCTGACCTCCTGTATATCACAGGCCAGTACATTTCACACAGTTACTCCAGTACTGTGCTCAAAAACCTGTGTTTGGTCAAAGCATATCTTCCAGAAAGGCATCCAAGTCTTGATTTGAGGACATCAAGAGACGGAGAATCCACCACTTCCCTTGGTAGTTTTTTCCAATAGTTAATCACACTCACGGTTAAAGGTGTGCCTTATTTCTAATTTTAGCAGGTATGATGGGCTATGTGCTTCTTACATTGCATTTATCTCAAATTTTAACATAGTATTCTAAACATAATACTTTATATTTCTTATCTGGAGAGCCTAATTTTTAGAAGTCAGTTAAACCTGCCAAACAATGGACTATTGTGATCATGCCAACATCTGGAGCTAAATTTTATATACCTGCACGTTTTTTTTTTTTTTTTTTTTTTTAGGTGTTTCACAAAAATATAAAATGTCCCCAAAATAATACTCTTATTTCCTCCATATCAAACATTTAAAGAATAAGAATAGAATAAGACTTTGAAAAGGCAGTAAGGAGAAGGGAAGCATTTCCAAAACAAACAACAGATGAGAGTTCCCCACACTTCTAGAAGTCACACAGCCTACCTGTTCACAAGAAAGCCTGAAAACCCCTTCTACTCCTGTTACTCCAAGTGCTGTTTCAATATTATGTGTCATCCGGAACGGAACTTTTTCTGGTACTCTAAGGCTTTTTCCTTCAAGAGAAAGATTCAGATTTTTAATTATTAAGAAAAAGGTTATATTTGAACATGTATAAAACAAAAAAATTTTTTTTTACCTTTTTCAAAACAAACATTGTAATCTATATGTACAACTTCTCCTGTAGTCATGTCGATAAGAACATTATCCAGATGTCTGTCTCCAAGACCAATTATATAGCCAACCATGGACATAACTGCAGTGGATCTCGCGTATGACTTTAAAGAAAATTTCAGAATCATGTTTTTGATTTTAGGAATTTAAAAAAAAAATCACTTAATTATTTTATTATTATTATTCTTTTTAGGATAATTCACAGCAGTCAGTTGCAAGTTCTCCTTTACTGATTGTCTCAGGACATCTACCAACAGAGCACTCATTTCTTTAAGAACTTCAAGTAATAGGCTAATTAAGATACAGGTAATCAGGTTTTCCACTTCTTTCTAGGGCACCATTTTTTCTGCTTTTACGCCCACTCTCTCGCTCTCCCTTCTTCTAACTATCCATATTAAAGCATACACTTCTGCTAAGTGATGATTGAACAGTACTAGCTCACCTGTCCCTACAAGAGTGCCATTGCTATAAGCATCCCAAGCATCTGCTGCCCCGCCCCCAAGTCAAAAATATGGTTTTAAAAAGGAAAATAATATATGTTATAGCTTACCTGTGTAACTCTCCACCACTCATCAGGTGTAGCACATGATGACCAAAGTTCTTTAGCTAGAAGATTTGGTGGAGTTGCTTCCATAAGCTCCTCTAGAACAGCCTTCATTACGTTCAAAGGCCAGTCACGACGAGATACATCTAGACTAAGCCCAACTGCCTTCAATGCAGGTCCAATTTTACTGTAGTAAAGTTCACTAGGTCTAGGTACTATTCCAGGATTTTGAGGGGTCTGGTAAGAATCCTGAGCCTACAAGAAATCGCATTATAAAGCTCTCTTATTTATTCTAACTACAATACTGAGTTACAAAATTATCTTGAAGTCAGTTCAGACTAAAAAAAATTGGAATCTAAATAATCCTCTCTCTGGATTATGACTTGCAGCGCCTGGACTAACTATTTCAAATTCAGGAGGGTAGTTTTTTTTTTTTTTAATTTATGACAGTGATTTTCAAAGCACTCAGCACTGTCCTACCTCAACTTCTACTGAAGTCCATGGGACTTTTACAACTGAATTCAGTAGCAGCAGGGTTAGGACAACATTTAGCACTTTTGAAAATCCCATTCTAAAGCTACAGAAGGTAAAGCGACAAAAGAGCTAAGAATGGGAAAAGAAACTGAAATGGTTTAGAGTAACTTTAACTTTAGCCATACAAAAATGCTCCTCCCCTTGAAGTATCACACAAGAATTAAAGATATACCTAAGAAATGTTCCTCTCTCTAAAAGACAAAATTTGACTATACAGTTTTGCCTGATATCGATCAAACCCCATGAGAGATGGGCATACAGATCTACTCAGCATGAATGCATGTACAGATAAAAATCATGAAAAATATTTTAATATTTGCTTTAGGTTTTAAAGCAACTTATGAAATATTCCACTTCTGAGAGGTGCTAATTAGTTTAAAATACAGTAGTTACCTTTTGTGCTTGTAAAGCAGCTTCTCGCTGCTGCCACCGCTTGTAAAGGCCAAATAAAGGAGTGGCTCCATCCACCCATTGAATTAGGCCTGATCTTGTTCCCAGTGGTGTCACAGAATAGTGCCTAGCATGAAACCGTGGTGTCTCTTGACGATTAATTGTAGCAAACATGGTGTTCACAATTGATAAAAACTGCATGATTCTCTCATCTAGATGTAAATCTTCTAAACCTGTATTATAAAATTTAAGAAAGTATTCTGTTTAAAATTTAGCTTCTACAACAAACTATAAAGGCTCTTTCCCCTTAAATGAATCCCCAAAAGTAGCATTTCTGAAGTGCACATTTCATTTTAGACTTAAAACAGCTACATATCTATCCAGGCCTGGAGTGGGTTCCTAAGCAATGGGGTATTTGCTAATGGAACAGTCCTTGGGCTTGGGCTGCTGTTCTAACTCCATGGGAGAAGCATGCAAGTGGAGTGCCAGCTCTGCAAAGCACTTCCCTACCGTTCACAGGAATGTGTGAAGCCTCAGGCTGACGCCCTCTCGTCCAGCTACTGCATGAGTTTTGTGAGAGAGTTCAGCGGATAAGGAAGATCAAAACAGGCTGCAGCTGGAACTCTGTTTTCTGTTGCAACAGCCACAAGGACCCACAGGCCTCTTCTTCTGCAGCTTATGTGAGTCAAAGAATCTTACAGCATTTGTGGAAAGAAAAGCCGATGGATGATCGACACTATTACATATGGACACCTACAATGTCTCTCATCCACTGTTCAGGTATAATTTTAAGGGCTGCCTGAAAAGTTTTTTGGCCAGGCTGACTATCACATCCACACTCAATGTTCACAATACGTCTTTCCATCTTTAGAGGTGCTACTCTCTAACTTACAGGGAGTGTAAGCCTGAATATACATATAAAACATGCATCTGCCCAATATTTTAGCAACCCTCCCCATACACACACAATCCTGAGGAAATTTCCAGGTCTTACCTTTGAAAAGGTATGGGTAGTTCTTCCCATCTGAACCCAGGAAAAGGAGTTTTTTGGGTTTGGTTTTAGTAGGCAGAATTGTGATAGTGCTCCCCACGCTTTGAATCGTGACTGTGTCTCTAGCGGACACTTCTCCGGGGAGTGCTATTTCAGTGTTCATCGTGGCAGCCAACCAAGGACTAATTTCTTCAAGGCGTAAGAGGTAACTGGCACGTTTCTGTGCTCTTTGTTGCAAACTTAGCATAACCTTTTAAAGAAATTGTTAAAAACCTAAAGGTCAAGCTGATGTAGTGGTAAACATTTACAAAAACAAATAGATTTTCTACTTTCTTGGGGGGGAGGAAGGAATTGCTTTCTTAAGTCATGTATTCTTCCATTTTATTGATGTACTAATCTATATTTACAATTATTGGTGACAAAACCATATCAAAGACTAACATTTTCACCATTTTTATTTAACAAAAGAAACGGTTTTGGCTTAGTGATAACTGTATTTACAGTAAGGGAACGCTCTTAAAAGGGGCTAGGTTCCTGTATTTAAGATCTGGTACTAGGTCTGTTTTGGGAACAGAAAAAAGGGCAAAGCAGAGCACTAGAGAGTTACTTGCTACCAAGAAATCTGCATATTTCCTCACTTCTGTTTTGCAGAACAGGCTAACTTCAAGAAAACCAATTTACATATTAAATAGCATCCATCTACCAATCCAGTTCAATTACCATGTTGGCTCTGGCCATTTAACAGTTGGACAATGTCATTTACAACCTCTCTCTCTTTAGGCATGTCTACACTCAAAACTCTGCCACGATTCAGTATAGACACTACCTACACTCACGGGAGGGCTTCTCCTGCCAATATATGTAAATCCACCTCTCTGAGAGACGGCAGATTGGAAGAATTCTTCCATTGACCTCGTGCTGTCTACACTGAGGGGGTTAGGTTGGTATAGCTATGTGCTTGCCTTCACGTACAGCACTATAGTGGCACTGCTGCAGTGCTTTAGTGAAGATGCTACTACGCTGACCTAAGAGCTTCTTTCATCAGCGCAGTTAATCTACCTCCCCGAGAGATGGTAGCTATGTCAACAGAAGCTCTCCTGTCGACACAGCGCTGTCTACACATGGGGATAGTTATACTGACCTATGTTGCTCAGGCGTATGGATTTTTCATACCCCTGAGTGACGTAGTTATACCATAATAGGTCTGTAGTATAGACTTGGCCTATGTCTCTAAACTTTTCACACCCATGACAGACATAGCTACACCAATGTAAGATCTTAGTATAAACCAGGTTTCAGTTCCCTTTTCCAGCCTGTAAGAGCATTTTTGTTGCTACAACCTTCTAAAGCATCAGCAATAAAACAGGATAGGAGATGACCAAAAAGGAGTCACAAGACATATCCTAAGACTTAGCAGGTATGAAGTGAGAGATATGTAGGTGTCAGAGCGTAGTTAGCCCCCTTAAGGAGTCAGGGGCACAGCCTACCTCTGAGAGGCTCCACAAGGGCGAATGAGACAGCTCAGGTTCACCTAGGAGAAGTTAACTCATGGAGTAACTGGGAGGCAGTTAATTTGACAGTTTAGCACCTGGACATGATAAAAGGTACCTCAGTTAGAGGGTGTCAAGTATCAGGGGGTAGCCGTGTTAGTCTGTATCTACAAAAACAACAAGGAGTCTGGTGGCACCTTAAAGACTAACCGATTTATTTGGGCATAAGCTTTCGTGGGTAAAAACCTCACTTTTTCAGATGCATAGAGTGAAAGTTACAGATGCAGGCATTATATACTGACACATGGAGAGCAGGGAGTTACTTTGCAAATGGAGAACCAGTGTTGATAGGGCCAATTCAATCAGGGTGGATGTAGTCCACTCCCAATAATAATTTATTCTTTTCCCTCCGCAAAAGAATAAATGGACACAAATCGGACATCAGGAATGGTAACATACAAAAGCCAGTAAGTGAACACTTCAATCTCCCTGGTCATTCTATTACAGATTTAAAAGTCACTATCATTGAACAAAAAAACTTCAGAAACAGACTTCAAAGAGAAACAGCAGAACTAAAATTCATTTGCAAATTTAACACCATTAATCAGGGCTTGAATAGGGACTGGGAGTGGCTGGCTCATTACAGAAGCAGCTTTTCCTCTCCTGGAATTGACACCTCCTCATCTATTATTGGGAGTGGACTACATCCACCCTGATTGAATTGGCCCTGTCAACACTAGTTCTCCACTTGCGAAGTAACTCCCTGCTCTCCATGTGTCAGTATATAATGCCTGCATCTGTAACTTTCACTCTATGCATCTGAAGAAGTGAGGTTTTTACCCACGAAAGCTTATGCCCAAATAAATCGGTTAGTCTTTAAGGTGCCACCAGACTCCTTGTTGTTTCAGTTAGAGGGGGAACTCCTGAGGGAAAAGGCAGCTGCCAGAGAGCCAGGACTGCAGAGAAGATCCCAGGAAACTGGTGAGAAGCCAATGCTCCAAAAAGGGAGAAGCAGGGCAAGCCTATAGAGAAAGAAAGGTAGGAGGCAGCAGGAAGCAGCAAGGGACTGAGAAGGATTGGTTCTGGATGATCCAAACAAGGGCCCTGAGCTGGAACTCAGTGGCATAAGGGGGATGGAGTCAGGTGGTGTAGCTCCCCATCCTGCCACAAGGGACAGCTAACAGATAAAGGCCCCATATTACAGTAGGTGACCAAGATGTTCTGCCAGGTCCAGAGCTGCCAACATTGAAGACGGTCTCTACACAGTGCTGGGGTTGAGACCTTTAATGAAACCATCTAAAACAACTCCAGAATGGTAGTTCATGGAACTTGTTGAAGCTCCAAACGCAGCCTTCAACCAGTAGAAAAATATCAGCCAAATGCACTGGTGGAAGGATTATAAAAGTCTCATTACTTCAGAACCCTAAAGTCACACCAAAGAAACCTTCAGAAGAGAGCTGTATTTCATACCTTGATCTAGCAGCCCAAGTCTTCCAGTACTGAGATGGCAAAGCCAGTAGCTGGAGGAACTAGGAGAGACTGCAAGAATTGTGAGATTTTAAGAAAGGGTGTCAGGTGCTAGAAAGCATGTCATATAAAGAGAACTGGAGAAGTTGAGAACTGCTGTTGAAACTGACTGGAGCACTGCTGGACTTCCAAGAGAGGGAATGTGTTCGGTAGCAGAGTCCGAGCTGACTAGGCTCATGGGGAGGGAGATGGGGAGAAGTTTGAAGAGATAGGATGGGAAAAAACAGGAAAGGAATAGCTGCTTGCTCCTATCATTTTCCAGGATCCCACAGACTAGAAGGTAGGAGGTTAAAAAAGGAAAGTACTACCAGTGGCTGGAAGGTTAGTAATGGAGAGGGTAAAGATATAAGCTGTATTTGTGGCAGAGGCAAAATACTAGGATTTGGTGATCGCAGAGCTCCTATAAGGCTTGGAGAGGGCATAAAAAAAAATGTGCATATGGAACATTACCCAAATTGCAAAGGATGAAGCCAACCTATAGTCGGATGATACTGGAGGACAGATGCTTATTGATGCATTGGTAGCTCTCACATTGCTTCAGTCTGCAGTCTACTTAATCCATGAGAAGATATTTCCTTTGTCCTAACGCACCTCTGCCTGATTACTAAGCATGTCATTCTGCAAACTATAATTTGAGCACCACTGCCCTAATTTGGCCCTATTATGATTTTAAACAAGTTCCCAATGTTAGCTTCCCCTCTTGAGACAAAAATATTTGCCTGTGCAATGAGGACACAAAATCTGATCTTCCCAGATTCAACCAGGTATGATCTAGCCCTAAAATAATGTGACATTCAAACTCATGAAACAGAGGAAGAAACTAACTGGTACATTAGTCATTCCACTAACAAGTAAGAAATCAGTTTAATCATATGTAGCAGAAGTAGTAATCAGATTGTATATATAATTTTCTTTATTAGCACATTGAAGATACAGTACCTCTTTAAACGGGATCCAGCTGCTTCCAGGTTTAGCAGGATTAGAAGGGTTCTTAAGTTTTTCCAAAGCATTTTCAATTGCATCTCCATAGTTGTCCTGAAACCATTTTTCATGAGGAGTTTCTGCAGGAGCTGCAGTGATGCTTTGTACATGTTCCAAAGCAAATACAATGGGCTTCATTAGAGCTGTATGCTTTTCACGCATGATTGCTATCTTTTCCTCTCTATGTAGGAAGGAGAGAAAAAAATAATTCTAGATCAGCGTTAAAAATGAAGTATTTTAAAACAAATGGCATATTTATTATAGGATACATCACACTGACTGTTACCCAGTTAAATAGAAAGACTGAAATTAAGATACCAATCTTTCAGGATAAATATAAAATAGAAGAAAATAGGTATTTTAACACCAGCAAGCAATATTTAAAAACCCACAAGTGAGCCAACCAGACGTTAATACCAGGAAGAAAAAAAAAAAAGCTACTTATGTATGCCCAAAACACTTAACAGCATTTCTGTATTATATTAGAAATGTAGAAATAATTGTCAAAGAACAACCACCATCATTCTTTTAAGCTCCAGTCTTCTTCATAAAAAAAACACTGCAAAACAAACCATTTGTGATGCCTTTCAGAAGAGCAGGCAATACACACTGGGAACTTGTCAATGGTTGATGTTTCAGGACAGGAGACAGATCAGTAGTACCAGAAATACTTAAATCTAACATTTCAAAAATGGATACATTAGTGTTGGGTACAAAATTATACCAAATAAAATATCTTAGAATTGAAAAAGCGAATTACAGATTGTTAATAGTTAAATCTGAGTATATTTTGCCACCTTCAATCTTGCCTACCAGTGAAGAACTTAGAATCAAACAGATATATGATAAAGGTGATCTCATACATTAATAAGAGACAACAAACTAAAAGGAGTTAAGACAGGGATAGCCAATCTTTGGTCCTCAGTTCTTTAAACTGTGGCCTTTGAGGATGGATATGTTAAGATGAAAATTTGTATATGGTTACATATTGAAAATATGGTCCCCTGAGCTTTGGCTTCTAATTTTTTAAATGGAAGCCTCTGAATCAGCCCCATCACTATGGGGAATAAAGGCACAACCTGTCACTTCTTCCTCTCCACTCAGAGGAGCTGCTCTGGGGTGAGAAGGGAGGGCTCTGCATAGTTGCATGCAGCGCTGCATATGAAGAAGCAGTAATAATTTTGGTTTCTTTATCGTCTGCTTCCATGCTAGACTGCAGTAAATTACAGGGAGAGCAGAACTGAAGCTCATCTGATTCTGCCTGAGGCAAGACAAGTGCTTCAAAAGGCATTTCCCTCCTCCACACAGCCATCCACGAAAACCCAAGAATGGAAAAAAGACAACTGAAAACTGAAAATCGATTAAAGCTTCCTGTACAAGCCTAACATGAGCTGTTAACTGTCCCTCTGCTACTGTACGCCAGTGGTGAATAGCTGGAGTAGTGTACACAAGCCACTCCCATCTCTACCCCCTGACAAACCTCTACTCAGCTGACATGAGCCTGTACTCGGGCTGTGAGAAGGGAAGAAGGAGTAGGATATGAATACTGTAGCTCTATGCCCACAGGTGACTGCTCCATACTGAAGGAATCCACAGCAAAGACCTGTTGGTGTATTTTGCTCCCCTTGCACCTTTTGTGTGGTGCAAATGGAATGCACCAAAGTACCAATTGTTGCACCCTGACCTCTGATACAGATTTAATAGGAAAAGTGTGACTGGTCAATTTAATAATTCTAGTGCACAGTGACAATCTGTCTTTTCTCACCAATTTTTACTTAGGAGTTATTCATGAAAACCTACTTCCGTAGAGTGTTGTTGTTTTGAACCCTTTTGACTTCATCTTCCAGTTGCTGAATCCGTCTGAGGACATACATGTGTTGCTGCAACAGCACTCCCAACCAAAGTTCATCCCAAAGAACTGTAACTCGGCGCAGCTCTGCTACTAGCATCTGAACCTGTATAAAATAAATTAAAATGCCCTTATTTTTAAAGTTCAAGAATTTTTTTTCTAGTTCATCTATTTAATAGCAGCTTGAATGTCTTGAAAGAATTACATCCTTACAGTAAGATTAAAGTTACACTGAAAACTTTAACAACCCTCCACCCAAAAGAAACCGTTACTAACCTTTCTGTAACTGTTGTTCTTCAAGATGTATTGCACATGTCCTTTCCAATGTAGGTGTGAGAGTGCCCAGAACACATCTGCTGGAATTTTTTCCACTGGATTGGCTCCTGCACCCCCTGGTGCTGCATGCTCATAGCACCAGTATAAGGGTCCCCACTGTCCCCACCCCCCTTCAGGTTCTTCTTACCGATTGCTTCAGGAGAGGGAATGGCAGGCAGGTCTTGGAATGGAGATGTGCAACACATCTCGAAGAACAAGAGTTATAGAAAAGTTAGCAAACATTTGTTCTTAGAGTGCTTGCACATGTCCATTCCAATGTAGGTGACTCTCAAGCAGTTGCACAGGAGGTGGGCTCAGAGTTCAAGGACACACTGACTACAACACTGCGCAGCCGAAGTTGACAGTCTCTGGCTTGTTGGGTAATGGCATAGTGCGCTGAGAATGTGTGCACCGAGGACGAGGTTGCTGCCCTGCAGATATCTTAAATAGGGACTTGAGCTAGGAAAGCGGCTGAAAAGGCCTGAGATCTTGTGGTGCGAGCAGTCAGGTTAAGTGGAGGAGGGACTCCCGCGAAGTCGTAACATGCCCAGATACATGAAGTAATCCAAGACTAAATCCTCTGGGCAGAGATGGGGAGCCCCTTCATTCTCTCAGCTATCACCATGAACAGTTGATCTGCAGAACGTTTTGGTCCTTTGAATATAAAATGCCAGGGCCCATCTAATATCCAAGGAGTGCAGACGCTGTTCTTCCCCATCTGCATGCAGCTTACAGTAGAATACTGTTAGAAAAACTGCTTGGCTGCAATGGAATTGTGAAACCAATTTTGGGAGGAACTTTGGATGCAGGCACAGCTGTACTTTCTCTCTGAAGAACATCATATACAGGAGTTCCAATGTGAGGCCTCAGATTTCTGAAACTCTTCTGGCTGAAGTGAGGGCCACTTTCCAGGAGAGGTGCAACAGCGACCCTGTTGCTAACGGCCTGAAGGGCAGGCCTGTCAGCTTTGATAGGACAAGGTTTAGGTCCCAACAAGAGATCGGTTTCTTTACCTGAGGAAACAGCCTCTCCAGGTCTTTGAGAAAACGGATTACCATTTTGTGTGAAAAGACCAATCCGTTGTCAACTTTAGGATAGAAAGATGAAATGGCCAATTTCTTGTTTCAAGAGCAGAAGGTACTCCAAAATAAGTTGCAATGAGGACTGTATAGGTGGAACCCTGCATTGGGAAGACCAGATGGAGAATCGTTTCCATTTTGCCAGGTAAGTTGCCATGGTGGAAGATTTTCTACTGCCTAGTAGGACTCTATGAACCTGCTCTGAGCAAGCTTGCTCTTCAGAATTCAGCCATGAAGATCCCGGGCCGTCAGATGAAGAGCACTGAGGTTCAAGTGGAGCAGCTGACCATGGTCCTGACCATGAGTCCAGGTGCAGTGGGAGCCGGATTGGGGGCTCCATCGAAAGGCTTAAGAGGATGGTGAACCAGTGCTATCTGAGCCATGCCAGGGCTGTAAGGATGACCCGTGATCAGTCCTGCTTGATCCTCAACAGAGCCTTGTGAATTAATGGAAAGGGGGAGGGGGTGCGGGGGAGTGTAATACAGTTAAGTTGTCCATACCAACAGGAAGGCACCCATAAGAGACACAAGGCTGTGGCCCCTCAGGGAGCAAAACTGATGGCATTTCCTGTTGTCGTGGGTAGCGAACAGGTCTATAAAGGTAGTCCCCCAGCTCTGGGGGATGTCCCTTGCCATGTCTGGATGAAGGGACCACTTGTGACGAGTGGAGATGGACTTGCTGAGGTGATCTGCAAATTGGTTCTGTGTACCTGGCAGGTAAGATGCTTCTAGGTAGATTGAGTGTGTAATGCAGAACTCCCACAGCCAGATTGCCTCCTGGCATAGGGAGGAAGAGAGCACTCCGCCCTGCCCATTGTTGTAGTTAATGCAGTGGTGGCGATTTAGCCGGTCTGGTGAAGATGCAATTAGTCGACTTGCCACAGGAAGAGCAGGGCTTAAAATCCGGTGACAGAGGCATGCCCTGGCACTGGCGAGTGGACAAGCCTCTCCAACTAAGTACAGAGGCATCCAAAACACACTAACTACTAAAAGTACCACCACAAAACTACCTAAACTACAAGAACTATACACACAAAGAAAAGGGAGAAGGAAACCACTGGAAGAGATTGCCTGAGCAAAGAGGGAAGTTCCAGCATCCGTCATGGGTGGTAAGAAGGAACTAAAGGGATGCGGGCTCAGCAGGGCTTCATACCAGCGCTATGAGCGCGCGGCACCAGGGGGCACTGGAGCCGACCCAACAGATACCACTAAGGGAAAAAATTCTGGCAACTGTGCTCAGGGCGCATGCACACCTACATTGGAATGGACACGTGCAAGAACCCAAAAGAAGAATACGTAATTTCACAAACTGTATGTCTGGTTACAAGTCAGCCTGAATAAATTACAAAAAAAAATTTATTTTACCTGCAACACCATGGTTGGATTTGCAGTAGACAGTTTTTCTACAATTTTGCTGTAGCAGTCCTGCATCATTGCTTGGTCTTCATTTAATCCATTTTTTGGTTCATCCTTATTACTTTCTTGAGAAGCCGGGGGACTTCCTCCTTCACATTCACCACCTAATAGTTCTTCACCTTGAATGTTACCTAGCAAAGTAGGGATTGCAGAGGGCAACTTGTTCCCTACATTAGAAAAAGTGTATTGAATAATATACATATTGCAGTAGCATACCAAGGCCAAATTTTGAATCTGGGCCCCATTATGCTAGGTACTGCACAAAGTTATGGACATATAAAAGGCTTAGATATAATATATGAAATCATGATGAAAAAATTATGGTGTGCCAAAGGGGTCTCCATATAAGGTACTTGAATTTTAGACCCTTCACAGGTGTAGTCCATAATACTTCACGCTTAAAGGAGTGTTGTATCAAAGGATATTACCGAAGTGATGAAACTAATCAGAACAATTTTACTGTAATGGCATTTTACTGGATAAACAGTAAAAGTTCAAACATACTGCAGTCTAGCTAGTGGCACACATACATAGACTTGCTGTATTTCTCAGCAAATTGTTTAAAATGGATCTTCTGAACATTATTTCACTTTGCATTTATCAACTATTTGGCATTCAGTAATAACCCCAACAACAACAAAAAGAATCCTTCCATACCTGAAGACTGGGATTCACTGCTAAGTGAAATGGTACCCACTATTGCAGGATACAATATAAGATGAGGAGAATCTTGAGCTACTCGACACAGTAAATTGCAAATACTTTGACGAACATATACTTCAGGGTGGTTCAAGCGGGAGAAGAGCTGAGGAATAATACCTTTATAAAAAGAAGCAGAAAAAGGGGGTACATTGATTTTTGTACACTCAAGCCACAGAAAGATGTTTTCAGTGGTGTGTAATTTTTGTAACAAGAAACTGAACAGTCACATTCTCCTGTTATTTAATCCACAGCAAGATCTCTACCTTTTACTGTATGCGTACTAGATTATTTCCCCCCACCCCATTCAAGGAGCAGAGTCAATTATATTTAGTACATAAATCTTGCAATAGAGCACTAGGAATTGAGTCCTGCACATTGGGTCTGTTAGAGTCATAGTTTTTAGGGATTGCGTCACTAGAAGCTCCAAAAACAAATGTAATTTTGTGAGAGTGTGGAAGGTGGAATAAGAAGAGACCCATTTCCACTCAGCATCACTCTTTTATAGTCAGGTCACTGCATCTTGCTGACTAATCCTAGCACTTGAAAGAAGTGGTAGGAATTCACCCATTCCTGGAAGGGCTGCCACTGTCCAGCAGTTACCACTATAATTCAGGGATATATGGTCCATCCCTCTGGCCCAGCTGGGAAGGGGTCATTCACCTTCCTACAAGAAACTTAAAATAGTCTTTCAAATTTGAATACAGGTTAGTCTTTGCAAAAGTCTTGGGAAATACCCAAAATTTTTTAGCAGTTAAGTTTTGTTAGATGAAGAGTACACAATAATCTGCTTATTAGGTGGGAGACAAAAATTTTATAAACTTAGGGTTTACAAGGGTTGAAAAACAAAGGTTTGTCGAGACAAGTTTCATAAGAAGTTTTCTGTTTATTTATATTTAGCAAAGAAGTGTGTCAAAATTCAGTTTAATAATTCAGCTAAAACCACCTTACCTCTCCATGGAGCAGTAGGGGTTGTTTCTAGTCCCTGCTCTAGATATTGTCGAAGTTCTCCAGCATGTTTCACAAGTAACCTCAACAATCTCAAGGTTGCCATCACAATAACATCATCAGTGCTTTGTTCAGAAGTGTTTCTTAACAGTAGTCTGGGATCATCTTCATCAAGAGGAACCTACATATTATACAAAGAAATAGCACTCTTAACTGACCATACTGTTTTTGTCATGAGTCTTGAGCTTTAAAAATGTTTAGGAACTAACTTTCATCACCACAGCAGACCGTAATGCATACCTGACCAGCATTGAGTTTAAGGAAGGTAAAATATGCACTGCAGGACAGTTTATAGAGACTGAAGATTCTGTCTACTACTTTTCTCCACACTTTAATTAACCCCTCTGTTGCATTTTCATCAAGATCTGAAAGCCAGGGGCAACTAGTCAACAATTGACGCCATATAACATCCACCATGTCATCTTCTTCATTGTCTTCATTTTCTGTGATCTGTAGGGTCATGTCTTCATCCTAAATTCAGATTATGCAAGAATATTAAGAGGAAAGAATGAGATAATGGTTTTGAACAAGACCACAAAACTTTTCCACAATGTATATTAATTGCTGATCCTGGAAAGGGTAGGGGGAATTTGAAATGTGTACACACAGTTTTCAGTTGCCTCATTCCATAATATAGCCATAATCTCCCAGAGCAGACATAATGCCATACACGTATAATCACTAACATAGCTTAGTTCTTTGGGAATTTCTGCATTTTTTGTGCAGTATGCTATTTTGGTAGAAGTTTGATTTAAGGCATTATATAAATATTGTAGTCCGCTACATAAGCAGGGAGGAAAGCTAAAGTGGCAAACTGAATGAACTGGAACATTTTTCAAGAATTCAAGTTTCCACTTACCTGAATTCCAGCTGGACGACATACTGCCTGTCCAAGAATGCCATAGATTTTCTCTCTGTCTTCCTCTGCAATGTTGTCAGGAAGCAAGCTTTGAACCTCAGATTTCTCTTTTGGCAGAAGACGGACACCTCCCTGACTGTAACATTTAATAAGTCATCAACCCCAAAACCACAATTAATGTAAATATTTAAAGAGCTACTACCTTTTTAAATACTGTATATTTAAGGCTTCATCTTAGGGTGAAATTCACCCCTATTCGGAAGGCCAGCAATCAAAACAGAACACAAGTGGCACATCCATCTTGTTTTTGTCTCTGCGCCACACAGGGGTGAATTACACTTATTGAGAGCTAAGATATACTCAACAAATGTGAAGTTAAAAATTTTTTTTAATAAGGATAATGGATTTACCTGGCATTATCAACTACCTTCCGGCCCCATCTGTAAGCCCAACTAGCCAGTGCTGCCCATGACTTGGCTACTTCAGGTGCCTGTACTGAAGACAGGTGATACAGCTGCCCCAAAATGAAGTCAGGTTCTCCAACGCCAATATTTACTGTGGTGATGGAAATAGAGCAACAGAGGTTTACACACAAAAATAAACACATCTGATTCACATTTATGAGAATCCTGATCTCCAAAATACCAGAATTCTGTGCTTCAGAGACTGAGACTTCTATATATCACTTTAAAGAGAGTGGAGATATAGGAAGGGTAAAGAGAAGAGAATATAGATTCAAGTCAGGTAGACAGCATGTGCTGAACAGAGGCCTGAATTAGATAGGAAGTTCAGATTCAAACAAAGAAAAATTTAATTGTGACACTTGGAGCAGTCTCCTAAACACAAACAACTTTACTAACTGCAAAACAGCACAATTGTAAGAGAAATAAAAGTTGTTTAGAAAGAAGATCAGTTATCCCTCAAGGAAAAAAACTTTAAACACAATTAGAAGATTTATTAAAAATATTTAAATACAGATCTTTTATATTCACAGTCTGGGTGCTAGATCTTAAGTGAGAGTTTAAAGTTATCACAAAAGCATAACAAAGCATAGTGCTGCCCTTAGAGAATTCATTCCGAGTTCCTGTATTTCCCATTATTATTTAAATTCGACAAAACACCGAAATATGAATTTTATGTAAAATCTTACCCTAAGTCTGAAAATCTTTTTTTTTTTTTTTTTTTAAATAGCAAAGCAGTTGTACCACATTAAACTTTACCAGTGCAACTGGCTCCGTCCCTTATTGGAACCATCACATCTGAGTAACCATATAGCCCTGCAAAGCAAAACTAGAAGGAGGAACTTTTACCTGTAGATTCACTTTCAATCCTAGGATATTCCTCTTCTATTGTATTAACAGCCGGCAGGTCAATCAAAGTATATACGTTTTTAGACAATGTAGAAAGGCCAGTGAGATTCTGTTGCTGTCGTGCTCTGTATACTTGCTTTAGTTGTCCTGAAATCTCTTTCCATTCGGCTTGAATCCATTTAGCCAGTGTAAGAATAGACTTAGCTACTGCATATTCGGCTTTGGCAGATTTGCAGAAGGATATGGCACAAGAACTCAGCATTTCCATAGCGTGTGTTGACTGACCTATATATCAAGACACACAGTACATTTTTACTAGAGATGTTAGTTTTATTCAAAGCACTTCCCTGTAATCTCAAATTCCACAAATTTCAGATGCAGCTTTAACAAATTATGAACAGAAATGAAAGACTGCCTTTTTCTATCTGCTAATGTTACTGGGGTATTACAAGTCTATACTACAGGGCCAAATATTTGTAAGAGTTAAACTTATAATATAAAAACAATTATATACTCTCAGCAATTTGTAATAAAGTGAGTTTCTCCTCCTTCAAATCTAAACAGCTGAAGAGAAAACTTAGACATTAGTTACTGGGCTGAAAGCAATTTCTAGCTTTACTGTACCATTATGATTTCTTGGAAAAAACAACCTGGCAAGAAGTACCATAAGCCATAGTATCTGTGTGAGGTTATCAAACAAACACTAACCAGCTGTGTATAACAATTTTGTTTTCTCAATATCAAGTTCAGGACTCCATTTTTCATCTATTTGACCGGGTGCTGACAATTTTTTGAAGTGCTGAACTAAATCTTGAGCAGTAGTGGTTTTTCCCAGCTGAACTTCACTGCATTGAGCAAGCAATCGTGTGGCTAGGGCCACATTCCCCCGTTTTCTAGCAAATTTTGCTGCCGTTAGACCCAGTTCCATTAGATGACTTCTAACAGAGACAGTTTGTTCTGAAAAAGAAAGCAAATTTTTGTTAACAAAACTTTGTTTTAAAGCAATAATTGCATTTGGAACACATAGTAGATGATTGCCTCACCATGCCAACCATATACAGAATGCAATTACCAACAGAGGAAAAAAACTGCACTCACTCTTGGTCTTTTCTTAGTCCATATAAATTCTAATATTCGCTGTATGCCTGCTAGAGTTTTATCTGCAATGATTGTAGAAAGATTTTGAAGCAAGATAGATATCCTGGGCAACAATATTAATTTTGATCATGGCTATTCTTACCAACCAAGAAATTGCATACTTCCCGCAGCACCCCAAATGTTTTTTCATCTGCTAAAACAATAGTTTGAAATTTAAATCATATAGCTCTTGGCTGTTTTGAGATTTTAATTCCCCAGTATCTTACAGAATTTGTTGCCTATTTGAACCCAAATGTTTTCTGGAGAGATAACTTCTCAAAGTCTAGCAAATTTATAGCTAGTATTACAGATTTATATTTGCACATAAAAACACTATAATTTGTTTCAAGCCTCATGTTTTCCTGACATCATGGATTTCTTTAGATACTAATTTTAAGGAAATGTTCAGGTTAGATACTATTACATCATTAGCATATAAAGCTATTTTCTGAGGCGTTGTCGTTCTTACTGTGATAAATTTGTTATTCTTTATCCTCTGTATAAAGGCCACGGAAATGTAAAAAGTAAAGGAAACAATGGATATCCTTGCCTAGCTCCCCTGTGTAATTTAAACAGGGGAACTTTAACTCCAAAAGGCACAGCTGCTGTCGGGCCAGTATAAAGAGCAGTTATCCATTTAAGGAATTGGGGGTCAAAGTCAATATGATAGGACTACATAGACAGAAAGTTCCACTCTATTCTACCAAAACCTTTCTCGGTATCAAATTCTAACAAAAGAAAAGGACCTCTTTTGGATTTGGCACTATGTTGTAATCCCGGGAAAACTTCCTAAATAAGTATTTTAAAGAACTGGTATGCTGGCTTAAGTCTATGTATACTACTTGCTTTCTCTTCAAAGAAATGAGAGCTGCTTGAATATTTCTAATTGGTTTGCCAGAATCCACATTTGTACTGAGCTTCAGATCATGCTAAACCTTCATTATTCTCCCAGGCACTTTTTTTTTTTTTTTTTTTTTTTAAATGACCATTAAGTAGGAGTTTTCTTTTCTGAAGATAGAAGAATGACTTAAGGGTATTTAGATTCTCGACAATGGTCCAAATTCATTATTGTGCGATTTTACTGATACATGTTTTTTTCAGACGACAGATAAAATCCAGAGTATTAGATGGGTGATTCACAGCAAAAAAATTATATATATATATATATATATATCACTGACAACTAGTGAAGAGTCTGTTAGGTCAAGTGATATATGAGATGGCTTTGGAGCAGAAGGTTGTGGGCTCTCTCCCTTCTAATATGCATGCAATTTAACAGATGGCTGATGTCAGAGGCCACAAAACTAGTTACATAAGCAAAGCAATATTTTTGCAATTTGTTTTTCCATTTTACGATTCTATTAGACAATATAAAAGTAAAAAAAACCTGTTTGGAGCCAATTTAAAAAACATCAATCACTCTTCCATAGTACGCTCTCGTCTCATGTAGCTACTTTTAATTCCAGTTTGACATTTCAAATTTGAGACTCATGGATTACCAAAAGAAAAAAAAAAAAAAAACAAACAGGGCAGAGATTTTACCTATACCCTGCTTCTTTACACACCACAAGCATACTTAAATGACTGTAAAGGAGCTTGTTTTTGAAAACACACTAATGACAGCACAAGATATGGCTAAGAATACAATGGACATGTTTAAAAACTTGAGGATGAGTTAATTGCATTATAGCAACGTTTCCTAAATATTTTATAACATACATAAGCATTTGCTAAATAAAACATGTTTATTTCATATTTCTAAGCAAATTATTTGAACAATGAAAATGCAGGTGCTTCTACCAAAACAAAGATCTAAGTTACTAATTCTGCACAGACGCTTCAGAACGTTAAAGTAAAATTTAGATACCTTTAAGTTTTTCCAGCAATTGATTCTGGTACACAGTATATCTTAGGGCATGCATCCATGGTCTTACATCATGCTGTTTGCACGACCGTAAAGCATCACTAAAAAGAGGGATAAGACAGTCCTGCGGAAGGCATAAAAAATTTCATGTTTGTCATGGAATAATGTAGAGCCTGTAGTTTTCAATACCTAAAGAACATTTTAGAGTGGAGTAAGCTGTAATTTACTAATTTAAATTTATATAGCAAAATAACACCAAAAATATTTGGTTAGTTGGACTGTTTGAGCAGGAATGTTACTGCATGAGAGAGGTGTCTAAAGTAAGGTCTGAAGAGTCCTGCAATGAAGCCCTTTTTACTGTAGGATTACAAAGGTGCAGATGGAAGTGGTGTTAAATAGTCAGAAATTTTACTAACAGATTAAAAATAATTATTTTCAAGTGTAACTATGTTAGGAAATTCAACATGTTCTCAACTTAGTTTGAATAAGAATGAGCCCATCTCTGCAACAGTGTTCGTGCAATAACAGTTCAGTAGAAAGATATTACCTGATGCATGTATTAACACATGACCTTATATTATTTTAAAAAATTTATACACAAAAAATATACCTCTGATGAAAGCCTGCTTGATACTGTATTTTCCAAAGCAGATGAACAATATAGCTGCAGAGTGCTCAACACTGGCAATGACTGAGACACAGTCAACGTGGAAAGTCTTAAAGGTCCAACGGCTATTCGTGACGTCTGCTTCAGGTATTTTACAACATTTCTGAAATAAAGATTTAGTGTTAGAAACTAGAACAGTCCATTCTATTAGCTACTAATTGTCCTTGTCTTTTTAATTAATAGATATTGATATTTATTAACATACAAAAGTTATGAACAGGCAACAGGCAGCAAAATTCAGCCTCTTCGTATGGAAGAAAGGATCAGGTCTTGCATAACCATTTATCATGCACAGTAAATTCCACAGATTGTCTGTTTCAAAGCATTGTTTACTGTCAACTGCCCAGGTGAACAAAGCATTAGATCTCTAAAATTAAAATCCCTCCTAGCAGTTTATACTCCTAATCCATGAAACACAACTTCATGTACTCTCAGAAAGGCAGCCAAACAAAAGCTTGATACTTAAATACAACGAAGACTACAGTTACTAGAAAGTGGAATTTAATGGGTTACAACTTCTCACACACACAAATTATACAAGGTCACTGTATTCACTCAAAGGTTCTTTAAACTTACTCAGTTATCAATTGCCACTTTTGTTCCTGTTCTGTGTGGTTTATAGCTGTTGCCAGACATACTGAACTTCTCAACAACTGTACTTCAATTGCTTTCTGAAATTCTCTTGGATCAGGACTTAGCATGTTAGGAAGCAGCTTCTTCATGTCTACAAAGATTATACATACATTCCACAAATGGTTAAAAATTACCAACCATTACCATAATTCTTTTAATGAGAAAATTACATATCTAAGTCCAAATTCTTTTCTCAAAACACAAATAGAAAAAAAAAATACAACAGCATTTAGGATTATGGTTGCCAATTATTTCTCAACTTGGTAAATAAAGTTACAGTCGTTCTGCTGAACTCTGGAATCCATATTCAGAAAGTCTCCAAGTATCATTTCTATATTGATATGGTACAGTATTTTAAGCTTATAATACGTGTTTAGGAATTACTTTGTTTATTATGAATTTTGATTTTATTTTTACCTATTTTTTCTTTGGATCCTCCAGTAAGTAGGTTGATGTTTTCTCCAGGTAGCAGTTCTAGCTGTTCCGTACAGTCAGTAAGTTCTCCACATTCAAAGCTGCTTAAAGATCTGCAATTCAATTTTTATAGTTTTATTTCCATACTTCTACTTCACCCTCGTTGGTGAATATCCTACAACTTAACAGCAATGAAAAGCCAGAAGGAGCACTACGAATAAACCAATTTTCTTTTAACACATTTCTTTCATGTAGCCTTCTGATATGTCTACACTTCGAGCAGGGGGTGTGATTCCCAGTTTGAAGAGATATTCACGCTAGCTCTGACTGGCTATATTCTATTGTTAACATGCTAGCTCACAGCAGCACAAGCATCATGAAGGGCTGGCCACCCAGAATGTGTGTCAAAAACATTAGACAGGCAATCAGGGCAGCTAGCCCACTTGCGCTGCTGCAACTACATTCCATTTTTCGCATGCTTGCTCAGTCAGAGCTACTGTAGGTCTCCTCCAGCTGTGAATTATGCCACCAGCTTCAAGTGCAGACATACCTTTATTCAAAGCCCTGGGGTTTTTACACAGCACTTTAGAAGGTGGAATTCAGAGCACATTCACATAACTTTAAAACAAAGATTTCAATCTTAATATACAATCATAATTTGTAAAATGAAGGTAACGTAGCAGAACACAGTTAATTCAATTTCTGCCATTCATGAAAATTTAGAAGCTATCAGACTATCAAAATTAAAGAATAAACATTTCAAAGTTTCATATTTATAGAAAATCATCAATTAGTCCACACACTTAGTGCTCTTCCACTAGGTGTAGGGATGAAGGAAGAAAAAGAATAAGTACTGGCAAATTAAAGTATGATCCTTTCAGGGGAACAAAATTAAAAAGCGCTTTCCTTTATGTCCAAGGGGGGGAATCCTGGTTCCATCCAGGCCAATGAGAGTTTTACCATTGACTTGTATAGGGCCAATAAAGAGGCCCCAAATTTTTTTGAAATTGAACTGCTTGGTGCACATGGCAAGAGACATAGGGCTTGTCTACACAGGGACACTCAGAAAAAATAATCCAAACTAAATTTTAAAGGGGATTAGTTAAACTGCATTAAACTCCTACATGAATCTTCTTATTCAGAATTGAAGTGAATTAAGGCCACTTTAATTCTCAATAGTAGCATCCACAAAGGGGTTTAAACTTGATTTAACTAATCCACTTTAAATTTACACCTTCAGTTAATTTTCTTGAGTGTCCTTCCATAGATAAGCTCCGAGAGCAGTGGCTCTCAACCTATTTACCATTATGGACCACAATGTGTTATGTGGGCCACATCCAATACTACCTGTATATGGCCCTGAGGATGTCACATGGGTTGCAGCTGTGTCCTGATTGGGCCGCAAGCAGCCCATGAGCTGCAGGTTGAGAACCACTACCTTAGAGTCCTGTGTAGGGCCTTGTTTACACAGGAGTATGCCGATAGCCTGCAACAGCCAAAATCTAACTCCTCACCCAATCCTTCTACCCTGTTGACAGCATATCAGTTGAGCATTTCAGGAGACCAGATTCTTCTAGAACAGTATCAGTCAGCCAACTGAGATAAGACATTGAAGATTGAGCCCACAAGCCCCTTAACAGACAATGTCATGATTCAAATGTTCAAGTGTTCTGTTACCATCTGCTGGCAGAAAGGAAATATGAAGTGTCTGGACTGACAAAGAAAAAAAATCCATGTTCACTATGAAAATGTTTATATTCCCATTACTACTGCAGATTTGTTTGATTAAAAATTTCTCTAAATACAGAGTTTCTCCCTTTTGCTTGATTCTGCAGTGAAGTCATAATCTTAAATGGGTATAGAGCAACCCTAAAAAGCTTTTTAGAGGGTGTACAAATTTGGTGCCTAAAAACCAGAAAAATACGTAGATTTGACAGACTATCTGGATAAAACTACACCTGCCCCACACAACTCAAAATGATCAAATCTCTGCACCTGCAAACAAACTATTTGTGGATACTTAACATTGAAAATCTCTGCCTGCACAGACAAATGTATCTAAAACGGGTAAGGATATGAAGTATTCATAACTATTTCTAAACAAAATATTTTCAGACACATCATAAAGACTTGCCCACATTATGGATTAACTACATGGCAACTTTTAAAAACAAACCATTTGTTATGTTTATATGAGGAAGGCCACCAGTTTTACTAACAGAAGAAAAGGCACACACTATCCTTAGAAACTCAAACTTCTTGACAGACTATATTTAAATTTTTCCCCCCAAGAATTTATTTTTAGGCCAAGTCTGCATGTGAGAAACTTCAGACAAAAGATTTTTTTATTAAGTTTATTGGATCTTCAAAAATAGAACTTCAAATGGAATGGCTTCAGAAGTCTTACCTATTGCAATTCCAACTTAATTTTAACTAGAGCAGTGGTTTTGGACCCATGGACCACAGATGACGTCTAAGGTGTTCGCAAAAGACTGTTATGACCATAGAACAGTGGTTTTCAACCTGTGGTCCTGGGTGTCCACAGACTATGTGTAATATTTCCAAAGGGGTCTGCACCTCCATTTGAAAATTTTTAGGGGTTCACAAATGAAAAAAAGGCTGAAACCCACTTGAGTAACAAGTCAAATGTCTGCTAGAATCCTAGGTGTGCTTTTTTTATATTTAGTTCAAAAAACCTAAAGACTATCATGATTCATTAGATATACGCTGGATTGTTGTAGCTGTGTTGGCCCTAGGACATTAGAGACAAGTTGATGAAGGTGAAAAGATTATCTTTTATTGCACCAACTTCTGTTGGTGAGAGAGACAAGCTTTCAAATTTACACAGAGATCCTGAAGAACACCACTGTGTAAGCTTGAAAGTTTCTCTTGTCAACAGATCGTGATTCAATAAAATATATTACCTCACGATCACCTTGTATCTCTAACGAATCATTAGATATCAATCGACAATCTTTTTTAATTTCTGAAAAAAGCTTTAGAGTCAAAATATTTTAATTCACAAATCTAAAGAATAAAAAAAAGATACAAGTGAAAGACAAGATATTTTAAAAATTATTCTAATTGAGAGAATGGATGAATCCCCTTACAATTAAAAAAATAACAGACAAATCCATTATCTTCTGCAGCCAAATAAACAATTTAAGAGGCCTTTCCTAATCTTAAGAATCAAGAAAGCCCCAAAGGCTTATTTAGGATGGTGTCAATTCACTACTTATCTGTTATAGCTACTATACATCAAGGAAGTTTTCCTACTAAATCATTATAGATTTTGCATCACAAAAGATAAAGATCTTGGAAACCACATGGCACTGATATGATGAGACTAAGAGAAGCTTTCATGTAACAGTTTACTGTTTTCAGAGATATTATTGAATAAATGAATGAGAACCTTACTTTATGTAGTTAAAGTCTGCTTTTAAATTGACTGAGGTATTACTTGTGCTTTTTTTCAAGTCATGGACAGCATTCTGCCATTCTTGTACAGAAGACCAATCAGCAATTGCAATGTAACATTCACATGCTTTGTTACCCAAGTAATTTATAACTTCAGGTGAAGAATCACTTGGTTTAGTCAGAACAGTTTTTCTAGCTTCACCTGTGAAATTAAGAAAATCAATATTTAAGAAAAATAAATCTCATTACTTGACAAAACATTTGGAAATTATGTTTAAGGCAAAAAGTTTCATCTGCTTTAGATAAAATTAGTTACACAATATTTACAGTGCCTAACTTCTCATCTATAGCATATTTTATCACCTGTAAAACTGAAATACTTATGCAAGAGGCTTTGGAAGAGTTTAGTTAATATTTATAAAGAAACTGGAAGATAGAAAATGATCTGATCAGTATAGAAGAACTAAACTAATATGTGCACCTGATAAGACACACAAAAAAGTATACAAAATACTCCTTCCCACTTCTCAAGATTTTAATAGAGTGCTGTGGCAAGGTCTCATTTAAGGCTTCTTTTTATACTATAGTACATTCCTGAAGTATACAAATAACTGGAAGTAATGCGTATTATTCAAGTAAATACAAAGTACATTTTACTGTGTGTTATCCTTGCTTTTAACCATCTCTTCACTAGGCTCCAAACCTGCAAATATCTGTGCATGTGCTTATCTTTACATATATGAGTAACCCCAATAACTTCAACTGGATTTTTCACTTAAACTTGTACGTAAGTGTTTACAATGTAAATTACTAAGGTAATTTAACAAAGCTTTACTGTTGACTATATTACCTGTAAACCACAACAATGTATGTACATATTCAGTACATGGAGTTTGTGGCCATTTAAAAAAGCAATTAATAATACTTACCATTCAAAGAATGCTTTGGGCTGGCATTATTGCCACTACTTGAATTGGCCAACTTCAGGACAGATTTATCAAAACCAGCTATGGAGCAATCCACTCCTGTCATGGAACTCAAGTGCTCCTGGTATTCAACAGTTGCTTTTTCAAACCTTAAATATTTAAGATTTAATGTTTAGTCAACATTTCACAGCAATGATATTCTACTTTTTGTATATGGAGTTTGTATTAAAATTTCCTATAAAAGAGAATGAATGATCCCTGCAATGCCACAAGAATAAAACAAAGAAAGACTACAGAGGATTTCTCCCTATGGTAAAACGTGGAAAACAGAAGTGGTGGGGGGAAAAGCTACTGAAGGTGGGTGATGTAGTTACTGATCTCTTTTATTCTTGGAACTTTCTTTATCTTTCAATCCAAAACATCAAACTGGGATCTTTAAAAAATAAGGTTGAATAAGATGGAAAACAATTAAGGTTGTCAGTTGATAGTTTCATATATGTGAAATTATCTCTATGTATCAGCTTTTCACGCCAACTTCAAATTACTATGAACTGAAGCAAAATTTACTTGCTGGCACTGTTCTAGATGAATAGCTTTAATATGATTTTCACATGAGAAGTCTGCCAGAAACTCCCCTCCCTCACAGGAGACAGAAGCAACAACACAGCAGGGTGAGGACGAGCAGAGCTCCCTCAGCTATGTTGGTTTGGGGAGACAGAACAGAAGCCATGGTTAGTGGAACGAGCTTTCACAGCCTCTAGGCCCTAGTGATGTCAGCAGCTGGCATTTTACAATTTGGATTCTAGACTTGTTTTTTTGCTGACTGTTTGCCCCCCCTAACCTCATTCTCACCCCTCCATTGCCACTCTTCCTGAACTCCTGCCTCTCAATGACCTTCCCACAACCCTTGCTCCTCATATCTTCCTTGCTCCGCTGCCACTGTCCCCATAACAAAACATTTTTTAAAAGAACAAAGGAAAACCACAGAACAAACAGGACACACGCTAACTGCTATGGCCTCTTTGCTTGTATGTGTACCTCTTTCCCAGCCTGATGTTTTCTCCTTTTTTGACTCTAAAGCCCTTGCAACAAGGCTCTCTCTCTCTCTCGCGCCTGTCTGGAAAGCACTTAGCATACTGGGAGTACTTCCACAGATGAAAGATGACTAGACGAACAGCTTTGTTATATTCACATAGGTTTGCTACTCATGACTAACTGAGAAAAGCAAATATTGGATTCTTTCTTTCTCTGCTTACAGGAACCACAAGCAGGAGACAGGGAACTGTAATCTGGCAAGGTTACCTAACTGAGGCTGATATGGTAGGAGTGCTTATCAGACACTGCTGGTCTTGTGGAGGAAGCTGAAGTTGTTTGAAGGAGAAGAGCCATGAAGTTCCCATTTCCCTCACTCAATAGAGCAGGACAAGAGAAGATCACCGGTGTGATCTGCAGGCCTGATTTGCATCCATTCTGCCACTGACTCTTCATGCCTCTGGCCAGATCCTATTTAAGGTATGTCGACACTTCAGGCAGCGTGTCTATGGGCCCTGACTGGTGGCAGAGGAAGGAAGTGGTAAAATGTTGGAGGTAGAGAGACAAAGAAGCTAGTCCTGCAAGAAGACGCTTCGACACAGGCCAAATCAAGCAGTTAAGAAAGCAGGGGCAGGAAGCACCTGTGACAGAGGCGGGGAGAGAGATTAGGAGTGTTTCTTTCAGTATGCCAGCAGGATAAGGTGTGTGTGTGTATGTGTGTGTGTATGTGTATGTGTATGTGTATGTATATATATATATATATATATATATATATATATATATATATATATATATATATAGAGAGAGAGAGAGAGAGAGAGAGTGAGTGTGAGAGTGAGTGTGAGAGTGAGAGTGAGTGTGAGAGTGAGTGTGAGAGTGAGTGTGAGAGTGAGTGTGTGTGTGTGTGTGTGTGTTCTTCCCTCAGGTGAATTTTTAGTCCAATATGTAAGACAAAAGTACTTTGGTATGGGTGGAAAGGATGCTTTTCCCTGTGTGTTCAAAAATCAGAAGACTGCCCACATTAGAACTATACAACATAATCTCTCTTCTATAAATTATTAGCTCTGTGGGTTGGCAGTAGTGCTAAGTATATAACCCATGAGGACCTTTAAAAAAAACCACAGTGTTTTATTTTAGTTTATTGCATACAGCTAACAGCACAAATCCCAAATTTTGGTGTCTTTGACTGTTTTAATTTAGGGCAAACAAAACTAGTCACTTTTCAACATCCCGAAGCGCATATAATGTCGGCTAGTTTAAGTAGCAGTTGGGAATAATTCTTACTTTATTTATAACAAAAAATGTAAAGGCATGCATATATATATATATATAAAAATAATTGTATCTGACTTTTCCCTTCTACCCGCTAGTCTTTGTATATTGCATATTTTCTTAGACTGTAAGAAGGGGCAGGAACTGTCATCCTATGCCTTTGTGCAGCACTTAACAGAATGAGATCACCATCATCATGATAGAGGGGCTCTGACTAGTACTGCAAAAGAAATGTTAAACCAAACAATGTAAACCAACATTTCCCTTTTCACTGCTAATCTTCCTTTCAGAAATGTCCCATTAATTTCCTTTTTCACTGTGGCCTGTTGTACTAGTCATATCCCAACATCTCATTAATCTGAAAGGATGTTGCATAACAACAGATTTGCAAGCTTTGACTATTCAAATAGTTGAATAATCTATCAAATATTATTTTGCTTATTGAGTCACACATGTAATAACTGTCTTGACACAGTACCACTGGATGTCCATCAGCTAAACAATGTTTAGTGCAGTGGATTTTAGGACTGATGGTTTTCTGTAAGTCTTGGTACAGCAATAGTACACATTACTAACAAAATATTTCTGAAGAACACTCTTTGTATCTTACAAAGATATGCATTATTTGAAGGACCTAACAAAAGAAAACAGACATCAATAATCCTTATAAAAATTCTATAGATTTTTGCCTAAGTTTTGTTTGTCCGCACATGTACCTAAGAATTAACAGGGTATCTCCGCTTTCCTTTCTGGGATTCAGTAAGTGCCTTCCACAGTGAAAAGATGAGTTGTTTCCCCAAAAGTGGATGAAAATTTCAGTATGCTTCAATGTATTTTGACCCACTTTTTAAAATCTACCACACTGACCTACGGATTCTTAGGGCATGTTTAAACTATAAACAAGTTGACCTATGTTAGGTTGACTTACAGCCACAGCAGTAATTACTGCAGTAGTTCAGGTCCACACTGCCCTTCGTCTGTTGGTGGTGTGTGTCCTCACCAGGAGCACTTCCACCGACTTAAGAGGGGCAGTGTTGGGGGCTGAGAGCCAGGGCTCTCAGCTCTGAGCACAGCTCCCTGCCAATAACCCAGCTCGCCAGTGCCTCTCCCCCCCTTGGCTCCACACCAGGAATGGGGCTCTCAGCTCTGAGCACAGCTCCCTGCAAATAACCCAGCTCACCAGTGCCCCTCCCCCCCCTTGGCTCCACACCAGGAACGGGGCAGCCACACTGGGCTTCTCAGATCCCCACACTCCCCACCCCCCACCCCCCCCGGGAATGGAGCAGCCAACCAAACTGGGTGCGGAGCTGCCCGCCAGGCGCAGCCGTGCTCCGAGTTGCAAGCAGAGAGCACTGCGGGGGGGAGGGAGGAGGACACGACAGCTGGGCTCCTGGTGGGGAGTCTGGGGGAGATTGGAGCAGGGTGGCAGCTCAGCTGGTAGCAGAGATCAAGCAGTAGCTCAGTTGGGGAGCTGTGAACCAACTTTCTTGTAAATTTCACAGCTTCAGCACAGCCATGAAACTGACAAGAATGACAGCCAATAGATGTAAGTAACGCTATGTCTACAGGGACACTGTCGTCCTAATTACATCAACATATGCCCTATGCCTCTCAAGGAGGTGAAGTTATGTCAGTGTAGTAGGGCACTTACATCCGTGGGAGCAAAGCTGTAGTGTGCACACTGACATAATTAGATCGACATAAGATGCTTTATGTCAACCTAACACTGTAGTGTAGACCAGGGTTTATCTGCAATTTAAGATACTACCTCAGTGGTGATCAACACTCATAACACACACACACACAAAAAAAAGGGTTAAAATCCAGGTCTGAAAAGTACATCTGGATATCCTTAAAGAACCTTCAGATTACTACCTCTGGCCAGGAAACCGGGTAAAAAAAATTCAGATTAAACAATCATTTGCAACATAAACCTGACTAAATAATGCTGCTACACTACAGAGAATTTATGAAAATGTAACATAGTACAGCTGATCCTGGAATACTGACAACTTAGTGATGTCCTTATGCATCTGTTTTAAAAAAATTCTAGGACATGCTAACCATCTCCCAAAGACATGTTAAAAGTGAACTTCTTGTTCAGATAAGGAAACCAGAAGAGCTGCTTTGATCCATTAATTGAGATAAAAATATTGGCACTTCATGTATTTAGAAAATAAGCTCACGTTTAGACCAGTTCTCCAGTCATTTGTGCCAACTTACCGTCCTTCTGCTTGCTGAGCTACAGAATTAATCCAACACAGACTCTTTCCAACTACAGCAGAAGACCAGACAGCTAGTCCTTGTATAGCTTCAGGGCAATGAAGCTCACATAGTGCTTCCACCAACATCATAATTGTCACTTCTAATTCACTTCCCTAGAAATGAAGTTTAAGCTTAATTTAACAGATCTTGTTTGAAGAGAAAAGCTACGTACATTGTTAAATGTTTTAAATATGTAATGCAATATATTTCACGTTTATATTTAATAAAGTATTCTCAATGGTCACAGTTACCCCACTCCCAAAAAGAGTAGAGCAAAGAATCTTTGAAAACCAGACGCTGTACACTACCCTCTGAAAAACACATCCAGCTCATGGCCTATACTTATGTAAAGACATTACTTTTTCACAAATCCCCAGAAATTCGTCAGCAGACAAATTACTACCTAGGCATAAATCTAGAAAGCCTTTTCTGCTAAAAACACACATCTTAAGAAGGTCAAATAACATTATTGAACAAGTCATCAGTACCCTTCAGCTTTTATACAAAGGGTTCTGAACACAGTGGTTTTTCCAACTCATTGTGCCAACATTTTGTAGAAAGATCCTCTCCTGGACCACATCCTCTTCCAGTCCTCATCCCAGACCTTGGTCAGAAAAGGGTTGCTTTTCACAATACCAGGAAGGGCTCCACAGACAAAGTTTGAAAAATACTGGGTCTACTGGAAGTTTTTGATACTTTTGCAAGTTTTAAACAGAGGCTCCTTACTTAAACAGTGGGAATTATATAGTTCAAAATATGAGCTAGCTCCAGCATCTGTTTACTATTAAATCTTTGACTAAATGTGTAACACACAGAATTTCCAAATTTTAATTATTTTGCTAGAAAAAAACTCCACCCCCGCAAAAACAGATAAGTAAAAGTTCAAAACTGTTGCTCGAGAATACAGTTTTTAACAGGCCTATTGCTTTTAGTTTACATACAATACTATGGAAATGTTTTTTTTTCTACAGCCTACTAAATTTTGAAAAACACAGTACCTGAGAGATATTATTGGTCTTCATTTCTGTGAGTAAATCAAAACCATGTCTGACTGTCACAGCAGGTTGACCAGCTAACAATCCAACCCGCATGATAGAAAGTCTAATCCGAGTTAGCCAATCTTGGCAGGTCTGGCGGTTAGTATAGAAGAATGTCCTGATAACCTTTACAATAGAGAAAAAAAAAAAATAGATCCTGAATTTTATAAAACAATACTTTCAATTTTTGTATAAATTAAAATAGATGCATTATAATATTTAATAATATGTAGAACAGCATAATCTTTATCGGGAAGGGTTCCCCTCTCTGACTAAATTTTCAAGTGGTGTAATTTAACTATAGAATGATTAAAATGTAACAACCTCGTCATGGGTAGATTTCTGTCAGCAAGTCCATTACAAGAAGTTACATTTAAATGTGTTTCAACTTGTCCTTTCAAATTCTCTTTCCCCCATACCTAAAAAGCCCTACTTATAATGGATGATTTCTCAGAAATATTTTTGCTTTATTCAACCCTCTGTCAATACCTGCCTCTTGGAGGACCACATTTCCATATGAAAGAGGCTGGAAGTTGGGAGAAAAGAAGGGATGAAAAGAGAGAAATTCTGCCTCATCAGTGACTTGCTGCTTCTTGCCAGCCTTGGAGAAAAGAATTCAGCTTGATCCTTAAAATTTGATCCCCTGCACAGCAGCAAAATATACTAATTCTAGACTACTTCCAAATTCAGTTTGACCTGACATTGGGAAATTACAACATACATTATAATTATAGAGATTCTGAGGCAAACACACACAAGTGGTGCAATAACTTTCTACCAAATATTATAATCAATCAGATTTGGATGGATTTGTTCTCAACAAACAGAAATGGTTTCTTTGGAACCCTTCCAATTACATATCTGGACAGGCAAAATAGCAAACAAATAAATAATTCTTGCAAAAACTCATTGCAATTACGATACGATTTACAATGTTAACAGCTTGGCCATTTTACAGATTGTTTAAGCAGAAATGGGAAAATAGCAAAGTGGTCCTTTCAAATTTTTAAAGCTATTTGCTTCTATGAAGGCCAATACTTCATAGATTCAACTGTAAATACATCAATTTTTATTTCATATCCAACAAATGGCACCTTGAACCCCTCACAATTGAATACATTTCATAAGTAATTTTGATAATAGCTTAACAGAGCAGTGGCTACTGTACCTTTAATTCACATTCAGTAGTTATTCATTTTATCATCTGCAACCTGTTTGATATTGTGCTGTTATGTAAACAGTTACTCAAGAAAATGATGTTCCCTTTTCAGTTGTTTAATAGTAAACAACATTAAATCAAGTAAGGCAAAACAAATTGAAGGAATATATCATGTTTGTTTTAAGAAATTAGACAAGCAAGGTTAAATGAAAATCAGAACACAGGCCTAAAATATTTGGAAACAAAGTTGCCTGCAGCTGATCTTTTTCAAAACCAATGTAAGTTCCACCAATAGGGAGAACAGCTAGGCAATCCTGAGCTTTTTTATTTTTAAAGTGGAAAAATTGTTGGCTTATAATCAGGGTAGTATATCAGACATTTCTATAGAAAAGTTATTACAAGGAATCATTCAGAATGGCATCTGATTCTTGATAAGCATCAAGTGACATACAGTGAAATATTCCCACTTTTGTGGGACAGTTTGCAGTACTGTCAGCATTGAAAGACACAAACCTTGGGTGGAGAAGTGAGTGCATTAGCACACCCTTCATAAGCATTGTACATCAATTTCTCCAGATTCTCCAAGTACTGTAGAAGGAGAACAAGTCTAAGCTGATTACTGCTGTGTCCTTCATCATTCTCTGCTGTAGTCCACTGGCTAACATCCTGATCAGGGTTTAACGTGTGGGCTGCAAGACTTCTAATGATACCTATAAACATTTGGTCAGAACATTTCAACACATTGGTTATCAAATAATCAGGTATTTACATCTTTATATAATATAAAAATAGCTGTGAAAATTGAGTCTAAAATCATTAACATGTACTTCAACAAATTAAAAACTACATAAAATGCCTCCAAAATTATTATATAACTTGATTTCTTGACATTTAAGAAATGTCTAAAAAAGCAGCAAATTGCTGAAAAAGAAAGTAATTTTTTCCTATCGAACATAATTTAAGAAAATAGCTCACTGCTTTATTTCTTAAATATACCATAAAATATACCATAAAAAAATATACCTTCTTTACATTACCTTCAATTGTCTGGAACGTATCTTGGGCTCTACCTAGAGGGGTTCTCAACTTAGAAAGGACTGTAAACTGAGCTGCTTCCCAAACAGCCCACTGCCAAAGTACAGCATCCGTCTTCAATAGATTGCGCGGAATGGTTGATTGATCACGCTTATCTAATCTCTGGCAGCTGTAGAACAACCTTTCTAACCAATTGTCCTTCCTGAAAAAAAGTTAAGACAAATACAGCAATTCATATCTACATACACAGCTGTAAATGTATTTCAGCTTGTAGTTGATTACTCTTGTAATCAAACCTCTAATGGACCTATGTTTCCTATGGTCATGCACACATGTATATACACACACAGGATTACTCTGGAGGAACAAATACAGAGCTCAAGAACATTGCAAAAAAATGACTTAAAGGCAGAAGAAATGGAGATAAAGGGTTTGCTATCCAAAAGTAAAGAAAACACAGTGCAGAAGACAAATTTAAAAAAGAGGCATTCACTTTTGGTGAAAAATGAAAATGAGCAAAGAGAAATAAGATATTCAAAATTCAGAGAGAGAAAAATAGATGTGAATAGAAATTAATGAAGATGGTGAGGATTTGGCAGCATAAAATATTGCATCCCAAAAACTAGAATAGTAAATAGTTTCAGCTGGTGACAAAAACTGGAAAAAGGATTTCAGGCATTCTCTTCCAGATATCCAAAATGACAGAGAAGGCCCACTAGTTAGAAAGACCGCAGTGAAGCCAACTGCAAGTAGTACAACTCAATATCTGTTCCAACACTGTCTCCTCTTTTAACATGCACCACCAAAACATGCCTCATTGTCAGTATGCATTGAGTCTGCAGTCTCAGAATGCAGATGATATCAGTATAACTTCTCAGTGTATCATATGTCAAATACATGAGAAGGAGATAGGCATCCTACAGAAATAGTATAAAGACATCTGTATTGACTATGTATACATTGAGCTCATTGGGGGGCGGAGGGGGAGGAAGGGGCATGTATAACTATATGGAACATATGGTTCCTGGCAAGAAGGTCGATGGCTTCTGGAGTTCCTGAGGAAGCAGTGTGCTATATCCCAGTCAACATTAATTTGTAGCATCTTTTGTGCACATTGGGACTAGCTGTATAGAAGGACTGGGTGCATCAAGCTAAGGAAATCCACTATGACGATGGTGTGATTAAGACAAGAAAAAGAAGTTACTCAAATTCACCTATCACACCAAGCTGACAAAGCTATCAGAAAAAAACTATTAAACAGACCATAATTAAAAAAAAATAAACATATTTGCTTACAGCTGAAAATACCTTAATTTTAAGAGTGACTTGGCAGGGATAAAAGGAGAAACAGATGGTTGAAGACTATGATGTATATAGAATTTGCTCTCTGGGTTCACAAATGCTGCCTTACCTAGTCTGCTTTCAGAAACTTCTGAAAACACCGAAGGCCCTCCTAATGCCACATGACCAACCCAGTCGTAATAAAAAGTAAAAGCAAAAAACATATCCAATTCTTTCAACATGGATGTGAGCAGAGTAGTGGGTTTTAGTAGCTACATGGTGACAAAATGGAGTATACAAAGGCTTACATAACATCTCTTCTTGTAGATTTAATACATTAAGTCTTTACATACCAAAAAATTAACTGAAACTTTAAATTTAATATTTACAATTTGCATTAGTAAATTATGTAATTTTAATAGTTTCTGCCTGGAAAAATACAGCAATCTTTTGTTCTTCAAGATGTGATGCAGACGTGTATTCCATGCTCTGGAGCTGGGACATACCCGTAGCAGAGGCTCTCACACCCTATGGCTGTAGAGCCTCCCCTGGCCGTACACAGGTTGCACTGCCCTGATCCCCTCAGTTCCTTCACATAAAAGGTCAGAAGTACAGACTCCAAATGCAGAGGCCATGAAGGACAGGTCGTGGAATACACATTTGTATCACATCTGGAAGAATAACAGTTACAGGTAGGTAACTCTTTTTACTTCAAGTAGATGCAGCCGCGTATTCCATGTGGGTGACTTGCAAGCAGTACTTGCAGGACGTGGGGCTCAGAGTCTACTTAAAGAAGGCAGCAGGTCTATCTTCCCAAAGTTTGCATCTGATCTGGACACAGCTGTAATGACATAGCACATAGCAAAAGTATGCAAAGAGGACCAAGTGGCCACCCTGCAAATGTCCAATATAGAAACGCCTAATAGAAATGCTGTTGACGTTGCCTGAACTTGCTTGGAATGCACTCATACCCCTTGAGGAGGTTTACCATGGGCTACTTCATATGCTGTCACAATAAATGATGTTATCCACCTAGAGATTGTCTGTGAAGAGACCACTTGACCCTTCATTCGGTCTGCATATGAAACAGACGAAGCGAGGAATGAAAAGGTTTAGTTCTAACCACATAAAAAGCTAGACATCACCTGACATTCAAGGTATGAAGATGCTGTTCCTTTGGGGTTGAATGCAGCTTTAGGAAGAACACTGGTAAATATATAACACTGTTCAACCACCTTTGCTTTGGGTGTGGCCTCAGGGTTAATTTGCCTTTTGAAAATTGCATGTGGTGAGGCTCCGCCATCAAAGCCTGCAACTTGCACACTCTCCTTACAAATGTTATCACCACAAGAAAGGCTGTTTTCTGACATAGAAGGTGGAAAGAAGAAGTTGCTAGAGGCTTAAATAGAGGTCCCATGAGAGCCACTAAAACAGTATTAAGATCCCACAAAGGAACTGGCTCTTTAACTGGTGGGTGGAGAGGAGTGTCTCCTCCTTTCAAGAATCTCACTGCCATGGAGTTTGAAAACACCAATTTCCCCTGGCTAGGTGGATGAAATGCTGAAACTGCAACCAGATGGACTCTCAATGAACTAAGCAGAAGACAAGAACACTGAAGGTATAACAGGTACTCCAAGATGTCCTGGACACAAGCCAGCTTTGATTGAACTCCCTGGGCTAACAACCATATTGAGAATCTGTTCCACTTGGCCAAATAGGCTGCCCTGATGGAGAGCTTCCTACTGTTAAGCAAGACCTACCAGACTGCCTTTGAACATTGTTCCTATTCCTCATCTAACCATACAGAATTCATGCTGTGAGATGCAGGAGCGGAGTACTGGATGCAAAACTGGACCATGATGCTGAGTCAGGAGGTTAGGATAATGAGGAAAAGATATGGGAGGGCAAACAGCTAATGTGAAGAGGTCAGAGAACCGACATTGTCTTGGCCATGCTTGATCAATAAGAATGAGCTTGGCACAATCCAATTTCAGCATACAGGAGTGCTGATTACCAGCTCAGATGAAAAGCACCAGCCCAGGAGCCCAGATTGAGATACCCTCGGAAGCAGAACTGCTGGCATTTCTGTTGTCTCTCATGGCAAACCGATTGACCATCAGGATGCCGCAAACTGCAGAGATGGATTGCACACTGCTGGGCTTCAGAGCCCACCCCTGTCGAGGTGATCTACTAGATGACTATGAATACCAGACAAGTGACTGGCTACGGGGGTAATGATTTCCCAATGCAAAACTGCCAGAGCCTAACTGCCTGCTGATAAAGCACATTGTAGTGTGCCTACTTGGCTCCTCACATAGTACAAATCAGTGGTATTGTCAGTGAGTATGACAACCGCTGAGCCTCTGATGTGATCTCGAAAGGTCTGACAGGCATTGTAAATGGCATGAAGCTCCAGCACACTGATATGCAAAGAAGCTTCTCATTCTGATTGCATGCCTTGAACTTTCAGCAAGTCCAGATGTTCTCCCCAATCTATAAAGGAGGCACTGATGACTTATAGTACTGATCAGTGGGTGCCGAAAGAAAGTAACACCCTGGCACACGTTGCCCTGAATTAGTGGGAGAAGTCAGACCAGCACGTCCAAGGGGTTGCAACTCAGATGACAGACCAACTTCAGCCACATCTGAAGAGGATATAGGCACAGCCTGGCATATTGAACTACCTGCGTGCATGCGGCCATACGGCCTAGGAACCTCAGGCATCAGTGGGCTGTTGTTGAGTCTGAAGCTCCAGACATACATGGTGGATCGCCTGGAATCAGTAAAAATGCTCTCAAGCTTGGAGAGTCTATCAGGCCTCAATGATCTCAATTCTTTGAGTTGGAACCAGTGTTGATTTCCCGCTGTTTAGACAAATCAAATAGGTGTAGTGTGAAGTGAACATGAATGGAGGACCTTCTCTCTGGACTTGCCCTTCTGCAACCATTCATCTAGATGTAGGAAAATATGAATTCCCATATTCCTGAAGTACGCTGTTATCAGAGTCATACACTTGATATGAACCCAGGAAGCAGAAGACAGATCGAAAGACAGCACAGTGTACTGCCAGTGCTAGCCAGCCATGACAAATCAGAGATACCTCCTGTGGCTCAGGAGGTCTGCTATATGGAAATAAGCATCCTGCATGTCCAGGGCAGCAAACCAATTGCTGTGATTCAAGGCGGGGACAATAGTTCTAGGGTGACCATATGGAATCCTACATATCTGATGTATTTGAGATTGTGGAGGTTGAGGATATGTTGTCTCCTTCCCTTGGACTTGGGGATCAGGAAATACCAGGAGTAGAACCCTTTTCCCCAATGCTGCAGGGGGACCTCCTCTATGACCACCAAAGACAGTAAAAACGTAACCTGCTCAAGAAGCAGTGTCTCATGAGGGGTCCCTGAAAAGGGACGGGGTCGGGGGCGGGGGGGAGGCTGGATGGAGAGGAACAGTATAGCATATCCCAATCTGACTGTGTTTAGGATCCAGATGTCCATTGTAATTGAGTCCCAAACACTGTACAAGTGGGCCAGCTTGTCCCTGAACTGGGGACATGGAAAAGGAGAGGTTACACAAGTCAAAATGGGTACCTGCTAGATGCCAGGGGGGCAAATGGGTGGGAGCGGCTGGTTAAACCCAGAACCAGAGGACCTCCTCCTTTGTAATTGCTGGCTTTTTCTGGAGTAATCCCACTGCCACACAGGATGGGACAATTATCAAAAAACTGCAAGCGGTGTAACTGCTGCAGCTGCTTACCACTACAGTGGTGCCTCTTCACAGCCAGAGAACATAAAGTAGCTCAAGAGTCTTTTAAAAGAGGGCAAAGTTTTGTTGGTTTTGGCTGAGGTACCCGCCATGTCCAGAGCTGCCTGCAACAAAATTTTGGCCAAATGGCCTTCTGCAATGAATACCTTAAACTCTTCCCTAGAGGCTTCTGGCAATTTGTCCATGAACTTAGATATGGCTGCCCAATTGACAAAGTCATATTTAGAGAGCAACACCCGCTGGTTCATATTCTCATCTGCAGGCAGCGGCACAGACAGCTGCAGTGGCACAGGAGCCGGCAAACAGAGCTGTAAACAGGGGAGTTTGAGTGGGAGTTCTGTTGGAGGAGAAGGCATTTGTAGAGGCTGGTAGGGGCAGTGTGCTGAGACAGAAGCTGAGCCCTGACGCCAGAGGAAATAAAATGCCGGTCAACACTCCTCCTAGAAAAGTCATTGTCATCTCCCCGAGCCCCGGAATGGGCCCAACTCATTTTTTAGAACCTCTTTCTCACTGTACCAAAAATGGTGAACGACCCCTTTTTCTCTTGGGGGGGGGAAGCACCAGAGCCCGAGCGCAGGATGGCATCGTTTGCTGGATCCAAAGCTGTCTGCTGAGGAGATGAGGGCGGCAAGGCCTGCTCCAGAAGGTTCTGCTTCAACTGCAAGTCTCTTGCCACCTGAGTCCTCTTGGTGAATGACTTGCAGATGGTGCACCTCTCTTTAATCAGACCCTTGCTGAGACACAATAAACTGTTGGGAATAGCCCCCCTACATGATGGACATTGCTTGAACCCTGGTTAGGGCATCACACTGGGCAGCTAACTACTCTACTAACACTAAACTAACACTTAAACTTAACCTAAGGTACTAATATTACTATATAAAAGTTCTCAGAAAATTAGGAGTGAAAGTGTGACTGCTTAATGACTACAAGCTGCATGGAATCTTTTTTAAAACATGAGAGGTTCAAATTAAATGTTTACCCCAAATTTAAAAAAAATTGTAAGAGGACCAAAAAAATTCCACCATGGCTAAACAGAATAAATAAGAGTCAAAAAGGCATCTTTAAAAAATTGGAAGCCAAATCCTACTAAGGAAAATAGAAAAGAGCATAAACTCTGGCAAGTCAAATGTAAAAGTATAATTAGGTAGGTGAAAAAAGAATTTGAAGAGCATCTAGCACACAACAACAAAAATGTAAGTACAATAGAAGCAGGAAGCCTTCCAATCAATCAGTGGGGCCACTGGACAATCAAGGTGCTAAAGGAGTACTCAGGGAAGACAAGTGCGCTGTGGAGAAGCTAAATTAATTTTTTGCATTGGTCTTTGCTGCAGAGGATGTGAGAGAGATCCACACAGCTAAACCATTCTTTTTAAGTAACAAATCTGAGGCACTATCTCAGACTGAGGTGTCAGTAGAGGATGTTTAGGAACAAATTAATAAATTCAACAGAAAAAGTTAACAGGACCAGATGGTATTCATCCAAAAGTTCTTAAGGAACTCTCACATGAAGTTGCAGAATTACTAAATGTGGTATGTAACCTATCACTTAAATCAGGCTCTGTCCAGATGACTGGAGTATACCTAATGTGACAAAAAAAAAAAAAAAAAAAAGGGGGGGGGGGGCTCCAGAGGTGATCCTGGCAATTACAGACTGATATGCCTAACTTCAGTACCAAGCAAATTGGTTGAAACTACAGTAAAGAACAGAATGATCAGACACATGGATGAACACAATTTGTTGCGGGAAAGAGTCAATTGGCTTTTGTAAAGGGAAATCATGCCTCACCAGTCTATTAGAATTCTTTGAGGGGGTCAAAAAACATGTGGACAAGGGTGATCCAGTGGATACAATGTATTTGGACTTTCAGAAAACCTTTGACAAGGTCCATCACCAAATGCTCTTAAGCGAATTAAGCAGTGATGGGATAAGAGGGAAGTTTTTTTCATGCATGAGTAACTGGTTAAAAGGGACTGAATAAATGGTTTGTTTTCAGAATGGATAGAGGTAAATAGCAGGGTCCCCAGAGGATCTATATTGTGACCAGCGCTGTTCAACATATTTATAAATGATCCAGAAAAAGGGGTTAGCAGTGAAGTGGCAAAGTTTGCTGATGGTAGAAAATTACTCAACATAATTAAGTCCAAAGCAGACAGCGAAGAGTTACAAAGGGATATCACAAAACTGGGTGACTGAACAACAAAAGGGCAGATGAAATTCAGTGTTGATAAACGCAAAGTAATGCATATTGAAAAAAAAAATAATCTCAACTATACATACAAAGTGATGGGGTCTAAATTAGCTATTGACGCTCAAGAAAGATCTTGGAGTCATTGTGGATAGTTCTCTAAAAACATTCGCTTAATGTGCAGCAGCAGTCAAAAAAACCTAACAGAAAGTTAGGAACCATTAGAAAAGGAATAAATAATACGACAGAAAATATATCTCCACTATAGAAATTCATGATACTCTCCCAACTTGAATACTGTGTGCAGTTCTGATCACTCATCTCAAAAAAGATATATTAGAAATGGAAAAGGTATAGAGAAGAACAACAAAAACAATTAAGAGTATGAAACAGCTTCCATATGAGGAGATATTAAAAGACTGGGATTGTTCATCTTGGAAAAGAGATGACTAAGGGGGAATATGACAAAGATCTGTAAAATAAAGAATGGTGTGAAGAAAGTGAATAAGGAAGTGTTATTTATTCCTTCACATAACATATGAACCAGCAACACCATCACAGGACCTAACCAGATCAGCTACATCATCACCGGCTCATTCACCTGCACGTCCACCAATATTATATATGCCATCATATGCCAGCAATGCCCCTCTGCTATGTACATTGGCCAAACTGGATAGTCACTACGCAAGAGAATAAATGGACACAAGTCAGATATCAGAAATGGCAATATACAAAAACCTGTAGGAGAACACTTCAACCTCCCTGGCCACACAATAGCAGATGTAAAGGTAGCCATCTTACAGCAAAAAAACTTCAAACTCCAAAGAGAAACTGCTGAGCTCCAGTTCATTTGCAAATTTGACACCATCAGATCAGGATTAAACAAAGACTGTGATTGGCTATCCAACTACAGAAGCAGTTTCTCCTCCCTTGGTGTTCACACCTCAACTGCTAGCAGAGCACCTCACCCTTCCTGATTGAACTAACCTTGTTATCTCCATACTGATTTATACCTGCCTCTGGAGATTTCCATTACTTGCATCTGAAGAAGTGAGGTTCTTACCCACGAAAGCTTATGCTCCCAATACTTCCGTTAGTCTTAAAGGTGCCACAGGACCCTCTGTTGCTTTTTACATGAACCAGAGTCACCCAATGAAATTAATAGGCAGCAGGTTTAAAACAAAACAAAAAACGTACAACGCATAATCAACCTGTGGAATTTATTGCCAGAGGATGCCGTGAAGGTGAAAACTATAACTGGGTTCAAAAAAGAATTAGCTAAGTTCATGGAGGATAGGTCCATCGATGGCTATTAGCCAAGGTGGTTACGGATGCAACCCTATGCTCTCAGTGTCCCTAAACCTCTGACTGCCAGATGCTGGGACTGGACAACAGAATGGATCACTTAATAATTGCCCTGTTCTGTTCATTCCCTTTGAAGCATCTGGCATGGACTACTGTTGGAAGATAGGATACTGGGCTAGATGGACCGTTGGTCTGACCCAGTATGGCTGATCTTATGAGGTGAAGATACCACACGGAGCTCCAACTCTATCCATGGGCAGTGCAAAGGAACCGAGGTGGTGAGGGCAGCACCACCTTTATGTGGCCAGGGGAAGAGCGATGGCTGCAGGGCGTAAGTGCTGCCCCTATAGGTACTGTGAGGCAAAGATCTCTGGCTCACAGGTATGTGGGGTGCGAACACCCACATGGAATACATAGCTACATCTACTTCAAAGAAGAATCTTACTTTCTTTAATTCAATGGAAAAGTGATTGAGGATTAATAACATCTTAAAAGGTCAGGATATATAAAGCAATTTTCCCACAGCGACTGCATTCCTGCAATTACTGTTTATTATTTGTACTGCAGTAACATCTCAGTCTGTAACTAATCCCCCTTGGTTATAACACAGTATTGTAGGTTTTGTAGTGTGTGATGTGAGATGCATTCGTTACAATGTCTGCACAATCATATTGTGTATGCTATAAATATAATCACATTTGTGAGATTGCACACAAACAAATGTGCTGGCATCTGCATTTAACTGAAAAAAATAGTACATGCAACTCACAGGGCTAAATTGTTATAATTTGGTGGCTACTTCAATCACACCCCTATGGGATTTCTAAACTAAATTTCTTCACATGTATCTAAAGGCTCAAGCATGAGAAGTTTCGTTTTTAAAAATAAATCCCCCAAGTTAGCCAAGTGTAAACCTACGTGCTTGGGTGGAGCAACACCAACTACAATGGGTGTCTGCTCACATGGAGTTCTTTATAGAACTGGGGCTTAAGACTAAAGATACCTTTCCACAAGCACTTCCTAGCCTGATAATTCTAACAGCTCAATGGAATTTTACCAAATTTTCCAAAACAAGGCTAGCCTTTGGGCTGAGAAAAAGAACGAGAAGTTAGGGCACAAAGTACACACACAGTTACAAATATCTGAAAAAAACAGTCATGTAATTAAAATGCTTGTTCAACTACATTGTCACTAGCACAACCCTATACACAGTTCTCGCTAACTGAAAGGTTGAGAGGGTGAACAAAAAGCAGGGTTTTTTTAGTTGAACAGGAGTTTTTTGAAAGGTGGAAGCAGCCTTCTACCACCAAAGTGACTTTCCATAACTCTTAAGAGCAAGAGGCCCAAGTTCTAAAATGAATCCAATTCTTCCAGGGTGCATTGAAAAGAGCTGCCAAAGCTATTTGGTCTTACATATTTAATAAAAGCAGAGTCTCAAATCCCAGCACAGGTAATATCTATATTATGAAGCAAAACCATTTGTAAATTAGTTACTGCTTTTGAACTGGGTCTGTTGATGGGTTAATTTAATATTTCAGGATTCAAGGTAACCAATGCAAACCAAAACACATTAAACTTGTTCAATAATGATAGGCATATATTTAGTAAATAGTCAAGTGTGGATTCTACATGATACTTTTTTATTTTAAAGGTACAAAAAGTTCTTACCCTGTCCTGTGACAGCTCCCATACAAAATAAAACTAATGACATCAGAGAAGTCCTGTGGATGGAATGTATTACTTGGAGCTTTGCTCATGTGATTTCTTACAGCCAAAGAGATTTCTTGTATTTCTGTGTGGTTGTTGTTACTACAAACAAAAAAACATGCAAGATATGTCTGATCCTCCTGAGACCAAAACTATACTATAGAAGGAAGTTCGCAAAACAAATTTAAATTATTCCCGGTATTTATTAACTTTAGGAAAGAAACTGCAACACGATTTCAATTTTAACTAGTTTTTGCATGTACAGCAAAAAGTCCCTAGAGCTCATTGGGCCAATCTCATCCCACACAGGCCTAGAGAGAAGGTGTAAGCAAAAACTAAAGAAGTAATGTACTTTATCTTCAATTACCTGTACATTTGTAATTATTTTTTTTTTTACCTTTTTTCAAATCAGTGACCTCAACCAAGCAGAACTACATATTTTATTTTGGAGTACAATTGTTGAACTGCTTTTGTACCTGTTTTATGTTACTGAAAGATTTTGAGCCTTGTCTGGTTTGCTTGAAAACGTACTATACTAAATAGCTTAGAAACTCCACAGTGAAAGTTTTGAAGTTAAGGATTATAATCAGTTTCGTAACTACAATTTTGCCAGTACATTACTCACCCTTTGGAGTAAAGCAAGGGCTTTTCTGTTGTGTGTGTTATTATTTAGAGATTTGGGGATGACTAGTACATTTTACATTTTGTAATAAATGGTGTGGAATTTTATATTAACAGGATTTCCTTGAGAAAAACAATTGAGTTTCGGAAAAGCTTCTAAAGAGAAAGTTTCCAGAGAAATCCCATCATCATATATATAAATTCTGGACTGAGAAGAATAGGGGTAAGAGTCTCTGCCACTCATACACCTTTTTAATTTGCCAGGCTTTCCAAGCTTTGGTAGATATAGACTTGGATAAAACCACAAATTACTTAATTTTTAAAAAAAAAATTGTATAACATTGCCACTTGTTTTTCTCAGGCGGGAGAATACCTTAAAAAGATGGCACTCTCTAGCAGAACAGGAGAAATTAGAGTAAGAAATTTCTAAAAATAGAGATTATTTAATTATCCAAGGATAAAAGAAAACAGGTCACAAATATATCTTAAGGTAGAATCTAAAGATTTATGTAAGGTTTGAGGGACTTGATACTTCAATAAATTTACCAGATACTAGAAGTATTTCTGGATTTCAAGTTCTCCGCCTATACAAGTTGAATCATCTTATTGAATTACAGGATGGTCAAAATATATATATATATATATATATATATATATATATATATATATATAAACTGAGAGTTGCCATACATGGTTTGTCAGTATTTGACTCTAGATAGAGGCTATTTCAGCCCAAAAGAAGAAGTAATGAAGGAAACACATTCATATGTTCCTAGATTAAGACTACAATTTGATATATTAAAAACAGAATTTACTAGATATGCACAGAAGCAACAATCTTCTTCCCAATCAAAATAAAAGTTATAACTGCTGGAAATAAGTATGTTCTCAGATTATGAGACTGAAAAATGCTTTTTGGAAGCCAGGAGTCTGTGTCCTGGAGACCAAGAAGTAGTTATTGTTGAAACACTGGGTGATACTGATCTTACAAAATTCACATTTCATTAATCTCCAAGTCAATAACTGTTGTTTTATACTAAAAGTATACTGAGCACCCAGTAAAAAAATAGTCTCACAGTACTGTCATGTTTTATATGACCTTTTAAAAAATATTACTCTGTATAGCTAAGCTATTTGGATACATTACAGAAGTGTACTTTCTTAATATTAAAATAAAGTTAGACTGTGAAACAAAGAAGTAAAACACTTTCTAGATACACAAATACTTAAAACAAACTATTTACCTCAGAACCACATCCAAAGGAATTGACTTTAATAGTTTTCCAAAAGCTTGTCTTACACGGGCACCACTATGGACTAGTTGAACCCGGCACACATCAACACACCTGCATAAATAAATAAAATAAATAAATGGAGTCATAATAAAATGTGCGACCAGTAACATACGAAGAAAATTTATTGAATTTTTGGGAAAGTACCTTTGTAAAAGGTCATCTGGTAGGGAAGATGACAGGGCATGGAGGCTACTACATGCTTGAAGACAGATATTCACATCTTCAAGAAGGGCTGCATTAAGGGTACAAATAAAGGATGCCATTTTCATTAAGATGGAAAAATTCATTCATCTCCACACAGAGCTATCCTGAACGTTAAAGGACATTACTGTATAAAAAAATCATTTCTTTTTTTTGTTCCATTTTAGCTGTATGGATTTTATTAATACTAAAAGAAGCCGCATGGAAATCAAAGCTTAAATTGTATCCCTACCATGTATATTTAACATAATTGTGTCATTTTAAAAATGTATAACCATAATTAATAATAATCCCTGGCACTTATGTAGCACTTTCTGACCTAAAACAGTGTTGACAGATTAATCCTTAGATTGCCCTATGCGATGGGGATAATACACATTTGTTTCCCCAACGGCAAAATAGGCAGTGGTAAAGAAAGTAAATTAATTGCCCAAGACCAGAAGGATATAACAGTAGGGCTAGAATACTTGTTTCCATAACCCTGTCACCATTTAGTTTTCCAAGCTCTATCTAGCACAATACAGTGGAGTTGCATCATATGCGCATTTAACTTACGCGAATTCAACTATACAAGCTCGGCAAAAAAAAAGAAAAACAACAATTTAAATACAGTAGTGCGGGTGATTCCGCCCACCATTCCACTCAATGAGCATATGCCCCAGAGTGAGCGTGAGATGGGAGACGTGAATCTGCTGTTCCCTCAGTCGGTCTCAGATCCCGCATCCTTTCATAGTGTGAGCATCTCGCCACGCTGAGTGTGATTCTAGTGTTTAAAGATGCGTCTTTTTCGTACAACATGGCCCCTAAATGCAAGACAACTACTTCATCTGGCGATAAAGTTTCAACCAAAGAAACAGCGATCTGTTCCAACGCTGGAGGAAAAACTGGCTGTGTTGGACTTATTGAGAGACAGTACATTGGTCTGCAATGTGGTGCGTAAATATGGTCACAACGAATCTAGGATCCGTGCCATCAAGATTCAAGAGAGTCAAGCCGTGGCATCAAGTGCTCCAATAACTGCTAACGTGATGAGCCAGGTGAGTAATAAGACTTTAGTGAAAGACAGAAAAGGCATTAAACTTATGGCTGGAAGACATGAACCATAAATGTGTGCCTATCAATGGCAACACGTTACGAGAAAAGGCTCATAGCCTCTACGCGCTGTTCAAACCTCCCGCCAAAGAGGGATATCCTACTGATGAAAAGGAATTCAAAGCCAGCCAAGGTTTGCTTAACAGTTTTAGGAACCGCTTCAACCTCAAAAACGTGCAGACTACTGGTGAAGCTGCATCTGCCAATGAAGAGGCAGCAAAAGCCTACCCCAAACAATTAAAGAAAATCATAGAAGAAAAGGGCTATCTTCCGGAACAAGTTTTTAATGCTGACGAGACTGGGCTCTTCTGGAAAAAAATACCCAACCGCACTTACACTTTGAAATCAGAAAGACAAGCCCCTGGCTTCAAAGTAGCTAAAGACCGTGTGACTGTCTGGTTTTATGGCAATGTGGCTGGGCGTTTAATAAAGCCGGGATTGTTCTACAGGGCTGCAAATCCCCATGCCATAAAAGGCAAGAACAAAAATCTCCTGCCTGTGTTCTGGCAATCAAATAAAAAGGCTTGGGTGACGGCAGCATTATTTCTGGATTGGTTCCACAAGTGTTTCATTCCGAAAGTCAAGTGGTACCTTGAAGAAAAAGGACTTGACTTTAAAGTGTTGCTGATCGCAGACAATGCTCCTGGTCACCCTGAGGCACTCCGGTTTGCGCATAACGACGTTGAAGTCATCTTTCTCCCCCCCAATACCACCTCCATCCTCTTGATGGAGGCATGATTCGTTGTTTCAAGGCCACGTACACGAGGCTTACGTTCTCATGGATACGTAGCACTATGGATGCTGATCCCAATCTTAACGTGATGGAGTGTTGGAAATCCTTCAACATCGTCCATTGCATCACTTATATTAAACAGGCAATGGATGCAATCAAGCCTCAAACAGTCAATGCATGTTGGAGAAACCTATGGAAAGAACGTGTGACCATTGACAAAGAAGTGAAACGCATTGTTCAGGTGTCCAGGCAAGTGGGTGGTGATGGCTTCGTCGACATCCTTGAGGAAGAAATTGAAGAATTAATTGAGGGCCATAGAGAAACATTGACTAACGAAGAGTTAGAGGAACTGATAAAATCGTCTACAGAAGATGAAGATGACGAACAGGAAGAGCCAGCAAGTTGGAATCTTCATAAATTTGCTGAAGTGTTCCAAGCAGCAAAACACTTGAATGATTTAATTTCTGAATATGATCCCTCTATGGAACGAAGCCTCAAAATCACATGCAGTATTACAGACAATTTGAGACCGTATCAAGAAATGTTTGAGCAGCTCAAGAGACAACAGCGACAGTTGCCGATCACCATGTTTTTCAAGAAAAAACAACCAGCAGCAGATGAGCCTACGCAGTCAACTTCTCGAGCTGAATCAGAGCCAACCACTTCGTCTATGACTCGATCTCCGTCACCTCCGTCATCAAACCCTGAGGTCCCCTCCTCCCAATAATGTTGTCAAGGGAAGAGGAAGACTAATCATCGGAGTGTGTACAGCGACCATCTTCATTGTCTCATCGTTCATCATATGGGTGCTATACTAACCATCATCGTCATCATTCATCGTCATATCACCATTATCGTCATCATCGTAGACTACCAAGACTATCCAGGATGAATGGTGAGTGGTTAGGTTTACTATTTTCCTTTTTATTCTTTCATTCTTCCGTCTCTCTCTCTTTTATGTAATTAAAAATACTGTAAAATTATATCTTGCATATGTACTCTATTATATGCTGTACACTACTGTATACATTTATACATATTACTATACAGGGTTGTATACACAAAACCATGTACAGTATACTGTACTTTATGGGTGATTTAAGGGATTTTCGAGGGTAATTTTGACTATACGCGATTTTTGCCTTACGCGCTGACTTTAGAACCTAACCCCTGTGCAAGATGTGACTCCCCTGTACCTCAAATTATGGTAGGATTCCTAACCCTTTGTTAAACATATGCAATCTGACTTCCAAATATCTATCATTCCACTGAGAACCTTAATCAACCTCATAACTGTAGTCCCTTCATGCAAGGATATTATCTTCTCCAAATAACTGACAGTTTGAGGAACAAGAGGAGAAGGCAAGGGAGTGGTTATGCAGCTGCAACCAGAGCTCAGAAAAAAATTGCAAATCAGAAGATGACCACAGTTGTATTTATCAATCAGCTGTCTTTACCCAAGGACATATCAATACAGTTAATGGCAGCTTATAAAGGGTAACCAATAAGAAAAAACAATTTTGTGCGATCTTACTGTTTCCTAGAAGTCCTTTACAAAACTTGTGGAAAGATGGAAGAGAGAATAATGGTGCATATGTTTCTGATTTTTTCATTAGAACAGCCACTTCCAAAGCCCAGGTCATCAGTAGTTTCCTAAAAATGCATTACAGAATAGTCATTCTAAACAACTAGATAATAGGACAAAGTTACTCATAAAACGTAAGGTATTTACGTTTTCACATCAACGTGGTAATGCAAACTTGCAAATATTAAATAAGTGAAAATTACCTATCAATTGAATTTTGGAAGCTCTATATTCAATGTTTGGCCTAGAAGAGTTTTCACCTTTGGTGTTTTCATGAATATGAAAATATGATCAATTAATTTTTTTCAGATGTTTTAGCTTGAATCCTATGAACCAATTATGTTGAGCATGAATGATCATTTTAGTTCATATGTTTTGTATGAAACAGAATTCCTCCACTTTGAAATGTTTAGTCCTCCCCCCTCCTTTTTTTATTTTAAAGAAAAATAATGCAAACATTTTTTTGGTTCTAAATCAGAACTAAATTCTCTTGAAAAAAAAATCTCAATCTCTGATATGAAGAAAATACTATTTACCTGGTATCTTGAATAAGGTTATCCTTCTTAAGCAATAACCCCAAAAGGTTTAGTATGATAGAGAAATGTTTCTTTGTAGCTGTGGTTACAGTGCTAATCACAGCTCCATCAAACAAAGAAGGAGAGGAGGAGCTGAGGCTACTGGATATGAAGTGGTCATGCCTGAAAGAAAATTAGAAAAAAGTATTTTATTTCCTTAAACATGCAACTAAATTAAAAAAAAAAAAAAAAAATCAGTGTTATACTCAGATGTGTTGCCCAGAAAGTAGTTTCAATGTTATAATCGCATGATAGTCTAAAATTTAAAAGCTCCAATGCAGTATGAACGCGTAGCTAAATAAGAATGGGATAAATTAATTATTTTTATGCTAACTACAGCCTCAAATCCTTTGAAGTACTGAAAATAAATAATTTCAACATTAAACTGAGTGACAGAAAAAAATATAAGGTATATAAGCAAGAACGGAAGCTAAAGCTAGATAAGCTGAAAGGGTCTGATCCAGATGTGTGCCACTACAAAATCACCACACAGTTTGTCCTATGTCATTCAGTCCTGACCTACAAAACTGCACGTAGATGCTGGCACCATGCTTGTGTGCACCATGGTTCTAGTTTATGTCAAGGCTACTATCCCTCATCACCCTCATTAACGCTGGATTCAACCACAAGACATACCTTGCAAAATACCTCAAATAATGAGCGGCAAAGATGGTGAGGTAAATATCTTTTATTGGACCAAGTTCTTCAAGTTGTCTCTTTCACCAACAGAGGTTGATCCAATAAAAGATATTACCTCGCCCACCTTGTGTCTCTAATATCCTGCGACCAACACGGCCCACAACATCACTGCAAGCATTAAATAACGAGTGACCAATCATGTACTATTAATTCCAAGGTGGCAAAGGAGCAACTTGTGTCTCAGCAATCTGTTCCCCTCCCAGATTTCTTCCATTTAAAGCTGGATTTTTTATTTCACCCTTGCAGTCACTTATGTTATGACTACTTGCTGATCTGAAATCTAGAAGTTTTTTATTTATAGGCATTTTATCCCTAATACAACAATTAAAATCTACTTTAATTTTTCCAGTTGCAGCGTACAATGTTTCAGTTAACGTTTGCATGCAAGATGCCATACAAAATGAAGCTCTGTTTAATGTGTACTGAAAAGAATACGCTAAATATCAGAGGAATCATGTAACATACCAGACGTTATTTTTTTTCAAATAAGGAAAATCATTAGTTCACATCATGAACTGCTTGCAAAATTTTAGACACACTATAAATTAAACTTAATTCTCAATCTTAAAAATATCTAACATTATGTTTTGCACAAGATTTTTAGGAAACTGAGAATATGCATGGCCAATTTCAACATAGAACCATTTTTAATAGGTGATCTCTAGTACCTATGAAAATAAAATCAATGAAAATAAAGATTTAAGAGAAAAGGTGGCAAAACATTGATTACACTACCATCAGTGCCGCTATAATAAAATTCTTCCTTAAACTCAAATACGGTTTACATCTATCTATTTATCCTCTTAAATATTAATGCCTTAGTGATCCTCCTACCTGGTACAATGTGAATATAAAGTGTAGAGAACTGCATACTGGACAGCAGGAAAGTGAACGGCTATGTCACTGTGAACAATCATCAAATTCTTACTCAACAGTGCAAACACAGTTGGAGAAAGGGCCCACATCTATAAAACAATTGTAATAAAAGCACAAAAATATGTATGTAAAGGATATTGCTATTAGTCATAGTTACATACATCTGTTTTATAAAGAAAGAAATGGTCCTAAATGTGCTTTAAACAAAAAATGCTGCTGAAATCACAAAAAACCTGCTGAAATTAGGACATTTTTACTAGTAATCTTTACTGTCGTCTATCTAGAATTTCTCAAATGTGAATGCTTTCCTGCCCATAGTTGAAGAAACACACACCAGTCTTTTCTGATGTAAAAGTTCTCTTTAAAAGGTGATGCAAGGGTACTTTGAATCAAAGCGGCACAATGTGAAAGTTGGAGACAGTGCAGCTTTCTACATCTTTCTTTCCTACTCAGTAATTTCTGTATTGGGGTGGGTGACCAGATGCTAAGTGGAAAATATCAGGACTGCTGCGGGCGGTGGAGAGGGGGGGCACGCCTTTTTAATTGTTACACTCACCCATCCGGGTCTTCGGTGGAGGGTCCTTCAGTCACGGACCGTCTCCGGCAGCATTTCAGAGGGGGATAATAAACTTTGCCACCAAAGACAGAAGCACCCGACACCAAAATGCCACCGAAGACCGTCAGCGACTGAATGACCCCTCCGCCAAATTGCCACTGAAGACCCAGACGGGTGAGTGTAAAAAACAAAACAAAACAAAAAACAAACAAACAAAAACAAACACCCCAAAAAACCACCTGAAATAAAATATCGGGACAAATGGTGTCCCGACCATACTTCGGTCAAGACGCGGGACAAACTCCTCAAAGTCGGAACTGTCACGATTTTATCGGGATGGGTGGTCACCCTACCCCCGTGACACCGCAGGCCCTGCACCACTCCCAGAAGCAGCAGGCATCACATCCCTGCAGCCCCTGGGGACGAGGGGGCGGAGGGCTCCGCGCGCTGCCCTTGCCTGTGGGTACCTCCCCCAAAGCTCCCACTGGCTGGGAAGGGAGAACAACAGCCAATGGGAGCTTTGGGGGAGGTGCCCACAAGCAAGGGCAGTGATCAGAGCCCTCCGCCCTCCCTCCCGCAGGGGCTGTAGTGTCAGACAGTTCTGGGAGCGTCGTGGGGCAGGGGCAGGAAGGGAGTCTGCCCTGGCCCCGGTGCATGCCACTTCCACCCTGGAGCTGTTCCAGGTAAGCAGTGCCGGGCCAGAGCCCGCACCCCGAAGCTCTCTACACCCTGCACCCCAACCCTCTGCCACACCCCACAGCCCTCCGGTACCCCAACCCCCTTCCCTGAGCACCCTCGTATACTCCGCAACCTTTCTCTGCCCCAACCCCTTGCCCTGAGCCCCTTTCTACACACCACACCCCTTCCCACACCTCAACCCCCTGCCCCAGCCCTACATTCATGGCCCTGCATGCAGTTTCCCCACCCAGATGTGGCCCTCGGGCCAAAAAGTTTGCCCACCCCTGTTCTATATACTGTATTCAAATACATTGCCTTTTTTTTTTTTTTGGTTGTTTTATATTTTAAATTATTTAATGAAAGTATATCCTTCATATTTCTGACCTTGTTTGCTAATCTTCTGTTTTGCTGTCCCCATTTTTTTAAAGCACCCTATACATACACTGCCCCAAAAGGTTTATATTCTACCTTGAAAAGACAGAAAACACATGACATCAAATGCAAGGTAGCTTTTTACTGTCAGTGAAGATCACTGCAAAAAATATGCCAAAACTACTTTAGTCTCTTTCTTGTCTCATCAAGATAGTAGAATGTCCTGACAATATCAGAAGCAATAACCATCACACCAGTAAAGTATTGTAATGTGGAAATTACATTTCATCACATCTTTAAGACTAGAAATAATTATTTCAAACAATTTTGTACCATGGAAGTTAATATTAAAACTCCCCCCTCAAAAGTAATGAAGGATCAAGAAAAAGACACCTTAAGTACATATATGCAAGCATGAAATGAAGATTATGTGCATTATATAAGTCCACAGACTTGTATCTATCAATTAAATCCAAACATTATATGATTTATTGAGCAAAAATTTAAAAAGTATTTATTTTTACTGCAGTTAAATACTTACCCCAATCAATGAGTTTTTAGCATTTCCAATAGTAGTTAGGGCACTGAGGTCAAATATAACTACAAACTTTGCATTAGCCACGTTGAATACATGGTTCTTAAAAGCATCATGCTGGATTTCAGAACATGCCTCAGGAAGTTGTAGGCTACAAAGGAGACTATTTAGAGCACAGGTCATTTCTCCCAGAATCAACCTGTAAGCAGTCTCCAAAACAGGAATGTTCTTCAGGCTCAATACTGCTTGATAGACAGCATGGGCTGCTGCAACAACCTTGAAAATGAAAAGATTCAAAATGTTATTTAACAGTGAGATATTTCTGAAGTGAAGCTTTCTTGTTAGATGAATGAAACATGGTATGACAGTGTCTCGCTCTTCAGATTATTATAATTAACTGTTTCTTTAATTCTTCTAGGCAAATTAAGCTGATCATCATTTTAGGGTACCAAAATTACACCAGTCAATAGTAAAACAAATTAGACTATTTGCCACAAGTAGCTGAACTTTCATTAAGAATCAACTGTAAAACTAAAATTAAAATTGAGTTGATCTTAAAATATATGCTAAAAGCTCTACTGAATAAACCTTGAGTTAAGATATATTTAGCGTGCACACAAAAAAACCCCAAGTAAATACTGTATTGTAATCCTTTTCTTTTCCACCTTCCAATTTATATTTGCTACAAATGATGCCTATGCAAATTATGAAAACAGTTTTAGAAAAGAATTCTCTTCTGTCTAGTATGTGACAAAGTATATTTCCTCACATGCCACAACCGAATGAACAATAACCAAACCTGAATTTGGGCTTCTGTTTTCCTAATGAGTTCAGACATCTATGCAACTAACTGTTTTTCTTATGGGGCAAAATTCCATAAGATAATATACCAGTGCTCTAAAACGGTATTAGAATTGCTGTAGCATATTAATAGCAACCATCCATCCTTACCTCTTTCTCCTTATGGTAACGGAGTACAAGCAGTTTAGATTCTGGTATAAACAATTTCTCTACAAATGTCGATGGCAATTTTGTATTTATTTGTTCAACAATCTAGAGACAAAACATAAGCACTGATAATATACATCTTCAATGTAATAATTATTTATTCAGACACACATTTATGGCACTAATTTATAGAATTTAATAAATCAGAACCCCTTAAAGATATTTGACTACATTAGAGTTAAGAAATCAGTTACATAGATATAGATTAGTTATTTTTGTAAGTTAATGAAAAAACATAATTACTCTCCCAAAATTCAATATTCAAAGGACAGGCTATTTTTATGCTATCAACCTAAGTGGAACTCAAACATATAACCAATATAGGTTGATGGATGTAAGTTCTATGGCGATGTGCTAATATGGTTATTTAGTCAACAGAAGGTTAAAATAGTTATTTAGCCAACACCCAGGTTGTTGAGATCAATATTCTGAAGTAATCCGGTATCCAAAGCGTGTAGCCATGGCAGAGTGACTGCATAAACATACTAAAGCCTGGTCTCTCTGGCGGTTCATCAAAAATGCTGCTACTAATTGCAGAGGAAAGTTAACCCATTGATTAAAGAATAGGCACTATCCAAAGTGGAAAGGAAAATAATTTTGGATAAACTGGAAACTACTCAGTAACGGGACCAAGTAGGAGGGCTATCAGCACAAGTTCTACCAGCTTTTTGAAATGATTACTAACATTTGATAGGTTTTTGTTTGTTTATTTTGTGGTGTTTTTTTCTTCACAGTGGGGTGGGGAGGGGAATACAAGACATTGAAGTAGACGAAAAGGAAGCAAATATCATGATTTACTGTTAAAGCAGTTTGTTATTCAGGTGCCTGAATGAGATATGATAAATAATTTTTTCTAATTAAAAAGCCCGACAAAAATGAGAATTTGTATGTACCAGTGTCAATAAATTCAAGACAGAGATGATATAATCGGTACCACAAGTCTGGCAATTCTCCAGTTGATCTAAGCCATATGTGATGACCATGTCACAGTGTATAGTCATACTCGGGTCCAGACTACCAAGTAAAACCCCAACACACTCATTGGCAGCCGTGAGTACAGCCTCAGAGAAGAACACTTGGTTCGCTGTAGTCACACATCTCATTACTCTGTACAGAACCTGGAAAAGAAGGAAAGTGAATTCAAGTCAGTTTAACTAGTATTGGATGTTATTTAAGCATAGGGGAAAAACCCACATCCATTTGAAACTACATAGAATCATAGAAATGCAGGGCTAGAAGGGACATCAAGAGGTCATCTAATCCACCCATACCCCCATCAGGCAGCAAGATTAAGTACATCTAGAACATCCCTGTCAGATAGCTGTCTAATCTTTTCTTTTAAAATCACCAAGAATGGAGATTCCACAACCTCCTTAGGAAATCTGTTTCAGTGCTTAACTATCCTTAGAGTTAGAAAGTTTTTCTTAATATCTAACCTAAAACTCTTGTGCTGCAAACTAAGCTGATTACTTCTTGTCCTACCCTTGATGGGTTGGAAAACGAGTGATCACCACACTCCTTGTAACAATCTTTTACATATTTGAAGACCGTTATGTCCCCCACAAGTCTTCTCTCCTATAGACTAAACATGTCCAGGCTTTTTAACCTTTCCTCACAGGTCATGTTTTCTAAACCTCTTATTTTTGTTGCTCTCCTCTAGAGACTCTCCACATTTTTCTTAAAGTGTGATGTCCAAAACTGGACAAAGTACTCCATCTGAGGCTTCACCAGTGCTAAGTAGAGTGGAATAATTGCCTTCCATGTCTTACATGACACTCCTGTTAATCATCTCAGAATCCAGCACTACTATGCACTGGAGCAAGTTCTTTGACCATTTTTAATATTTATTTTGACAATGTGCATTTATATTTTCATTAAATACAAAAAATGCAACAACCCCAAATTTAGAATAATTTTAAAGACAACGAATTAAAAGAAGCACTGAAACACAGAGTTAAAGTAATTACTCTGGGTCCTATCCAGCTTGAAACTGAAGTCAATGGTAGAACTTCTATTGCGTTCAGTGAGAAAAGAACTGGGCTTCTTTTCTTAACTTGTCTGACAAGGGTCTCATATTTAAGTGCCTGTGCACATGTCAATCAAAGACAACCTAAGACCCCAATAATGAAATCTGTGCAGGTGGACCCTTATGTCTGCAAGGAATCCCAGATTTATCAATGGGATTCGGTACAGGCATAGGTCCACCCACTCAGATCCAACTGCAGGATCAGGACCTTAATACTGAGTTTCCTTCTTTTGATGAAATTGGATCCTTGTTGCCTTAATTGTGATTGTAACCCATTAATTATTTTTGTATTACAAATGTAAGAACAAAAGTCACCTTCTCATACTTTGCAATACTACCTATTCCAAAAGATACTCTAAAATGAAAGAACTTCTTATATATCAGATTTCAACTAGATGAAAATTAGAAAGGGATGAAGTACAAACCTCTAGCTGGCTATAATTACACTCCAGTTTTTTTAAAGCACCATGATAACTTGCACAAATGGTTACATGAACAGATCATAACAACAAATGTCTATAGCCAGGTCAGACTGAAAAACCTTTGCAAAAATACTTACATCAAATACACTGTGGTTTCTGGTATATATGGCTATCACTGGCCTAAGTCACAATCACTACTAAATATTAAATCAGATTCTGTTAGCTGTCAAACAAATCTAGTCCTTGAATAAAGTTGATCATGAGTACATTTGTATGCTGCCAAATATTTCTTAATAAGTAGCATGAAATAGGTATGGAAATCTTACATCAGTTACATATGCTTCAGTAATTGGTTGTCCTCTAATTGGGCTGAAGCGTTCCCCAATACTCCTCACCACTGTGCTGAAAACCCGAAGAAGTGCAGCTAATTTAGGTAGTGATACTGAAGGAGGAGGAATATCTTCATCCACTGATTCTCCAGAGGCCACATGGCTGAGGTCCTAGATAGGAAAATTTATGTCATTAGGTAATAAGTACAAGCAGTACTAATATAGACAAAGTATATATAAAATTCAGTTTTAATATCAGACATATCCATGTGTATCACAATAAATATGACAACACTAAGAAGCCCACCGTTTCCTCGCATAGCTTCAGCAAGCTGTAATTATACTGGTTAATTAAAGATGACAAGCAACACAAAATGTCTGGAAAACTGTATTTACATTAGCCCTGTGTATATAGTCACCACAAATTTTGAGATAGATTACTGGTGTACAAATTACAGATGCATTATTGTTGTGATTTATAGCAAAATAAAACCAGTTACCATATTAAATAAGATTTAAGAAGCAACTTTCTTATGTTGTCTTTTCAATTATTGTGATCATCTCAATGTCATCTCATCTGTTTTAACAGGAAATCATGACGACGACAAGATTACAAACTAGCGAAAAATGCTAAGAAAAGCTTGTCTCTCTCACCAACAGAAGCTGGTCGGTTCAATAAAAGACATTACCTCACCCAGCTCGTCTCAAAGAAAATGCAGTATTGCACCCATGTTTCAATTTGCGTGCCCTAAACACATCCCAGAGCTACTGACTAAGCTCTTACAAAAGATGATTGTTACTTCTCTATTCCCATCCTCAAAATTACAGACCTCCTAAAAACAAGAGGGGCTGACTTTAATGGGGCTAGGATTTAATCCAAGAAGTACATCAGTATGCAAGCATCTTTATTTTATATTCTACAAGTGTATGCAGCATTTGAATCCCCTCCCATCAACCCCACACCTTTATTTCAACATACTTTCTATAAACTTAACAAAACAAGGAACAAGGTAATATGAACAGACCTACACAAGGTGGGTGAGGCAATACCTTTTATTGGATAAACTTATGTTGGAGAGAGATGAGCTTTGAAGAGCTCTGTGTAAGCTTGAAACAGGCCTTTATGGCTATATTATAAAACTCTTAATACTGCTGCACAATAAACTTTGCTTACCTCAGCATATGCCTCCATATCCTCTAGAAACTGACCCAAAAGTGTGGTGGAAAAAGCAAGATCAGCTACCCAAAATGGCTCCAAGCTCTGTAGCCATCCTGTAGAAGTCAGACCAAGTGAAATAGATTGTTACAAGCAAGGTAAAACACAGGTATAAAATTTCAGATACATATTACTGAAGGACGAAAGAGATTACTCATTTACTTTTTTTTTTTTTTTTTAAACAAAATTATTTTTATTTATAATTATCTATATTACAGTAACACAAAAAGCCTCAAAGAGATTGGGGTCCTACTGAGCTATACACTGCTTAAGTATATTGTAAGAAAGCCTACAGTTTAAACAGACAAAGGAAACATTAGTCCCCTTTTACAGATGAGCACCTGAGGCATAGAGAGATTAAGTGACATGCCCAAAGTCACCACAGGGAGTCTGTGGTAAAGCCAGGAAATTAACTTCAGTCTCCTGAATCCCAATCCATCCTTCCTTTTTTCCAACACAACATTATTTTTAAAGGTGCTCAAGAAGGAGGTTATGTTTTCAGAAGTTCACTTGAGGGTTGATAACTGTAAGAATGATTTAATTTTCTCTAACAGAGAAAGCAAATGGCGTTTAAATGTAGACTGGCTAAAACGTCCTTTAATTAAATTTTAACTGACTGACATGCAGGGTATATGACAATAGGTTTTTTGGTTCTGAGTTCTATGAATATATTAAGTCTCCTATATATCCAGATATTTTTATTTTGGTTTTATGTAAACTCCTTTACCCTATGTGGGGAGGAACTGCATTGGACTTTTAATAATTCATGAATGCCACTTACTTGGAGGAGTTGCCAATGAGTGACAAGAGTTATCCTCTGTCTGGGGATCAGGCAGGTTGCCTCCACAGCAGTGTGCGCGCAGTGGCAGTGAGCAAAACTTAGAAATAAATCCTCATCCTCCACAAGGTGGAACAGAACACTAATAGGTCACCACATGTAACAATTTTATAGGCCAGACTTACCAGACACCTGCTGTGTCAGAGAAGGTTTTTGAGTGTGATCTATATGCCACCCAACCAATATGTCAACTGTGTCCTTGAAAGCAAAGAAAAAGGTAAGTCACCTATGTGATGTGCTACGTCAATGTTTTATACAATAAGAGGGGGCAGAAGAAAGTCAGGCACACACTTACCCTAAAATTGGTGCTGAAAATATGTGGGTAACATCGGGACACCAGAAGGATGCACTTAACACATTTGCACAGTAACTCTGGTGTATCCACATTTTCTAGAATGGACTGCAGGCTGGTCATTACAAGCTTAAAAAGAGTCACAAATAAAAAAAATTACTAGTCTTTTTAATATTTTTGAATAAGCTGAAATGTCATGAATGTTGTTAAATCGATTGTAACCTTGACTGAAATAAGAAAGGTCTGCTACAAAACAGATGGCTGCTCATTGTTAAGATTCAAGCAACAGGTATTTGTATAGCATTTTGATGTATAGTATATATTTTCTGCCTTCCTAGGAAACATGGAAATGCCAAGATGTGAAAGGGTGGAAAATGATATGTTACCAATGACAAACTTATTTAAACTTACTAGGAATTAGAGAGACTAATAAGGGTACCAGGGGAGAGGGGCTGCATGGTGTTAGGGTTTCCAACCAACTACAAACGACTTGAAGGTTCCCCTAACAATCATTCTAACACTTGTATGAGCTGAACATATGGATGGATCTTCCAAAATACCTGAGGTTCACAAAGGGCTTGTCTTCACATCCAGTTAGGAGATATTTAACATTCATAAAGACTATGTGGTCACTCCTCACTTTGATCCAGGCTACAAGCATTCATGCTTTAGCCTTGTGAGAGAAGCCTTGTCTTTCCTAAGGCCTGGCCTACACACTCACAAGTTAGATCTACATAGCTACACTGACCAGGGGCGTGAAGGAAAAAAACAAAAAACAAAAACAAACAAAAAAACAACAACGTATCCCTGATCAACACAGCTATGCTGACCTTCCTCCACCATGTAGATGCAACTATGTTGACAGTAGGGTGACCAGAAGAGGGAAAGAAAATATCGGGACACATTGGGGGGGTGGGGGGCAAAAAAAAAAATAAAATAAAATAAAAAAAAGCCAAGTCCTGCCGGCTGAGGGGGGGAGGGGAGGAGTGCTGCCAGCGGATATCAGAACAAACTGTGTCCCGACCGAAGATTTTATCGGGACGTATCTAATTTCATTCGTGGAGGTAGTGTTCCTACACGGAGGGAAAAACACCTTCCAATGTCAATGTAGCTATGCCAGCATAGCCCTGGAGCACAGACATGTCAATAGAAGGGATTTTTTCATCCGTGTAGGAACACCACCACCCAAACTATGTCTACACTACACAAACTACAATGGCACAGCTACAGCACTGCAGCTCAGTGGTACCTAGGTTGATGGAAGATCTACGCCAGGGTTAGGTCAACCTAATTACAGTGCTCAAGGGGCGAAATTGTTCACAGCCTTGAATGATGTAGCTATGTCAACCTAATTTTTAAGTGCAGACCAAGTCTCCAGACTGTAGACACAATCTAAAGGTAAAGCATAAACTCATGTCTTGTTTCTCTAGAGTTTATCTTGACTTAACTGACTGACAATTTTAACACCTTTTAAAAGACAGTTTGAATACTTTTTACCCAAACATTTGGGGTTTACTGTAGGCTCACCCCCAGGGTAAATCACAAATATTTTTAGCTTGGAGCGACTGTCTGGAGAAGGGGAGTATGGCGCTATAGCCACTCCATAACAAAACATTTAAGAGATGAAAAAAAAGTGTAAGGTACCTTAGGCCAAAGGCTAACTGAAGTGACCACTAAATAAAATGAGCTTCTTGACTATAATTAGCATTTTTCCTACAGACTTCTTCCACTGAAGGAATCCTCATAAGTGACAGTGACAAAAAAGTTTAGCATTTCAAAATGAGCGTAGCAACTGTGCTACAGGTGTGGACCTGGTCTACACTTAAAACTTTTGTCAGCGTAGCTATATCGATAAGGTGTGTGATTTTTCTCCAACCTTGATTGACATAGCTATGCCAGCTAAAGCCCTAGTATAGATGCAGTTAAACTGGCAAGAGTCCTTTTGCCGGTATAACTTAGGCCTGGTCTACACTACAAAAGGTTTGCCAGTATAGTTATACCACTATAACTATTCTAGTATACTCTTCTAATATAGATGCAACTTATACTGGCAAAACAGTTTTACTGCCAGTATAACTCTTACCAGTTCCCTGAACAAAATAAGCTATACTGGCAAGATGACTTTTCTGACAGCGTAACTGCTTCTATACTATGGCTTTTGCCAGCATAGCTGTCGGTCAAGGATAGGAGGAGATAAAAAACCCTAGTGTAGACACAGCTATACTGGCAAAAGAGTCCTTTTGCCAGTAAAGTTTATTTGGGAAATGGCGTAAGCTATATTGGCAATAGAACTCTTTTACTAATATAATTTCTGTCTAGAAGGTTTGCCAGAATGGCTATCTATACTAGGGCTTTTGCCAGCATAACTATGTCAGTCATAATTATGCTAGCAAAAAACTTTTAAATACAGACCAAGCCTTACTCCATTTTAGAAACTGGTTTAAGCTATACTAGCAAAAGAACATCTCCAACTAGGGCAGTTTGCCAACATAACTCTACCAGCAAACCAGCTCTACCAGCATATCTATGCCCGCAAACCCTTTTAAGCGTAGGCAGGTCTCCCTATCAAAAACAACCCAGGAAACTGATGAAATCATGAATACTCACAAGAACAAAACGGGATGAAGAGTAAAAAGGTGCAAATTAAAATACAAGGCAAACACAAGCTAGTGCTCTGGTGGACCTTTCAGCCACCAGGCTGATTTTAAATACTTCACAGCCCTCATTCTGGACAGATGATATTTCAGATGTCCTTATGACTGAAAATAAAAAAATTTCAAGGAGAGGGAATGTCTGGCAAGTTTTGCTGCCAAGTCTTCCACTTTAATCAAGTAAAAAGGTGGAAAAAATTGCTATAATAACCAAGAGCAGGCAGCAATGTCACAAGAAGTGAGCTAAAATAGTAGTTTTAGTTCTAAAATACTTACAGACTAGATATTAACCAGGAACAGAAGAAGGACATGTCATACATCCTTACTATGTAAAGATTTTTCAAACTATAACCCAGATATCAAATTCAAATCACATTTTTAAAGGAAAATTAAATTTAAATCTCATAAAATATTAAACATGTAATTAAACAAAGTGAAAAATGTGTTTTTCACAGGGTTATGTATCTCTATTATTCTAACACCCTGACTGCTTACTCTTCATGTGTTCATTTTAGTAAAAGCAATGATTTGATTGAAGCTGTGCATCAATACAATACCGGAAAAGCAACAATGCCCCAATTTTAACTTTCATTCTTACCTGCATTACAGATGAAAAGGCTTTCTTTTCTCCCACAGTCTCTAGTGCTTTGTAGGTTGCACGCAAGTAAAGAAGTTTAACTTCATCTTTAGTGGATGAGCTAAATTTGCTAAAAATCCATTTAAAGATCTTCTCAGCCTCGTAGCTCAAAGAAGCACAAAGAAGGCCAAGACAGCAAGCTCCCTCTTGTCTCAGTTCTTGAAGCAATTTGCTACTGTATTTATACAAAAAAAATTTATTTAAGCTTTCAGAGGGTAAAATCAGTTAGACCTTTTACACAGTGAACAAGTACAAGAAAACATCTTGAACATATTCATTAAAAAAGTTTTGCACAAGCAATCTTTTCTAAAGCAAAAAAAAGCATGTATATATGAAGCTATTGTATTCCTTCCAATAAAAGCTGCACCTGCCATTTAGATGAGTTATATAAAAATGAATAATATGAAATGGATTTCCACTAAACAAGTCTATATAAATATGGAAATACTACAGTTAGATTGGCAAAACTATTTTAGATCTGCCATCTGATGAACAAATCTCCCCTTGTAAACAGACAGCTGACTTTAGACACAATAATATATAGCAGGGGTAAAGTTCAGGACCTGGCTCTCTCAGACACCACCTCCCATGCTCCACTTGCAAGAGATTCTATCCGCTCATGTGCTCTTCTGGCAACCCTACAAAATGACCTTATTATTGCCTATGGCAATGCACTCTTAATGGGTGATCCTCCAGAACTCACTCCCTCTCACACTACATGAGAACTTATGTCCGGCCATTTTCTAGAAACCATGTAAAACAGTTTTCATTTAGCTTTTAGTTGGATTGTGTTTCTTTGCTTGTATGAAGTTTGTCTATTGGCCAATGGGGAGGCTTAAGAAAATACTAGTTTCTTTCTTTCTTTCTTTCTTTCATGTCTAACATTAATATTCATTTTATTTTAATTTAAGTTATAGCATATATGTACCAAGGTTGCATTTGGCACAAAACTTCTGTAATCTGTACGCTCCTATCATTAGATATTCAAATGAGTAAATCTTGGGTTCTCTTGTTCCCCAATCCCCCGAGGATAATTTACTTCCTTTACATTATAATAAAGCTCCAATATTCTATGTATAACATTTAAAAACTTGAAGAGTCTAACTATTTAATTCAGCCAGCAGAAAACTCAGCAAAATAAAACTGACAGATTCAGAAGCTACTGTAGTGAAAATGAGCTTTCAGGTTAAGTTAAAAAATGCTAATGCTTAAGGTATGAATTATTTGCATTATTTAGGAACCTAGGAATTACGTACAATACGAGATCAAATAAGCAGTCTGTGTAGATCAATATCCTGTTTAGCAGTTGCATTAGATATTTCAAAGAAGGATGCCAAAAACCCCATAGCAGACAATGATGGAATAACCTGCTCACAAAAGAAGCTTCTTTCTAACCCTTGTCACTTAGTGGGTTTGCTTATGTCCAGCAACATGAAGGGTGGGTGGGTGGGGCTGGGGGTGTGTGTGTCTTCTAAAAAGGTATTTCGAGTCTAATGCAGTTATGGATGTTCTTATTTACCCATACAAATGAATCATTCTCTTTTGAGTGCTACTTAAATTCTTAGCCCCAATGATTTCTAGCTGCATTTAGTTCCAAAGGTTAGTTATGTGTTGTGTAAAATTTTACTTCCTTGTAACCATAGTTAACGTCCCCTTCATTATATGTATAGCGACAGAGACAAGAGGTGGATTTGGGTGTCTGTAGAAATTTTGGAAAAAAGCTACTATATAAACAAAGGAGTAGGAAACTATTATGGAGAGATGCAAATTGAAGATAGATATAATATCAAACAGCTTTTAAAAGACAAGCTAAAGTTAATTTTTTTTTTAATTTTGTAGAATTTGTTCATATTGAAAGATCGCCTGAATTTGAAACAAACAAACAAACAAAAAAATGTCAACTGAAGGATTATTTTAAAAACCTCACACTGAACAGGGATATTAGTGACTTTTACTAAACAGTGGCCAGCTCAATACACATCATGAAACAGGACCAGTAGCTTTGTGAAAGTATCCTTGGCAACTTGACACGATTAGAAAATTGATCGTAATACAATACATATAATGTATCATGTTGAATGAAAGCCAAGAGAGGCTTTCTGCTGCAGTGACCACCAAATAAAAGTTTGTCAAAATACCTATGGCTACTAATGAGCATTTATACTAATTTTACATACTAATCTACATTTTAATTATAGCAACTGAGAATAAACAAGTGTCAATGATGTTATACAACCTTTCAGTTAGAGATATCATAACCCCTTGCAAATAACAATCACTTTTCTACATGAAAATTCTGTACATGTTATTGTTAAAAGTAGCATCTAAGATTTAAAAAAAAAAGTAAACACCTCAGAAATATAAGGCATGTGTCATTTTTGCACTTGAGCAATGTGGGTGGAATTTTCTGACATGCCTAAGAGTTGGAACCCCAACTCCCTTAAGCATATTTTTAAAATCCCACCCTACTCATATAACTTGTCATGCCTATGAAGTATGACTTCATAGACAGTTGGAGAAAAATGTCTTTTTGCACTGTGTTTACTTTGTGAAACTGACTCTACATACTTCCAACAGTCAGTTTCACCCTTGCCCCTAACACAGGAGCAGAAAAGCACTTAAAAATGTTTAAAAGGATTTTTTATTTTAAGTCAGGGCACAATATTTGAAAAGGTGCTCTATAAGAAAATGGACGTTTTATCATTTAGTCAATTTGCAAAAATTCAAGTGGACAGTTTCCCTTTAAAACTTTTGGACTGCTTCATTTTTCTAGCTTATTGCGGCTTACCTTTCATTAAGCACATCATGTATGGCAGTCAGGATATTATCCAGTTGTTTAACTAGTACCTGCAATAATTAAAGGATATACACTTAAAACTGTCACAATTGCTACTGCAATAAAGATCCTTCCTACACTCACATTAAAACATTATTAGCAATAGTGGACTGCTATTATATCTTCCTTGATCATCATTCACTGCTATGAATTATTTTAAATAGATTTGTAATACTGTGCTACAGATTATTTTTCATACCTATCTGCACTTGCTAGGAAAGCTTACTAACATACCGCAATTAAGCCTAAATGCAGTTCTCACTAATACTGTTGCATCACAAACATGAAGAGAGCCTTATCTCCAGTACAGTAGAACTTTAGAGTTACAAACACCAGAATTACAAATTGACCAGTCAACCAGACACCTCATTTGGAACCGGAAGTACACAATCACGCAGCAGCAGAGACCAAAAAATCCAAAAACACAGTACAGTATTGTGTTCAACATAAACTACTTAAAGAAAAAAAAAAAAAAAAAGGGAAAGCAGCATTTTTCTTCTGCATAGTAAAATTTCAAAACTGTATTAAGTCAATGTTCAGTTGTAAACTTTTAAAAGAACCACCATAACGTTTTGTTCAGAGTTACGAACATTTCGAACAACCTCCATTCCTGAGGTGTTCGTAACTCTGAGGTTCTACTGTAATGTCTTCAACAGGTACACACTTTTGTGTTGACCATCAGGTATATCAGCAGAATAACTCTTTAACTGATGGAGTTAAGGCTGTGGGGTATTAAAAACAAAAAACATGTTTTGTTAGGTGATCCTAACTTTGGAAAACAGTAACATCTCTTATTCTGCAAAGGTAATTATTGCTGAAGCTAGAGGAATAGTTATTTGCATGGTGTATACTGCAGTGCATAGTCAAACAAAAATACATTAATTGCAGTAGTATTAGGCACTATGTAGCAAAAAACATGACATGTTTTCAAAATGAATTCTCCTACTTTTATGTTTGCTTCATTTATAAAACACGTTTACCTTCTAATGTGCTTTGGGGGAAAAAGTGTGTGGCCACTTCAAAAATCTTACATTCTGATAAATACTGATCCACTTTAGAAAACAATGGCAAAATAAGAGGGTCTGTGTGCTTGACTCCCTCAGAATTCCATGGTGTCATTGTAAAGGATCCCCAACTTGTTTTATTTCTGGGAAAGAAAGTATGAAAAGGTACAGGATACCATGGAACAAGGAGGGGGGAGTCTTATGCAGGCTTTGCGAGACAGAATGCAAAAACAGTGGTGGCATCTAATGCTTACAAACATTTTGGGCTTGTCTACACTATGCAGCTTTTAGCGACAAGGCTGTATCGACACAGCCTTGTCGCTAAAAGTCAGCGTGTGTGTGAACCCTGTCAGTATTTTGTCGGCACTTATGCCAACAAAATACTTCCAGCCCTGCGAGCAGCATTAGCTTTGACGGCAGGACAAAGCCGCGTTCACACTGCCACTTGCATTGGCAAAACTTGTGTCTTTCGCAGGGGCAGGGAGCAGCTTTTTAAAGTACCCTTGAAAGACAAAAGTTTTGTCAACAACATCGCAGTGTAGACAAGCCCTACAGGCTCACTAAAAATCTTTGTCTTGAGTATGTTTTAAAGTTTTGGCTCAAGATTACGTCAGGAACATTATCTGCTCATAACTAAACATTTTAGTCATGAAAAGTGTAGTTCCTGGAATTGTCTAAGTTAAAGAAAATATTTCCTTTATAAAAATATTAATGGTTTGACACTGTTGAGAGGCTTTGACAGAGTTCTGATAGGTAACGTGTGAAAAATATGATACTTAGTGTCCTAATTGTTTGTAGGTCTACTCTAAAACTTTCTTCACTGTTGAGTTAAGGACAAGTTAGATGGCCATTGCCACTACGTTCTGAGAAATACAGCTGCAAGTCTACTGTATCTTCCCTAGTGTTATGAAAAGTCTAAATTAAAAAGATTATGAAAAACTGAGGTTGGATTGAGGATGGAGAAGGGCTTGGGGGAAGAGGTTGACAAATAATGGGAGCCTGAGCTAAGGTCCTACAAGTAAAATGATATGAAGAGATTTTTAGCAAGTGCTCATAATTTCAGCTAGGCTAACCCTTAATTTTGAAGTCCTGTCGTCATGCTAGCATACCAAAATGACAGTGCTCTCAACTGTCCCATTTTGAGGAATCTTAACTTCTCCCACATTAAAAAACAAAACACTTATACTCCACCCCAAAATAAACAACATGAAGTGCTCAGATGCCCATCAGTATTTTTTTCCTGAGCATACTTGTGAAAAATCCCAAGGCCATTGGAGAGCTTGAGAGAGATAACTAAGCCTAAAACATGAAAGATCCACAAGGGGTAGGGGGTGGAATAGACCTATGTTAGATTCCAAAAAGATGTTTATAAATACATGTGAACTAAAATTCACATGTAAAAGTAGTCTGGCCTCCCAGCTACTTATGTTTAATTTTTATTCCAATCAGCAGCAGATAAGACTTTTTATGAGTAATGGGTTCCTTCAGAAGTTTTAACAGCACTGTGGCTATGAAAAGCATAAAACAGGCATGCACTTCACTGGGAGTATTCTTATGCCTTAGTCTTTCAAAAAAAAATTTTTATATATTATATATCAGATCCTCTCACATGTCTGACAGATAATAGGAATCCTTTTTTGATATATACATTTTCTGGTATTTAATTATCAAGACCCAACAAGATTTATTCAATAAAAAAAAAAAAAAAAAAAAAAAAAGATACTCAATATGATGCAGAAATCAATACCACACTGATTTTCAGAAGGAAACTTTACAGTTACAGTTAAATAAGCTAAAGGAGAGTAACTGATGTAGGTCTCATTTGCATGAGAAAAGTGCACTGGTTTAAACTTTAAAAGGGAAAAACATTTATATGATCTTCAAAAGAAGCTTCTGATGTTGATAGCAAGACTGCTGAACTCAGCATCAATTGCTGCAGAACAGGAGATTTGTAAATATCCCATGTAGATGTTTTATCTGCAATAGATTCATTTTCTCGCCAATATGTAAATACTGACAAATTTGCTCTTTGCTTCTCACATCTCAGGTCTATAATGCCAAATCTTTGTAAATTGCAGAATGGGATTAGAAGACTCTTATTGTGTCTAACAGTGATTCAGAGGAGGTAAAACACTTTCTTCCAGAACAAGGAAACCAGAATTTTTTTGAGGTGTATACTGTCTACTGAATCAAGACTGCCTTCTCCAAAAAACAGTAATATTTCTGTTGTGGCCAGACTGGATGCCTTCATAGTAGCAAATTTGTACTTAGAGGAGACAAATGCAATATCTTCTCTGTTTTGGTTCAGTTTTAAAATACTAGATGGGCTCACAAAGCTTTGACTTCCAACTTGCAAACTGGACTATTGCTAAGATATCAATTAACAACTTCAGTGCAGTCTCATATAGAGGCCTGCAGCCAGGGTTTCATTGTGAGGACTGCCTTCCATGCCTTCTTGCAGCCTAAGGTCACTCAACAGGCAAGCTTGCCTCAATTTCCCTACTGCAAGGGGCCTTACATAACACCCCTTCTAGGATCTAATTTATTGGCATGAAACGCAAAACTATTCTCAGTCCTGGGACTTCTCGTCTCCCCCCAGCTCTTCCCTGTTTTGGCAAGCCACTCTCAGCCCTACCCTCCTCCCATGGAATCTGCTCTGCCTGGCCATCAGCCTTGTTCTCTGTCTTCCAGGCCCAAACCCTTCTGCTTGGACAAAGGTCTCCTGTGCCCAACCAGCTCTTCTGCAGTCTCTGTCACAGCTTCTTCCGGTTCTCTATCCCTGACTATCCCCTCTCTCTGCAGCTTCTTGCTGCTCTTATAGGGGACTAACCTGATCCCTGCTAAGGTGTGCCTACTTACCTAAGATTGGCTTGCCCCAGGCCTCTCACCTTTAAAAGGTGCAAGCTATCCTGTTACATAGGGTCAAGGATGAAGAAAGTCAGGGGACTGCAGGCGGAACCAAAGCTATTTTGCCACAATCTTTCCTATTTGGGCAAAGATATAAGACGGCTATAGCAAAATTAACTCCATGTGGAGCCCTCTTATTACCTTGCCCCTTTTAACTGGCTTTAAGTCTAGTTTGCAACACAGAGACTGCCCTTTAATCATTAAATATCAATCCAATCCTGGTAATGAACAGGATTCAGATTTACTATATTATACAGTTAACTATGAGATTTTGCTAACTTGGCAGTGATCCCTGGGCAGGAGTAGAAGATTCATGCTTCAGTGGTTCTATTTTGCCCTTCAGAGAGATCTGAGAGGTTGGTGTTGAGGAAATGTTCATTTTTCTGAAATAATCTATCATGCAGGTTTCATAAGATTCTAATCACCCATCCCTGTTCAACAGCTGGGAAGCTACTGGTGAGACAATGATATTTGCATCAAGCTAGCTCATAATTAAAGTGGGGATGGATGGGGAGCTTCTGGTTCCCCAAGACCATTGTAGGAAGTTCTTCCCCCTTCCCTCCCTGTCCATCTGTATTTTCTAGAAAATTGCATTTCCCTCAGACGTGAACCTTGTCACAGTAATCCATGATTTATAGATGTATTCAATTTTCATTGAAAATATTCAAGTTAATTATAATTTTGAATATAAGAAAACAATTTAAATGCAAGTAAAAATGCACTTAGTGCATTAAGAAAACATTTCCAGGAGCAGTCAAAAGAAAAAGAACAGACTGACTGTTGTTCAATGGATGTCATATTTACATCTTGGGCTCACACATATTTTGTGGTTTTGCTTCGAGGCAAACGTCTTAAGTAATCAGGCTATAAATCATTTCCTGAACGCTACAGAAAGGGCACATGGCCCAGAAATGTTTATCCTTAAAAAAAAAAAAAAAAATGCATTAACCCAGCCTCACACTTCAATAGTAAAACTTCTATAAAATTGATTTAGAAAATGAACAAACATATTATACATTTTAATGATACATGGAACAGCATGTTAACATTACTAACCAGTTTGTTTTCTGGTTGCTGAATAAATTCTTTCAACTGCTTTACAGTAGCCAGTCTTCGGTCTCTGTCGTCTTCCCGAGTAATCCTCCGAAGAAGATTTGACAGTCGAGACTCGTCAGAATAAGACAACGATCGCTCTGAAAAATAATATTTTATTCTCTATAATATATGTGGTGCATCAGTATTTACTAAAAAAGCTGAACTTAAACTCATGGGTATATTTTAATAGCATAGCCATTCCTTGAGAAAAAACAAAACCCAGTTTTATTTTTGTTTTTACCTTAGTCTTCAAATTTAAAAAAAATGAAATAGGAAAATAGGTTCAGATACCTGAAAATTTCTTCTCTTCTGGCAAATAGGAAACACCCTATAATGTCTCTTCTGTCTCCTTGTTGCTCTGAGGCAGAACAAAACCTTTGGCTACAGCATTAGGCTAACCCTGCCTGTTGAAGAGCCTATCAGTGCAAGAACTTCAAAACTGAAATAAATTTAAATTTTACGATGGATTAACAATAAGAACAGATTAACTATTTTGTTTTATAAGTAGAAGACCCTGCTGCAGAGGCAGGAAAACAGAGCTGTTCAAAACAGAATACCTTTACTATAATTATGTCTCCTCTTCTTATAGACTCACTAATCCTATTCGCCCTAACTATTAAGAGAAAGTTTTCAGGTGAATATAATTTTCCTAATCTCCAGTATATTCAGGTCCAAATGAAATTTTAGCAGCTGGTGTCCCAAGCAGGAGCGATTTTAACTGGAATGGAATGATAATACATTTTCAGAAATTCAGGACAGCAGAACACAGATTTGACATTCCTTTTTTATTAGTTTTCATAAGGAAACAAAAAAAATACAAAAACTAAATAATTTACAGCTTGTGTATGTTACGAAATACCACCCATTTCACAGGCAATTCAATAAAATTATGCAATTTTACAGCTTGTCAAAGCTGCAAGACTAGATAATACAAAAATAAAACAATATTACACAGAGACAACATGTTAGGGTTGGGGTAACAATAAAAATACACAAAGTCAAAAAAGGGAAGGAGAAAACTGGGGGGATGAAGGGAGAGAAAAAAAAGCAGAGGGGTCAGATGGAATGGAAGTCTGTATTCCTTGAGCTGTCTGCATTCTTTATCCAAATGTATCAAGAAACAGGGTCCAAATTTCTTCCAATTCATATAAGTGCTCTCTACATTGGTAAGATATTCTCTCTTTCGCTGCTCACTCAGACAGGTCCGAATACCACTGCTCTATTCTGGGCATAAGCCTACTCCATTTTTTTGTAATATCATGAGCTTCACAATTATGGCAACCCTCAAGAATCAAAGTCTTGTGGTGGAGTTAAACCTAGCACAGTAGGTACATAACCTAGGAAATAATTTTAAGCTGAGGTCTGGTTGTAGAAGCATAGTACCAATATCACTTGCGTCCACCTCTTTCCACAACTGCCTGACTGTTGGACAGTCCCATAGCATGCAGAAGGGTTCCTTTTTCTCTATTACAGCATCAACATACACCAGAGGACAAGGCCCCCCATCTTGCAAAACCTCCGTGGAGTCCAATACATTTTGAATAGAACTTTTGCTGTATATCAGGCATAGTCTGAGATCCACAGAAGCATTTTTAACATTCTCCAATATGCTCTGCCACGGAGATTCTTTTAAGAGCTGTGATAACTCATGTTCCTATGCTTACACAAAGAACTCCAGACTAAAGGAGTTCTTCATTTGTAAAGCATATATAGCAGACATGGACTTGGGGAGTTTGAGGCATTTCCAAGGTTTCCTGTAGCGCTGGGGCCTCTTGCAGGCCTAGGGCATCCACACCCTAGGAAAGATTAGCAACGGTTTTCGTTTTAAGTACTGTCACTCCACTGAGGGTGGCAGGTCATATTGTTGTTTTAATGTTCGAAGAGAGACAAATACAGAATTTTAATCTGTAAAATAGGCATCATATTTATTTGTTCCATCCTCTCTACGTCAAGCTCTTCTGGGCAGGGACTGTTTATAATATATGTCTACGTACAGAACAACGAGGCCCTGATCTCAGTCGGGGCTTCTTTTGTGCCACAGTAATATAAAATAAAAGTTAACAAGTTACTACTACATGCAAAACTTTCCGTCCAAATGTTGTGTTGAGTATGGACTCCACATAAGTTTTCTATTGTTTAGTGAGTGATCGATCTATTTACTACCTGACCAGTACCTTCATTTGAGATGTACCATCCCATGGTCCAGAAGGTTATTACTGATAGGTGAGTTGGAGCCCTAAATAAGATGGTAACCTACTAGGCTTCAGGAATCTTGAGGACTCTGCAGTTGTCTAAAATTTGTCAGATTTATTTTACATGGAGAGAATCTTACCAAATGACGTCAGAATTACTTCAGAACTATGAAAAGTTTGGTTTACTTTGGAAATAGAATCTATGTTTGGTACCCGTTTATCTAAGTAGAACATACAGAAGTGAGTTTCCCAGAGATCCCTCACTACAAATCAGGTCATGAGGAAGTGAAGAGACTCTGATAAATAAAACGTACAGTGAAACTTTAGGGAAACCTAAATCAATTTTCAGAAAATACTTTTAATATCAGATAAAAGAATTGAGGTGAATGAACTGCTCATCTATCAGAAGTAATAGAGAGTCTGCTTTCAGCTATATCTTGACATCTGGAGGTAAGGAAAATCATAGTCTTATTACTATGAGGACAAACAAGGATAGAGGAAACATGCACTCTACATGGATTCATCTTTATCCATATCATAGTGGTGAAAATCCCAACTTGTACAATCTTATGTGAATGATGAGTGATTTGTCTGATCTTGTTCTAGTGTTTGAACACCAACTGGCATGCATAGACTTTATTCATAATTCTCTCTTTGATGAGAAAGGCATGTCAACACTGGGGAAAAAAGAATAATTAGATGACCTAAACAACCGGTCAGCTAACTTCTACCTGGTAGGATCTTGATATGGCATTAATTCCCATGCTAGCAAATTCTTCCTGTGTGGAACAAACAGATTATTTCCCAGAGACTTGTTGATCCCCAAATACATGGTATCCTACATCAGGAGAAAGACTATTGCTCTTCTTCTTCTGATCTTCAATAGGATCTCTGGTTCTGAAGAAAAAAGTAATCGTGGACAGGAGTTCCCTTGGTCCTAACTGTGAGTGCCTACTGCTCCATGTTTTGGTCTAGGGCATAAAAATACAAAAAGAAGAATTGTAGTTTTGCTTGGAAGCCCTTAGGTCTGACTAAAGCCGACCAATATTACTACTAATACCAAGACAGGAGGTAGCAACTCCAATCCATAAATTCATCTGTTCTTTGCTTAGCCAGCCAACTGTGATGGTGTTCTCTTGAATGGAGGGGTTCAGATGGATAGTAGTTTTTCTTCCTCTGTTTATAGGAGAATATAGGACTCCTTCTGGAAGATTGGTTGACTAGATTTTCCCTGCTGTTTAAAGAGATATGGAGCATGAGAAAGATTATGGTTAGTCATCACTGACTACTAGATCAATGGTTTGAGACCATTGTGGATTGTCACTCTTTTTGTTCTGGTAAATATTAATTCGTTATTTCACCCTAGGAGACCATGCTCCTTGTACTATTCTGATTGGCAAAGGTGCTTCCCAACCTTCCAAACAGGTATCAATTGTTGTAACTGTCCTGCCTGGTTTAAAAAAAAAAAAAAAATTAAAAGACATTTGAGAATCTGTTTCTCATCGGCCATTAATTCAGAGTCTTAAACCTTTGAGGAAGTTTGACCTTACAGGTGATTGGGCATCTTTATGAAAAGGAAATGGCAAGGAAAACTTGATGCAGTCTAATGTACATCTTGTTTCTGGCCAGCATGTCTATACATCCCCAAAAGCTCAAAGAATTTCACAAAGGCCTATGGAGAACATGTTACTTCCTCATTGTAATTTCTTCCTTGGAACTGAGCACAATGTATTCAACCTTACTGATTACTATAGCCATGTAGATGGAATTCATTTTCCTTTTCTCTTGGCTTATCTGGAAGGCATGCTCTTAAGAAATGGGATAGCACACCATACATCCAGTGAGGAGTGTTGAAGAAACCAAAGTCAGCCCCTGGTGTTCATAAGGCAAGAGCTGGAATTTCTTCCATGAAGTTACCACCCTAGGAACTGGAATCCCTGCTACAAGGAGATCACTCTAATTTGAGAAGCCTTTGGCTGCTGGACTGATTTGGCAGCTGCTCTGCAAAGATTACCTGCCAACGTTCCATACATGGCTGAGCTATAGAGATAGAAGAGCAGGGTGCAAAGGCACTGCAGTGACTCATCTGAAAACAGAAAATCACCAATCTCTGACCCACTGTGGAAGAAAGGAGAGGAACAGGATGAGTAGTTTTCCCCTAAGTTTTCTTTTGCCTTGTCAGCCAATTTCTGTAGCATTCAGAGCAACAGGTCACCAGAGCCTTAGAGAGAAACTACTTTTCTGAAACGCACTCTGTACTAGTTATACTATAGCTAGGTGCAAAATCAGATAGCAATAAGAATATAAGTACTCTTTAGTAAGTAATTTAGAAATTTCTTGAATAAGGCGGTGCTTAACCTGCACAGAGGGATTTCTATCACCAATTGCAGCTCTGGAGGTAGAGCAAACTGGCAGGTTCTTCAGTTTTAACTTGTAGATCTAAAGTTAACAGAAATAACTAACCCTGTAGTAGTTAAATCTTCATCTCTTGACTTCCTGGTGTCATCTTCTGTGTGTCTATCCTTTTGTTTGTAATCTCTTTAGAGCAAGAACCTTACATTTCTCAATTAAAATGCAGCTGTGCTGTTTTATATACAAAAAGAAACTACAATATGAAACTAAAAAAATAAAAGACAGTTTACTGGTATAGACAGATGTACTTCATTTCGCCATGAAAAAGTCTTCCAGTTTATGATTCTGTTAAAAACAGCTTTTTTTGATTTGATTAATAAATGAAACATTGATCTTTATTACATAATAAACGTGGAGACTGGCAGTTAGTTGAGCCTAAATCATAGGCTGAAAACCAAGTCAGAAGGTCAAAATGAACATCCAGCAGCATGAATGAAGTTGTGCAAAACAATGCACTAAACACAGGACATCTGCAAAAGACTTTGTTTGCAAAATAGGGAAGTTTCTGCAACATGCTAATTACCCCTCATACTAAGACAACCTCCATATTTAAACAACTGTAAAGAAACCACATTCAGATCATGGCAACAAAGAAATTAAAAATTAAATCCTACTGCAACAAAATTATTCTATATGTCAAAGGAGACCACCAAGTTTCAACATAACTTGCTAAGAAACGACATCACCCATTACATTAGTGAACGCTCCTCAACTTAAAAGATGCCCTCAAACTGCTGAGTCCAAAGACAGATGAAATATGAACAGATGTGTACTAGTCACAGATGACTACTTTTAAATTTCATTCTTCAAAGACTGTCGTTTTTGCACTTTAAGAAGCAAATTAGAGATGTGGCTAGCTCAAAGGAATATTAAGAATTAAGAATATTCTGCTAATACTGAAAAATATTCTCTCCTCTCACCCCCAAATTCTATTACTAGAGACATGAGACTTAAAACAGGGATAGCTATTAGTCATTCATCTACTTCACCTGCTTATGGCTCATTTGAAGAGATCAGAAAGACATGACATTCTTGTTGTTGAGAAACTAGATTGGGACTCAGGAGGTCTAGGTTTAATTCCTGGCTCTGCCACAAAATCTTTATTTGAATAAGTCAGTCTGTGTGGCAGTTTTCTGATCTGTAAAATGGAGATAATATTCTTCTCTCACAGCCTTTGTCTGTCTTGCCTAAAGTAGACTGAGCTATCTGGCACAAGGACTGTCTGTTACTATTCGTTTATAAATTGCATAGCACAGTCAATTTTGGTGGAGGCCTTTAGGGCAGGAGTGGGCAAATTTTTTGGCCTGACGGCCACATCGAGATTCCAAAACTGTATGGAGGGCCAAGTAGGAAAGGCTGTGCCTCCCCAAAAAGCCTAGCCCCCACCTCCTATCTGCCCCCTCCCACTTTCTGCCCCAAGTGCCCCCCTCAGAATCCCTGAGCCATCTAACCCCCCCCCATCTCCTTGTCCCCTGCCCCCTCCCAGGACCCCCCGCCCCTAACCGCCCCCCGGGAGCCCACCCCCATCCAACCGCCCCCCACCCCGCTCCCTGTCCCCTGACCGCCCCCCAGGACCTTCTAGCAGCCATGCCGCTTGGCCGGAGCCAGCCATGCCACTGCGCGGCCTGGCAGGAGCTCGCAGCCCCCACTGCCCAGAGCACTGGCGGCACAGCGAGCTGAGGCCGCAGGGGAGGAGGGACAGCAGGGGAGGAGCCGGGGGCTAGCCTCCGCAGCCAGGAGCTCAAGGACTGGGCAGGACAGGACAGTCCCGCGGACCGGATGTGGCCCGCAAGCCGTAATTTGCCCGCCTCTGTTTTGGAACTACTAATTAATTATAACAATCAGCTGTTGTTGGAATAATTAAGTAACACAACTGTAGTTAGTGTTTATGACTTCATTTAGTCATAAAACAAATCCTATTTTCATGCAAACGCAGTTCGAATTAAACCATCATAAAAAATAAGGCTGAAGATCTGTTCAACTTCACGTAGGAAGTCTCTGATGCAGCAGAGCCCATGACTGATTCCCATCTTGCTCTTATCACTAAGTAGACCACGCTCCTCACTTTAGAAGATAAATTGAGTTGTCAAATTAGAGAGTCATATTTTGATGTTCTCTTTTTCCCATGACACAATATAGCCAAAACATGTGTTTTTAAATTGTGCATTTTTTCCCAAATATTTTTCATCCACAGTCAACCTATCTTTGGAGGTTTACAATTTTAGACTTCAAAATAATTGAAAAATATGTACACAATGCCTAGTCAAAAAACTTCTGCTCCTTTCATTCATTGAATATATGACAGAGGTTGGCCAAAAAAATTTTTTTATTGTTATTCTTCCTGTAAACACATAGCATTCTTACCCTGTGATTTCCTCATGTCTTTTGTGGCTAAAGCACGATTTCCATGCTGAACACTGGTAAAATCAGGGTTGGTCACATTGTTAACTCTCAGCTCTTGCCCCACCGACTTCCGACCATAAGTATTTTCCCCAGATCCTCCATTGACATTGTAGCCACCTGGGAAAAAATTGGTTTGAATTCAGAATGTTATTGCCTTGTCTATTTAGTAGCACGTTATACCTATGTAATAAAAAGTGTTTCAATTTTATTCATAATTAAAACTGGAAGCCTTTTAATTATTTTAATTTGTTATTTGGCTTGATTTTAGACTTTCATATGCAAAAGTGTTTGTTTAGGCCCGTTGAGTTTCTGGGTCCCTTGTTCAGATTAAAGAGACACTATCAATTTGATTTTTTTTTTTAACTCTAATTTCAAAGAGTTCGATTTTCAAAATAATACATATTTGATTTTTTTTAAATCCCTTTAAAAGATTAAGGGTGTTTTGCTCTTATTTATACTTAGAGAGGTCTTCTGGGTGGGCTTAGGGCCCACCCATCCTCTATGCACATGCCCACCTGTTCCTTGCTGCCTGCTTATTTCCAATTCCAGATCTGCTGCTGCTATTAACAGGTAAACATTATCTTGTACACTCTGGGAAACGGTGAAAAAAACTGAGAGGAAGTTCTCTAGTTTCAGTTATAAAGATGTTAGGGGTCATTTGTAACAATAGCCAGTAAAAAAATTCCAGGTAAAAATGCAATTTTTCAAATTGACAATGTCCCTTTTAAGCATGTGTCAACAAATATCCTCACTCACACATGGTGTACTAACAAGTCTATTATTTGGAAAAACCTTTTTAAATATGAAACAGTCTATTCCGGGGTTCTCAAATTGGGGGTCATGACCCCTCAGGGGGTCACAAGGTAATGTGGGGGTCGCAAGGTGTCAGCCTCCACCCCCAAACACAGCTTCACATCCAGCATTTATAACAGCATTAAACATTTTTTTAAGTGTTTTTAATTTGTAAGGGGGGGCGGTCGCACTCAGAGGCTTACTTGTGAAGGGGGTCACCAACAAAAATTTGAGAACCACTGGTCCATTCTAAGTGCACAATGTATGCTTAAACTGGGAACACTTCCACTAACAGTAAAATACAATCTAAAATGTTGTCATTGCCTTAAATTCTAAAACCCTTTTTGACATATTTTTCCCTAATGGATCATGTTCCTTAAAAGGCTGCACATTTCTAGGCTATACAAGCCCTGGAAGTTAATTAGATGCTGATTCACTATTGACCAGCCAAACCAGAAGAAAGGATGGTCTCTTGTACATGACCTTCCCAATGTCCTGCAGCACCTCTTCATAGTACTGCACAGCCCAGTGGTGTTCATACTATCCTATAGTAACAGCCAAATGTCACTGCCATTCTGAAAGAACCAGTTCTCTGAGAATTTACATAGTGAATAGAAGAAACCATCTGTTCCATCATGTTTGCTGCAGCACTTTGTGTGCTGGACTTCCCTCTGCCCATCTTTCCATAGGATTGCCAATTTGTACATGGCAAAGAATAGTCTATTGGGCCTTCACAATCCTTTGGCTAACTGGCAAGAACTCAAACTCTAAACTCAAACATGGAAAGAAAGTTTCAAGCCATGCAGGCAGCCTTTTAAAATTTCTTCCCTACCTGACCCCTACAGATAGCCAGGGAAGAACTCATCTTGTGTCAAAAATATCTAGATCACCAGTGGTCGCTAGGCCCTCTCTCAGCAACACCACTTCCAAAAGCCAAATCGCCTCACAATACAAGGAAGATGAAAAAGAAATATGACTATTATGTAGACCAGGCCTGCACAACTCGTAAAGCGGCGAAGGCCATATTACTCCAAAGAAAATAGCTGAGGGCCGAAACACACCGGCCCCGCGGAAACACCCTCCCCCCCAGCGCCACCTGGCCCCGCGGAAACAACCCCTCCTTCCTCAGCACCACCCCACGGCTCCCCCCACCCCAGCTCACCTCTGCTCTGCCTCTGAACACTCTGTCCCGCTTCTCCCTCCCCCCCCCCCCCGCTTCCAGCGAATGAGCTGTTCGCGCGGGAAGCCTGGGAGGGCAGAGAAGCAAGCGGCAGCTTCGTGCTCAAGCCCAGGGAGGCGGAGACGGAGCGGAGATGAGCTGGGGTGGGGGGAGCTGCCCGCACCACAGCAGGTAACCTGGGGGGGAGGGGCGCAAAGGGGAACCGCTCCCCGCCCCAGCTCACCTCCGCTCCGCCTCCCGGGGCCTGAGCGTGAAGCCGCCGCTTGCTTCTCAGCCCTCCCAGGCTTCCTGCGCAAACAGCTGATTCACAGGAAATGGGGGGAATGCAAGCTCAGCCTGACCCAGTGCTCCAGGCACTGCGCGGTGGCGGCATGGTCCGGCTCCAGCCGAGCGGCGCAGCTGTAGCGCCGCCAGCCACCTCCAGGCAGCGCAATAAGGGAGCAGGGAGGGGGTGTTGGATAGAGGGCATGGGAGTTCAGAGGGGGGGGGGATAGATAGGGGTCGGGGCGGTCAGAGGGCAGGGAACAGGGGGATTGAATGGGGGCAAGGGTCCTGGGGGCAGTCAGGAAGGAGCAGGGGTTGGATGGGGCGGTGGGAGGCAGTCAGGGGCAGGGGTTCCAAGGGTGGTCAGGGGACAGGGAGAAGGGGTGGTTGGATGGGGCGGCGGGGGGCAGTCAGGGGACAGGGAAGGGGGGTGGATGGGGCAGAGGTCCCAGGGAGGGTATCAAGGAACGCGGGGAGTTGGATGGGGCAGGAGTCCCGGGGGGGGTGGGCCAAAAAGCGCTCAGGACTGGGGCGGTGGCTGAGCCCCGTGTCCCGCTGGGGGGGGGGAGGGAGAGGGTTCTGTGCCCGTGTCCTGCTGGGGGGGGGGGGGAGGCGCAACGGCGCACGAGGGCTCCATCCCCGTGTCCCGCTTGGGGCGGGGGTGCACGAGGGCACAAAAATATTCTTGCGTCGGGTCGGGGGGGGGGGGGGGCCTGGAAGTCCTGCCCCCGCAGCTCTGATTGGCCTGGACTCAGCCGCGCGCATTGCTGGCTCCTGTCGGTGGGCGGGCACACCACCGGGAGCTGCCCCAGCAAGCACCGCCACGCCAACCTCGGGACTTTGGCGGTGATGGTGAGCGAGCGGTTAAAGGGCGTCCCGACCAATGTGCGATTGGGACGCAAGACAAATGTGTGCATGGGGTTTAGAATCCCCCTGCGGGCCACACAGTGAGCCCCCATGGGCCACATGCGGCCCGCGGGCCGTATGTTGCACAGGCCTGACGTAGACCATCTTCTAGCAGCCATAGCAGCTGCTTGGAACAGGGCTGTCTTTTAAGGCTGCAGGAATTAGGAAATTTAAAAACTGAAGCACAAATGATGTTGAGATACAGTGGGCCCAAAGACCAAATTATAAAGCTTCTCTCCAAAAGCAGCGAATCTGAGATGTTAATAGAAATTTCACCATTCCCTCAGGACCCCACAAAATTCTGTACAGAGTCCTATAACATCCTTACTTTGAAACTATGTACAGTATATTATGTAATTAACTGGAAAATTATAGTAAAGGATAATCTTTTATTATGTATTTTTATTTGATCTGCAACATTTCTCCCATATTTTTTTTTTTTTTGCTCAAACAGAAAGCATATATGTCATCAAGGCCTTTTTGCCACAAGTAAGCAATACTCTACTCCGGTGGAGTTTCCTTGTTTGGTGAAGGCAGTTTTAAGAGAAATAACAGATACAAAACCTGCAGATATATCTCCACTGGATTTATGGCTCATTACAACCATCTGTAAACTACTAACCCTCCTTTGTCCTATGACTCTAGAGACGTTAACTGTTCACTTCACCTTGAATAGTCTCTTTCACCATGGGTTAACTCCTTATCTGTCCCCCCTTCTATTTAGCTGTGACACCGCATACCTTCCCCAGATCTGAATAAGAGCTATGTACAAGCTTGAAAGTTTGTCTCTTTCACCAACAAAAGTTGATCTAATAAGAGATATTACCTTGTCTGTCTAATATCCTGGGACCAACATGGCTACAACAACACTTCTTTTAATTGTTACGTTTATAATATATTTTATGGTTAAAGAACAGAATACCACACTAAAATTCAAGACTAAACGCATGTAATTTAATTGAAGGTCTCAGGTAACATTTGAATTCACACTAAACCGAAGCCACATTTAAATATGCACTTTCCAAAATATCCACGTTGTCATACAGATAAGGAGGAACGGCACATGGAGCTGCTGGGGGAGAGGGGGAACACAGACTGGGGTTCAGAAGGACTAGTGTGGGGGGGGGTAAGACTGGACTGGGGGCACAGGAGCTAGTGGGGTGACAGTATTGAGCCTGGGGCTGAAGGAGAGTGGGAGTGCAGGGACACACGGGGACAGGGGTGGAGGGGTGGCTGAGTGGGGGTGCAGGAACACATGGGACGGGGGCAGATGTGCCGACTGAATGGGAGAGGCTAGGGGCCAACCAGGGTTGGAGGCTCACCGACTCCCTCTCCCCCCCGCAAAAAAACAAACCAAACCAAAACACTGTTCCATTCGTCTCTCACACACACCCAACAACCCTCCAAGTTCACACCCGTGTTCCTTCCCAGCAATTATTTCCCGCTCCATCAGCTCCTGTTACCCCTGACTCCCCCAAGCCTTTGCACTGCTTCTGAGGGGTACAGGAAATATGTTCCTGTACTGTAGTTTAAATGAATTATTACTCAACATTCTATGTTAATATGCCTAGTAAGGAATCTATTTGTCAAAAAATATTTCCTGAATCTTTTTTGTCATCTATATTGTTACAGACATACTTGCTGACAGGTATTTTGAAATAAATTACCAAAATAATTGACACTCGTGTAATTATATTGTGTTATTTTGATAAATAAAATATGTAGATTTTTACAATATTGTGCACATAATTTGTAACATTTTGGTGCAGAATTCCACCAGGAGTAATTCAATATGTTAATATTATAGTGTTGTTCATTTTAGCAGAAACATGCAGACATCATTGTGTGCAGTGGTGGAAACTGAGGCAATATACAGGGGGATAGCTGGCTCTTGTGAAAGGCTGTGGAATGAACTTCCAGTACCCTCATAATCAAATTTAATGTTACCTGCCTACAACAGGGAGGAAAAGAGGAAATGTACTCTCCCTTCCTTGCAAAACACCACCTCCTGGACTGTTGCTCAAGAGCAGTGTAACCTCTCAAATCTCTTGTTACGGGGTTGAAATATTCCACCAATGGCAGTCCAATCATCACTACTGAGTCAAAATTGTGAATGAAGAGAAAATCAATTTGTGACAATTATCTGTCTACAGTCTATTAGCTTGACTATTCCCTGGACAAATAGTGACAACTTATTCTGATCAGGTTAAATATACACGTCCTAGTTCACACACAAGCAGCCAAAAGTACCTGGACCTTTATAAGCAGACTCAGTGGAGAGAAGTCTGTAACGTAGACATACTCAAAAACACCACTAGTGCAAAGACCAGAGCAAAAAACAAAGTTAGACAGCAGTACGGATTTCTTGTCATCATAAAATGCAAGTTTCTTTAGTGGATAAGATAAAAATGTGGAGGTATGTATCCTTTAAGTCTACTAGAATTAAATACACTGATTTTGGTAATCAGGCTTGGGAAGTATTTGGTCATTTCCACAGTACAGACTTTCTGCAATGAAAACAGCAAAACTGCTTTTTCAGAACTTGGGGGGAGTTCTGAAGAGAAATCATGGACTTTTCTAACTCACACTCTTTCCTACTAGGGAACTTTTAGTGCACACAGCAGAGTCTATGCATGCTAGTTACTGCACAACACTGGTGGGTTTTAGAATTCAAACTAATCTAGTGCATGTTGCTGTGCTCTGTAGACAAGCTGTTAGAATCTAGAGAACTTCCCCAACCAGAAAATAGCTATAAAGTTGAAGTAGACAATGTCACTTTCAGATTATATATATATATATATACACACACACACATTTTATAATAAAGGTAAGCAGAGGCAGAAAAGTTAAACAATTGCTCAAGATTACAGCAAGCAGCAAAGTACAGACTAGATCCCAGAAGTAAATTCCAAATCCACTGCTATGATCACTAGAAAAATAGTGATTAATATAAATAGGATATCTCCATTAATTTTTATAATTTATCTCCTAGAACTGGAAGGGACCTCGAAAGGTCATTGAGTCCAGCCCCCTACCTTCACTAGCAGGACCAAGTACTGATTTTGCCCCAGATCCCTAGATGGCCCCCTCAAGGACTGAACTCACAACCCTGGGTTTAGCAGGCCAATGCTCAAACCACTGAGCTACCCCTCCCCCCCAAACATTCCCATAACAGATCAGACCTATGGTCCATCTAGTTCAGTAACTTACTACCAGCAGCAACCAGTACCAGGTATTTCAGAGGAAGGTGCCAGAAAACCATAGCAGACAATTATGGAATAACAGGACCACAGCAAAGTTTCTTTCTAATCAGTCAATTAATATCTGGTTTTTTTATTTTATATAATGTAACTCTGGATTTTCTCATTATCCATATAAAATGTCTAATCTTTTTTGAATCCTGTTATGTTTTAGACTCAGTGATATCTTGTGGCAATACGTTCCACAGATTATCTGTGCTTTATGTAAAGACAATCCCTTTTATCAGTTTTAAGTTTTCTGCCTTTTCAAGGTTTTTTTGGATATCCCCTAGTGCTTTACACATGAAACAGCAATCCATATACCTTTTTCTTCATTCTGTATGTCAGTGTGGACTCTGATATCATCGTGTCTTTGTCGAGACACCACAGCTGAATTTGAGGGTTGTAATCCATAGGAGGCAGAGCTGCCCCGGTCTCTGGATGCAGGGTATTTTAAATTGTCTTGGTCAGCTGATGCACTGTCAGTTCTACAAAAAGAAAATTATTTTTATGTAAGAGTACACTAAAAGAGGAATTCACATTTATGAACACAACTCACATTTAAAAACAATCCAATAATTTTCTTAGAAAGAAAAATAAAGTTACACTGTATACCCTAGCTACTTTTAGAAGAAGTAAGCACCTTAAACTTGTGCCTTGAATCAGAACTGAGTAAGCACAGTAACAGAACATAAAGGTAATGAAAGTGTTCTAGTGTGTTAATGCCCTGCTGTAAGAACTACCTGGTCAAGTGCTCAGACTTGGATGGACTGTGTGTTTGCATGGACTGTTAGATCTTGATCAATTTGGCAAGAAAGAAGGAAGGGATGGACAAAAAGAGAAAAACAGATTGATCTCTCTCTGTCACTCACTCTCTCTCTCTCTAGTTAACGGTGGAGGAACTTAAATCTGCTCCAAGGTAATTCCTCCTTGTAAGTAGGTAGATTGTTCATGATGAGCTGTGTAATACGTAGATGAGATTTAAAGGGAAAGTGACTGTGGGAGAGTTAAAGCTGCAAAGTAAGAGTTTCAGAGTAGCAGCCGTGTTAGTCTGTATCCGTAAAAAGAACAGGAGTACTTGTGGCACCTTAGAGACTAACAAATTTATTAGAGCAAAAGCTTTCGTGGACTACAGCCCACTTCTTCGGATGCATACGGAGTGGAATAAGTTGTTACCCTTTTCAAGGGTCAGGAAATTACAAATGACTTTTCAGGCAATTCCTTTGCAGTATGAAGTGTAAATTGTGATGTCTCAGAATTGGAGATTTTAAAAACCAAATCATAGGAAGACTATCACACTAACACATCTCAAAATAATTATACAATATGAATTTTTACCAAATAGTTTCAGTACCTTTCAAGTACAGTGCAAAAGAATAGCAGTAAGTTTAACATTAGGAAGTTATTTAGCACACACAAGGTAACTACATAACAAGAAACTGGGGGAAAACTATAAAGGTGCATTACTTTCATTAAGTGTGTTGGATATACTTTATAAACTTATTTAACATGACATAATGGAAAAAAAAAAAGTGTGGGGGCGGTGACAAACCGAAACCTCAACATTCATTTTTTCCCCATATGTACCAAGCGAATTTGACTTTGAATGCTGTAAAATTTAATAAATTTTCTGAAGTTATTGGTTTTGCATATCCAAGTCCACTATCTTAAGTTATTAAGACCAGACTCTTAAATGCTTCCTTATAAGTAGCATTGAAGGTTTTAGGTTAAATCCAGTAAAACTATATCCAACAAAAATGATTTTTATACAACACACTGAATGATACCTGAGTTTACGTTGTTGAAAATTATTCACAGAGGGGGCTGTTCAGCAAGCCCTAACGATCTCCCATACTCATTATGAGCACGGCTTTGGAGCTGTGCTCCAGCTCCAGGAAAAACCTGCAGATCCACTGCTCCGGAGCTGCTCCGCACTCCAGCTCAGGGCTCTGCTCCAAAGCCCTGATTATGGGTTTTGTTTATATTTAATAAATCAAGAAAAAAAAATGATAGTCTAATTTTTCTACTCTTAAATATAACCCCTCTCCCCCAAAAGTCAGAAGGGAAAAATACTACAAATCCTACAATGGTCTTCCAATAAAAACAAAACAAAAAAGTTCACTGTGGTAAAAGCCAAGAGGCAAATACAAAACAGTGAAATTAAATACACTTTGCAGGCAAAAAGGTTACCAAACCAAGAAATATTAAGACTTATTTCTTAAACCGTTTCTTAAAGACCTGGTGCTCTCAAAGATCAGCTTCCCAATCTACAGAGCAGAATAACAATCCTGAGGGTTAGTGCTTGTCAAGCACTTTGCATGTGAAAAACCACTAAAAATATTATTGGGGATTAAAAAAAAAAAAAAAAAAGACATCTGTTTTCCTGAATTTCCCAATGCCCACCCCAAATTACAATTTTGTCCCCAGTCTACAGACTCAAGTAGATAAGTGTCCCAATTAGTACTTTCATATTAAAGTATATTGCAATACTGCAATAAAGACAGATGCCCCTTAGGCCCAAATCCTGATCCAGCAGGGAAAGCCTGAATAAAAGACTTTGCTCATGAGAACTAACTGTGAAGATGTCCACACAACTGGACTACAGTCACTACTACAGCATAAGGTATTAAGTAGCAAATTAAGCCCATTTTGTACCACATGTATCTGCATCATACTTCAACTCCACTTACATGGCCCATGCACATTTTCCCCCTCCAGCGTGAACTGCAGAAATTTCTAGTTCACCCTCAGGGAGATGGAGAATGTCCCATATAGGGTCTCTGCCGTCTCAGGCACCCAATGCAACAGAGCAGCAGATTTTCAATTGCTATGAGCTTAAACGCCCAAAAGTTTCGTAACAGTTGGCTCCTCTGATAAGCATGGCCCTCCAGTACAGTAACTCCTCACTTAACATTGTAGTTATGTTCCTGAATAGTGCGACTTCAAGCGAAACCATGTTAAGCGAATCCAATTTCCCAATAAGAATTTATGTAAATGGAGGGGTTAGGGTCCAGGGAAAATTTTTTTTGCCAGACAAAACACATTAAAACTTGTACTGCATATGTATATAAACAATTTTAAACCAACAGTTTAATATTGTACACAGCAATGAATGATTGTGAAGCTTGGTTGAGGTGGTGGAGTAAGGCAATGCCTTGCTGCTAAATGATGAACTAGCACTCGGCTGATTCCTCATGGGTTAATACACTGTTGTTAATGTAGCCTGACACTCTACAAGGCAGCATGGACTGAGGCAGGAGGGAGGAAACACAATAGATGCAGGGCAGTAGCTGCAAACATGATGATGAGCCCACGCTACCCAGCTGGAGCGCACCACCCCCTCCTCCTGACAGCACACGCAGAGCTGCACAGGTGCTGACTTTCTAGAGTGCTGGGGGGTGCAAGCATGAGTGAGAGAGAGTGACGTGCATTGCCCCTTTAAGTACACTGACATCACTTCAAGTTCGTTGCCCTTTTAAACAGATCAGCCAGTTCAGACAGGAAGCAACAGCTTCCAGCAAGCTCCCTCCGTTCTGTCCTGTAGCCCTGTCCCCCTCCTCCGCTTTGTGGAGACGGGGTATGGGGTGGGAGGGCAGGAGCAGGGGCACATCCTAATATCAGCACCCTTCTCCCCCCATCCCCCGGGAGCAGCTCCAAGGCAGAGGGCAGGGCAGGAGCAGCACAGCAGTAGGGGGAGGGCCACCTGAACTGCTGCTGGGCAGTTGCCAAGCCACATAATTTACAGGGAATTTAGGGGAGCTGATGAAGGGAGGGGCTGCAGCCCACCCCAGTTCTAATCCCCACAATGAGGGGCTACTCTTCCAGAGAATCCTGCAAGCAGTGGACAAAGCAGGCAGCTGCCAAACGACTTTATAAGGGAGCATTGCGCAACTTTAAACAAGCTGGTTCCCTAATAGATCACAACGAAACAACATTAACTGGGACAATCAACACAACTTAGTTCAGTTAAGCATTAATTGACTTGGCACATTTAAACTCTGGGGTTTTTTGTACGTCAGTTGGCCTGAGAATTGCACATGTTCTTGACTAACCTCACTTCCTGAAATGTTGCCTTCTTTTTAAAGGTGTTTTAGAATCTTTTCATTGTGGTGAAGCCTACATGCTCTACAAGCCTTTGAGAAGTAATGCTTTGAGAAGTATTATGTACTAGTTTGGTTCTGTGTTTGGGAGCAGAGTCTTGCAAATTAACAGACTCAAGAGATGCTGGGCAGCCTAGCATAACAGCCCATCAGCTGCAGAAGGAAGAGTGGCATTTTGTTTAAATAAAAAAAGCTGTTTTGCCCCCACACATCTTTCTCAAGCAGGTATTATCATCTCTTTTAAAAAGTCTGTGCCTCTCCTTTGCAATCAACATGCTCATTTCAAACAACCATCAATTTCTGATCCTCTCTCAGCAGGCCCAAAGGGCCACTTCAATACAAGTTACTGGTTTCCTGAGAAAAGACTTAATGATTCAATTATGACCGGTCGTGCTTTGAAGATGGACTCTCACACTGAAGCAAGCTTGGAATAAGAAAATTTATGCAAAAAGTAATTTTCTTAGCAGTCATTTCAGTATTACCTTGTTATTTATTCCAAAATGTGTGTTTACGTAACAGTCACACAGCCCCTATTTTCTTTTTCATTTGATCTTATCAGAGTTCCATGTGTGACATCATAATATGTCACTATGGAAATTCAGCCTCTATATTTCACTGAAGGAACAAACAGCAAGATGACTGCTGAAATCATGGCTTGTGCATGCTTATCCAAATATGTTTGTACAATTACTGGTAAACACCAAGAAGAAAATCAAAAATAAACCTATTTTCAATCATTCAAAGTTTAAAAGCTTCTTTCTATATTAGAGTACATGTATTTTGGAGAGAGTGCTAAACTATTTTACCCACTTTAAAACCATAACACACTTTATATAGATACTTACAAATACAGAACCTTTTCAGTGACTTGCATTTAAAAGGTATACTTCCTTGACCTGTCTCCCCATTTCCTCCTTTATGATGCAATACAACTGTGCCATCAAACATCAAGCAAATTAGATATACAAAACTTGTATTCTTGCCTTTCTAAACTCATGCCTGTATTTTAAGATGGCACTTTTCTTGTTCATAAAGTAATATTTCTATTTTGACTAGACTGTGCCAGGCAGATAAGTTTGAGTAATGAACATAACATGCCGTCTCATAAAGTCTTGTGGAATGCCGATTTTATATCAGTCACATATTTTGACATGACCTCATAAGAGAACACACTCACACACAGAGCGTGCTGACCAAACCATTATGCAGTGGTGCCAGTAGACCAGCTCAGTCACAAATACAAGATGAGATAATAAAAATTGTGCAGTTGGAATGAGAAGTGAGCAACCCAATGAAGGTGGATAACCATAACTATCCATAAGGTGTTTGATGTACTACCACAAGGCAGTGCCAATTAAATACGTTTAAGTTTTTGTTTCTATATGATAAACTCATGACTAGAGAATAGACAAAGAAAACAGAGTATTATGGATAGAAGATGCATTGTCAGGTAACAGAAGAGAAGCAAATCAGCATAATTGCCTACTGAGAAATTTTCTTGCCCAAAGAGTGATTGTTTTTGTGCTGCACTTTTATATTGGGAAGCTCACATTCACAAAGCAACATTCTGAATTCTCTTTCCCCACCTATCGAAAAAAAGAGCAGTCCAGTTTATTAAACATTCAAATAGTCACTGTATGTTCGCAAAAGTTACTGTACTCACGTTCTAACACACAAGTAAGGAGACAGGCAGAAATCTCTTTGGAAAAGGAGTTCATTTCATTGCCTGTCAAAAGTAGTCATTATGTCCTGACTGCACAAATTTATGACTGAAGGAATACATCATCCTGTAAAGGATCAGAGGGTCAGTGACCTTACAAATAGATTTGTTTTTTCCCTCCTAGATGAATATATTGATTATAGTTCCAAGTCAGTAAAAATAACCTGTCATCGTAGTTGAGTGGCGATAACACTTATACATTTTTAGGACAGCCAGAAGGGTTTAAGATTTCTATGGTCTTGTCTACACAGAGGAAATTCACTGGCATGGCCACTCCAGATTAACTATTCTACTATAATTTAGCTATCCCAGAATAACTGCCCTCTGTGGACATTACTCTGGAATAAAAGTGATTTTATAACAGATTAGTTATTCTGGAATAGCCTTGCTGGTCAACTGTTCCATGCAGACAAATCCCAGTACTTACGCGCCCAAAGTAGCAGGGTGGATTGATTTAAATCTCCAACCGGAAGGCCTCAATTTAAATCATCAATTTTAAGCAACTTTTCCATTAGTACTTCAGTTATTTTCTAAAGAAAGGTGCATTCTGACCGGTTGATATAACCATTAAAACATGTTGATTTACAACTAAATAGAGCCATTACACTAGATTTGGTACATCTTTTTGCACTATAACTAAGGCTGCATGTGTGTCACAGAGGTCACGGATTCCGTGACTTTCCATGACCTCCGTGACTTTTGCAGTGGCCAGTGCAGCTAGCTCAGGGGTTGCCCGAGCACTCAGGCAGCCCCTGGACCAGCAGCAACAGCAGTCTGGGTGTGCGAGCGGGCTCAGGGCCAGGTCAGGGGGTTGGGGTGTGGAGCAGTGTTTACCTCTGGGGAGGTGGGGGGCTCTCCAGAAGCAGCCAGCATGTCCCTGCAGCTCCTAGGTGGAGGGGCCAGAGGGCTCTGCACGCTGCCCCTGCTTGCAGGCACCGTCCCCGCAGCTCCCATTGGCTGTAGTTCCCAGCCATTTGGAGCTGCAGAGCCAGAGTTCATGGCGGGGACAGCGCACGGAGCTCCCCTGAACTTCCTTTCCCGTAGGAGCTGCAGGGACATGACGGCCACTTCCAGGGAGCTGCGCAGAGCCAGGTAGAGAGCCTGCCAGTCCCTCCAACCCCCCGTCCCCCAGCACCAGTGCGGTGCCAGGCCATGCGCTGCTGCCGCCTGGTCCACCCCAGCGCCAACTGCGCTCCTGGATCCCCCCCCAGACCCCCGGCCCTGCCCGCCCCCTCACAGCACCGGCTCTGTCCCAGCCCATGTCCCTCCACCCCACCCCACCCCCGCAGTGCCCGGCCCAAGTTTTAGTTAGGGATATATAGTACTATGAATTTTTCTTTACGGACCATGACCTGTCCATGACTTTTGCTAAAAATGCCCGTGACTAAAACGTAACCTTAATAGTTGTTTAAATAAAGGCTATAGTTTAAAAGTTTAATATTTTCAGATTCTTATTAATTGTACATTTTTAATATATTAGAAAATGGTGAATATATTGCTTATTTACTAGATAATGAACTTTCTGCTCATGATTTGTGTCTGGATGCATTAGAACGGTTAACTAGAATTTAAATACACAAAATAGCATATAAATTGTTTTAAACAAAACAAGCCATTATTACAGTACATGACCTATTGGGCCACATTCATAAAGCTTGACACCAAGTTAGATGTTTTTCCCCTGATTCTTTTTTTATTTAGAAAAGCAGCCTTTAACATAGTTTGTCATAGAGGCTCATGGATTCAGCCTACTTATTTTCTATTTGAATGTTTTGAGAGATAATAATAAATTTAGGCCTAAAACAGATTTGGGACTAAATTCAGAGTTCATTTTAAACAGACTTACTTTTTAAAAGAAAAAAAATATATTTGTTTTTAGTGGGGGGTGGGTGGGGGGTTAAGTCAGATTTGTACCCACCCTGCAAGGTAGGCATTCTGTCCAGAGGAAATGAATTATTAAAATATTCACTCTTAGCAGAGATTTTACAACCTGCAACAGCACAGGTGAATGACTGGCTGAACATGTAGCACGTTCATTGGTTTGAATTAGCCAAGAGACTATCAATGCTTAATATTCTTCACACCCCTCTGGCATACTGCCATTCAAACTCAATCCTCTATAACTACCCACCCACAATGGTGCCAGCACTAGGTTTATGTGATCCTGGTCAGTTTCACACTGTGCCAACAAAAATGACAAAACCACTACTGTGCTAGAGGACAAGGTGGTCCACCAAACTGCTTGGGGTCAACAAGACACAAATGAAGGGTAGAAAGGAGTACAGATAACAGATGAGGTGACAATAGTAACTGAACTTTTTGATAATATCTACATGTTGACAATTCAAGATGGAAACACTGAAGGAGCAGAGGAGTTATACATCCATCAGGTAGTGTATTTTACCTTGAGGGAAAATATGAATTTGAAAATATGTTGAAGTTGAGGTACATTTCTAGAATGTAAAATAAATCCCAGTGGGTCACAGAACTGCTCTCCTTTCTCCAAAATACAGAGAAAGAAATTAGCACCGAAATCCGGTTAAAAAAGGTGTGTGGGGGGGATTGGGGGGGTTGGCAGGCTTTGATCTGTGTTTCCTGCCCTGTTTGCCAAGGCTGTTTTTTGAAAGCAAGCTCCCACTTCCTAAAACAGAAGTCCATATATCTGAAAAATGGGAGAAAACTTCCACTGCTATTCCACCAACCCCCATATTTTAAGGAAAACGGGAAGGAAAAATTATCCCTTTCTCCCCCAATTTTTATTTCACAGAAGTCAAAAGACAAACCTAAGCAACTGAAAGAAAAAGGGATTTTTAGTCAGAAAGTTTAAAATGGTGTTTGTTGATGCCTATTTAAATACAATTAGAAATGTTGTGGTTAAAGAATCCTCCCATGACAAGAAGACAATGTCTACTTCTGTATTTGTAGTGTCTAGCACAATAAGATCTCAAAAGTGATTTGGACCGCTAGCTATAGTAGCAGGGATGATCACAGAACATTCTGAAGAAAGGATATCTCTATTAGAAAATTTAACTCCACTGACCATTCAGTCAAGACATGAGAGATCACAGTCCATTTGCTCTGAGACCTGGAAGGGTCTTCCAGCAAAACCAGAAAAACACAAGATTGATATTTTAGTTATTTACCAGATTATTAAAAAGGAACAAAATACAACATCTTCTTCCCCCACTTACATTATCTTACAGGCCACTTTTATAAAGAATTAATAATGTATAAATACTTAAAAATCCATTGCAGGTCACCTTTAAAGACTAGTAAGATTGATGACGAAAATTATTCACAACAGTTTTCATGAATGCTTAGATAACAGTACTAATGTGGCCAACAAGGATGAAATATTACATGTCAGTCACCCAGATTTCTGTAAAGCATTCAGTGAACAACTGAACTGACTGATTTCAAGGTTAGAAAAGCATGGCTTTTGGGAAAAACTACTGAAACTGATTCAAAAAAACAAAGACAGAAATAGAATACTTGTTAAAAACACACACACACACACACACTTCAAGGAGGCCAGCAGAAAAGTGTGGCGCATGAGTCATTATAGGTAAATATTCATCATATGAAGCATATTCATGCTCTCTCACCGTAATTTTACTAATGTGATCACTGCTACCTCATTTCCCTTTACCTTCACTTTACACATCAAGCCTATTGCTCTTTCTTGTCATAAAATTAAAACACAATCCCCAGTAAAACTGCTTGAATTAGAAAAAAGTATCGTTGGGCTTGTTATAATCTCTTCGTTCTGAGTGGAATAGAAGTCTGATACACTGCAATATTAAAAAAAGGGTTTCTGTACTAGGAAAAGCATTCTACTAGAATTTTGCAGTATCTCTGTTGGCAACATGAACCACAACTATCAGTTGTTACCTAAGTAAGTTATCTTTTCAGTACAAGCTGGCACCAAAAAGGCAATAGAGCACACAGTAAATGGACTTGTGCAGGTAACTCTCTGTATACTACACTACATGCTTACATTATCTCTATACAAGTTTGAATCCTTGACATAATTAGCAAAAAAGCACTGTATATTAGAACAAAAAGTCTTGAAATCCATGTGCCTCAGTTGAAAAGAAACTGAAAGTGACACACAAGAACTTTTAACTTGCAGAAAAACTAAAGTTTATGGGCTGCATAAAAAACTGCTCCATGAACATTACATGAAACCTACAGAACGACTTATCAAATAGGAGATGCTGATCAAATTAACTATAATATGCTTTAATTCTTTGCTACATACAACACTGAAACATTCAGAATATTCTGTGACTTCCAGTCTATCAAGGTTGATAACTTCTCATCTGCTCTCAGTCCTCACCTCCCTTTTTATCCACTGATAGGGTGGGATGATTCTCCATGGTTCATTCCCCTCCACACACCTTGACTCTTTTGCAAGACCCATCCTGTCAATCTGCAACCTTGGCTCAGTCACAACATTCACTTCCTTCTGCTCCCACACAGCAGAGCATCTCTGGCAAAAAGCCTGTGATCAAGCTAACTACCTTCACTATGAATCCAATCTCTCCCCCTTCACTTCTGCCATCTTCCTAAACAACTCTACTTCTCCAACTTAACTGACTGTCATGTGCTCCATCTCAGCCTCAATCCTCAAACCCTCCCTGCCTCCTGCCTTAATTTCTCTCTCTGCACAGGATGAACTTGTACAAGAAAAAGTTGACAACATGGGCAAAATATGACAACTTTCCCTCTCCCCTAGTTTCCTTCCTTTCCCAATCCCCTCCTATAGCTCTCTCCTGTCAGAGACATAGAAGTTTCTTGTCCGACCGTCTCCTCTAATCCCTCCACTTGCCTCAGTGACCCCATCCCATGCCATCCCTGGGGGTACACCAACTCTTCTAGAGATTTGCCTAGTTTTACAACAGGCTACATAAAAAGCACCAGCGAAGTCAGCACAAACTAAAATTCCATACAATGACTTGTTTATACTGCTCTGTATACTATACACTGAAATATAAGCACAATACTTATATTCCAATTGATTTATTTTATAATTATATGGTAAAAATGAGAAAGAAAGAAAGAAAGAAAGCAAGCAATTTTTCAGTAATATATGCTGTGATATTTTTGTATTTTTGTGTCTGATTTTGTAAGCAAGTAGTTTCTAAGTGAGGTGAAACTGGGGAGTATGCAAGGCAAATCAGACTACTGAAAGGGGTATAGTAGTCTGGAAAGGTTGAGAGCCATTGCTTTAGTCTTTCTTTTAAAAAATAAATTAATTACTTAAAAAAAAAAAAAAAAAAAGCTTGACCCCACTTACTTCTCCAACCCCTTCTTCCACCCATCTGTAAATTCATTGAATACGCTGGTTACAATTGTTTTCTTTTCTCCAATTCCATCCTTGACCCTCTCTAATCTGGCTTCTGTCCCTCGCAATCCACTGAAATCCCTCTCACCAAAAGCTCTAACAACCTCTACCTAATCAAAGTTTAGAACCAGTATTCCATCCTCATCCTTCTTGACCTGTCAGCCATCTTCAACACAGTCAACCATGCTTTTCTTGAAACCTTGTGCGCTCTTGCCTTTCATGTTTCTGTCCTTTCCTGGTTCTCCTCCTACCTCTGTAACTGGTACTTCAGCATGTCTTTTGGCACATCCTCTCCATCACCCGTCCAACTTTCTGTGGGGGTTCCACAGGGCTCTGTATGTGGCCCCTTCTCTTCTCTCTCTACACCTTATCTCTGGGGAATATCATCCACAAAGACAAATTGAATGACTATCTCTATGCTCACAGATCTACCTCTTCTTGCCAGTTATGTCTCCTTCTGACATGACTTTGTGGCTGTCTGTCAGCTCAAGCTGAATACAGCTAAAGCAGAGCTGTTAATCTTTTCCACCAAACCCTCCCCACTACCCCCTTTCTCACTCACAGTGGACGACACCACCTTCCTGCCTGTAACCTACATGTCATTATCATCTTGGATCTCTCTCTAGGTCCTCACATCAAGTCTATGTATAAATCTTGCCGATTCTTTCTGAATAACATCTAAGATACAGACTTGTCTATCCATTCACACAGCTAAAACTCTTATGGGGTCTCATCTCAATCATGTCTACACTAGGGTTTAGGTCAACTTAACTACAGCACTCAAGGGCGTGGATTTTCTGATCCACAATTTTCTAATGTAGCTCAGGCCTAATACTTAGACTATAATCAATTTGAGGGCAGGGACCATGTTTTTGTTCTGTATTTGTACAGCACCTACCACAAGTAGCTCCTAATTCATGACCAGGGGTTCTAGGTGCCATGGTAATACAAACAAATAATAATAATTCAGAACACTAACTTACATTGCATGAGAAGGATAACTTCCATTTTCAAGAATTAAATTCCAGGATTGAACTTGTATCTATCAGAGTAGTTCTGGAACTTTTACCAGTCAGAGCTTTTGTTTCTTACTTCTCTATATACATCCTCAGCTACTGTATTGTTTGTGTCTTTTTCTGTTCATAAAGAGAAGTTCAGTTATTCCAGAAGTAACTCCTGGTTACAGGAGCAGACTATTTAAAATCCATCTACCCTGTCTCACCATGGCCTGAAAAGGTGAATGTTAAAACCATGGTTCTAGTCCTTACCATTATGCTGCATCAGTAGACATCAGTTTGCTTAATGCTTCTGTGTTGCACAAAGCCTGCTTTCCTGTGAGTGTGAAGAAGTACTGTGTGTTGCACAGTTAATTAAGCCCAATGCTAAAGATTAATAGCAGACAAACTAGCAGGAACTCCACAGTGATATAAATTTTTAATTTTTTTTCCAAAAGCCAAAGGAAGTGGACACTTGTAAGGAAAACTAAGGAGGCAGAGGCCTGGAAGTTCAGAAAGGCAGCAATTGAGGGTCTAAATGTGATCAAGTCTCCTGATCAAAATTCTGCCACATACACTCAGGTCTTGTCCATACACAGTTAGCTATATTCATTTAGAAACAGATATAGTTAAACTGGTACAACCTCCCTAGTGTGGATGCAGTTATTCAGCAATAAAGGAGCTTATAGTATATCATATAGCTTATTACTCTCCAATATACAGCATTACAAAAACTGTGTGTAAACCAGCCCACACACATCTGACAGGTATTGCCGCATTCACATGGACACGAAATTCAAATTCTGCTTCACCAACTAGACTTTATTAGAGATGGATCTGAGCTGCAAAATTCAGAATCAGATTTTTCACACCTCAAGGTTCAGGAGGTTCTGATTCTGATGATATAGTTCAGATTTCATCTCATTTATCACGTTTACAGATCATTAAACTTCAAAACACAATATCCTAATTAAAGGGATACAGTCAACTTAAAAAAATAGTATTTCCATTTGAAAGTTTTGTACATACTATTGGCCATGAAAGATTAGTGAAAAAAGTTTTATTTTCTTTTTTCCTGCTTTGGAAATTTGATAGAATTTTTGCAATTTTGGTGCCTGCATACAACCTTCCTCTGCCCCTGCAAGAAGCTATTTACCACTAACCAGCAGCAACAGAGCTAGAACTGAACAGGTAGTAAACAACAGACAGGTGTATACACAGAAGGAAAAAGAAAAATTCTGAGTATATTTTGTGTTATAATTGTTATCCAAAAGTTCATTCTAAACATAAAACAAGGAAACAAAAAAATTCACAGCTACTTTTAAATTAAAAAAAAATATCAGAACATACTATTTAAGGGAGCTCTATCAGAATTTTTTTAATTAGCTGACAATATACCTTTGCAAAGATTTTTTTTCCTTGTTGAAGGCTCAATTAAACAACCGTATATTAATTCATACGGTCAAAGTGATCTTTGTATTATGGTAACATTTTTAGACTTCATACATATGTAGAATTATCTCACAACTCTCATTGTGCACATTTTTATACTCTTTGGGGTGCCTGGGAGATAAACTAAGGGGTAAAGCGAATTGCTGTAGGTTGAGGTTACTCCCAAGGACAGCTACAGATCTCACTTATTCCTTTACAAATGCTCCAATTTCATGATCCTCTGGATACAGAGGACCAGGCCCCAGTCACATTGGGAAACTAACTTGTCAGTGACAATGGTTCATCTCCTCTCAGTCACACTTTCTGTAATACTGCTGAATACAGTTTTGTTCTTACTGTGCCAACAGTTAAACCATTTTCGCCTCCTCCACTTCAATGGTTTTCAGTAAGTCAATTTCCTAGTATAGACAGGGCTTCAGCATCTGTAAAGCACATTTTCTATGCTGAAAGAAAGATGGGTCTTGTGGCAAATTAACATGTCCTATCAGGAAGCTGTTATCACAGCTGTCACAATATCAGCAGGGACACAAATTACATCTAACCCTTTCTTTTAGGGGGAAACTCTGGGTCAAGAGCTTAAAAGTATTTGACTTCAAGTATGGAGTCCAGGACTCCTCTGCAGGTAATCATTTAGGGAATAAGGGAGGTACCAGACTGTAGGCCATTGGAAGTCCTCCATTGTTACTGAAGAAATAGGATGCCACAACAGGACATCAATATGATGGCTTGCAAATTTCTAACTTTTAAACTTGCAATTTACTACACCTCAACAACTAAAGAGAGCAGAATTTAGTGAGGTGTGACCATGTGATCATTTAAATGTTGCATGCTTATTGCATACTCAACATCCCTAACATGTGGAGTGCTGACTACTTAGTCAAAATGAACTTTTGTTTCTTTCACATATATGAAACTAGCGTTCCACCCATACAATAGCAGGATCCACTTCCACATCCATTCAATCTCCCCATTCCAATGACAATCCCATCAATTTAAGAAACTACCGTGATACTGACAGCAAACTTCAGAACTGCAGTCCCTTGCTCTGTCAACTTAAGTTTTGGTAACGTTCAAACGAAGCCAAAGAAGTTCAACATAGAAACAATAATGAAGAAGTCGAAGGACTTAGATACTTCAGGCCAAACTACAACAGTTTCACAAAAACAACTTTAAAAATTAATACACTAAACTAAAAAGAACAGCAGTACTTGAGGCACATTAGAGACTAACAAATTTATTTGAGCATAAGCTTTCACATACAGAGAGCATGAAAAGGTAGGAGTTGTCTTACCAACTCTGAGAGGCCAATTAAGTAAGAGGAAAAAAACTTTTGAAGTGATAATCAAGATACTAAATCAAGAAACTAAAGCAGTTTAGCAACTACACGGGTGATACATGTTGGGAATAATTCAGATGCAAAATACACTTTCACTTATTGAAATGTAATAACTGCAATACATCACATACAAAAATCCCATTAGTTTACTTGCAACTCTGGACTACTTTTCCTGATTAAAGAACAAAATTTATATATACATTGTGTGTGCTTTTTTTTAAGCCCTTGAAAGACCTCCAGTATGTTTGCAGCCTCTATTCTCCTTCAAGTAATTTCCAATTAAAAAACACAAAGAACAAAAATGCACTTACTGAAGGTTCCCGTAAATTCTGTTTCAATATAAGCAACTCAAAACGTCTGTTTACCACTAAAGGAAAGTGTCTCCTAGTATAAAAGAAATCACTGAGCAACAAAGTTGCTACTTACAATACTGTGTGGGGTGCCAGCAGCAGCTGAACTGAAATGTCTTAAAATCATCATAAACTATAAATCACCTAGGTCAAAACCCTGAAAGGGGAAGGAGAGGCTGGGCTAAATCAACATAAACCCAACCAAACTAGGATTCTAAGAAGTTACGTGTTGTGTGATACAGAAACATTTTGTTTCTCTAGCCACCAACAGATAAGGAATTGCTTATATAGCAGGAAATACCCCTCCACTGTCCACACGTCCTACCCCAGCTCTTTCCAGTACCCAGCAAAGTCTGGATCCTTTATATCAGAGGCGTCCTGGCGTTTCGTTCCCCATCTGACTAGGCCACATTAGAGAGGCAGTGGCCGTTCACCCCCCACACACCCCAAGCCTGAGTGTGTAGGCCCCAATAGTCAGGGACTGGGTCACTCGCACCTCCCCCCATATCTCCCTCTAGATCTAATAGACAGGGACAGGGACTGGGTCATACCCCCCCTCCCTCTAGGCCCCAATAATCAGGGGGTGGGTCACTCCCCCCTCCCCATTTCCCTCTAGGCCCCAGCACTCAGGAAGCTGTGCCTGCCTACGTAGAAAGCCGGGGGTTTCTCCTCTCCCACACACCTTCCCTCCTCCCAATCTCCACAGGCCCCTGCACAGCGGGAACAGGCCAGGCCAGGCACCCCCCATGGCCCCGGAGGCCGCCTAGGCCGCGCCTCCCCCTGCCCGAGCCCAACCCACCTGGGTTGCCAGTCATTCCAGCTCCGCGGGTGATAGTGCTGCCTGGTGCCGATACCGCTCAGCCGAGACCCCGGGGCTCTGCGGCTCATTACCTTGCCCGAGAGGGCATGGCCGGCCGGGCAGCGGCGCAGGGCAGGGGCGGCGGCGGCTCCTCACTCGCTCTCCTCAAGCTGCTGCTGCTACTGCTGCTGTCTCACAGTGAAGGAGGAGACGACGGCGGCGGCGGCTCCGCCTGCTGCTGCTGCTGCTCCCTGGCCGAACGGCATGCTGGGATTGCGGGCCATGGGGCCGCCCCGCTCGCCCGCCCTCCGCGGGGCACCATGGGACAGCAGCCACCGAGCGGGGTCACCCCCGCGGGGTCACGCGGAACCCCCCCCCCCCCGGGTCCCCCGCTAGCCGTATACTCACAACGGGCTTCCCTAACCCCTCCCCCACGCCGAGAGGGCACACGCACCCGGGGGGGGGAGACTCCTCAGGGGGGGACTCTGCCTTCCGGCCCCCTCAGGAGGGGTCTCCCCTGTCTCCCATTCTTTGGTGTGTTCGGGGGGTTTATTCTCCCCTGGGGGAGCCTCTTGGCCCCCACCCACACGGAGAGGGGTTTAATCCTTAGGAGGCGTCATCCTGTGCTGAGAGTGTCTCCTATCCCTATGAGGATAGGGCAGGGTTTCGTGCCCTTCTACCCATATTGAGGGGCCTACTTCCCCAAAAGTAGTTTCCTACCTTCCTGGGTACCTTGAGGGGTCTTCTGCCTACCCAGCCCAATCCAGGGCAGAAGTTCACAGATTGGTGTGCTACAGAGTATTGGGGGTGGTCAGCAGGAAGCTGGCTAAACCCCCGGGCTGGTTTCTCCTTTTTACTTCCAGCTGCTAAAAAATACATGACACCTTTGTACTGGTACTTTTCTAGGGAAACAACTGCTGTAGTTGCCACAAGGATGTGACTGAAAATGGGAGGGGAGATAAATCTACAAGAAAATGCCTGCCTGTTATACCGTGGTCCACACTTGAAAGAAAGTGAGAACCTGTGCGGTTGGATACATTTTCAAGGAAGATACTAGGGCGGGTCTACACTAAAAAGTTAAGTCAACCCAGCTAGGTCACTCGGGTGTGAAAAATCCACACCACATCCTACAGAGGCTATGTCTACACTTACCATTTAAAGCGCAAAATGTCCCTTTTTTGCGCTAAAACCGCGGGAGCGTCTACAAGAAAACCACCCTCACGAGAGGCATATAGCTCTTCTCACTGTTCTTTTTGCACTGTTGTGAAAGTGAAGACATGTTCTACCAGCGTAAACACCTTTTGGCCTCCGAAGGATATACCACAGTTCCAAAAGTGACCACTCTGGCCAGCATCGCCACTGGTCTGACGCCAGGTAAACGGACATCCACCCCTCCCCCTGTAAACCCCGGGAAGTTTGAAACTTCCTTTCCCTTTGCTTGTAGATATGGCAGAGGAAGCAGCCAGACAGCAGGGGGTTTTAAAAAAAAAATCCCAAAAAGAAACAAGGAAATAATGGGGCTGCTGGGACAGGAAGCAGGGCAGCACGGAGCACTGAGCAGGGACCCAGAATGCTTTCAGCTCACCCTCCCTTTCCACAAGACCTATCGAGAGAGCTGCACTGTGGGATAGCTGTCCTACAGCGCTGCTGTCATCCGCGATGGAAGTGCTGCTAGTGTAAACACTCGCTGACGCCTGAGGAATTAAGTGAGTACACAAAAGAGCACTTTTCTTTCACCGGTTCCCTATCGCCGATGAAATTTACAGTGCAAAAACTCTGCAAGTGTAGACATACCCATAGTTAAGCCGACCTAACCCCCCATAGACAGCATTAGGTTAGTGGAAGAATTCGTCTGTCGAACCATTTACCATCTCTTGAGGAGGTGGATTAACAACAGCGACAGAAGCACTTCTCCCTCACTGTAGTGAGTTTCTACGCTGAAACGCTACAGTAGTACAACTGACACCTGTTTTTTTTTTCTCCAAGAAATGGATGCCTTACATTGGCTTATTTGGCCACCCTGTGTTTCTGTTCTTACTGAATATTCCTCAAGTTTTCATGAAATCTAATACACTCAAGTAAAAGACTCAGTAAAGATACTCATAGGCCTAAGCTTTCCTGGGTAAAAAACCCAGTTCTTCAGATGCATTTGAAGATGTGGGTTTTTTACTCACGAAAGCTTATGCCCAAATAAATCTGTTAGTCTTTAAGGTGCCACTGGACTCCTGGTTGTTTTTGTGGATACAGACTAACACGGCTACCCCCTGATACTTGACATCATAGGCCTAACTGCTCTTATTTATTACTGTATCCGAAGTTGAACAATGGCATGACTTGGGGGCCTTGTTAATATCAGCCAATAAACTGCAGTTGTGTTGGTGAATGAGCTGAGTCAATTGGCATATTGCCACTTCTAGCTTTTTATTGGACAGCACTAAACTTATTGATGTGGTTTTGCATCCCTCAAGCAATGCTTGCAGGACATCCACAGGTTCCAAAATAAAATTTCAGGGCTCAGAGCCATCACATCACAATGCTGAACTGCAACATAATTATATTTTAATGTGATGTGACCCAGTGTCATCATAATGCATCACAACATGCTGACGGTGTCACAAATGGTAACCTTGGGTACGCACTGTGTGTGTACTGTTTCTACCTACTAGCTTTCAAGTGCTTATCAGTTTCAGGGCAATACTATAAATCATGTTGGTTCAATTGCAATACTTAAATACTTGAGTCAGTTTTACAGATATAACCCATTGTACATGGCGTTATAAATCCTTTCATTTGCTGTCTTAGTCCTACTTCTTTTGGAATTTAAATTGAGAAAATTAACCAGTAGCATTTGATATTCAGCAAACTGAAGAAATAAATTTAAAACAGTCAAGTCAAAATCAGATTTTACTGGAGTACCAGCAATATCTAGTGCAAAGGTTCTCTGACTTTCACAGAAAGAATCTTGTGGATCATATCAGCACTGATTGATAATGGAGCAGATCACCTCCCCTCATATTCATGATTTCATAAAATCCTTGCAGCAACTACAGCAGTTGCCTATGGGGAAAGGAAAGGTATTATTAGGGATGTATTTTTAGCCTCCTTTTAATGTGGTTTAGCAGCTGGACACAAGAAAGAGAATTAGCACCATGTGACCAACCTCTGTCTGTAGGCCACCACAGTTTGAGCACTGCTGATTTAGTGGGTAGAGCAGGGAGCATTGTATAAGAACTGGATTCTAGTAATGAATCTGCTCCTGAATCTGTGTGGTCTTGTGGAAATAATTTAGCCTCTCTGAGTCTCATTTTCTCCTTTTGTAAAACAGAGATAATAATGGTTGGTTAATTACATTTTGAAATCACTGTACAAACATTAAAATGCTATATGAGTGTCAAGCACTATTAAATATGTAATTGAGCTATTTCTGGTTAGAATGACTACATTGTGAAATTTTGATAGTCTTTTGGGTAATAATTAAACTTTTCATCATGATCAGTGAGATATAATAATAATAATACTTGTCACATAGAATTTTTTAATCTGTAGATCTCAAGGTGCTTTACAAAAGTGGATAAAAACATTTAATCCCCATTTCACAGAGGAGATAGCTAAAGCACAGGAAAGTTGAGGCCCACATTTTCAAAATTGGCTTTTAAGTTTGCTCTTCTTGGGTTTTGGGTCCCAGATTTAGATACCTAGGGCCCAGGATTGATGTCAATGGGAGCTACAGATGCTCAGCACCTTTGAAAATAAAGCTGTAGGTGTGTAAAGCTGGCTAGCCAAAAATTGAGGCACCCAAAATTAGAGACCATTTTTGAAAATGTAGGTTTAAGTCACTTGTCCAGTGTCCCAGAATGAGTCAATGGGAATGTTGGAAACAGGGCTCTGGTCTTCTGACTCCCAGCAATGTGCTCAGTCCACTAGACCACATTGCCAATGTTCTTTATAATGCAGAATTTTGGAGCTGATTGACACCACTAATTCTTTTGCTGATTTCCAATTTATCCTAATGATTTACTGACTTAATACGTAAAACTATTAGTCCAAGTGTTATTTTTAGTTGTAATAAAGAGCAATTTGTATCCTTCTACTGTGCTTAAATAAGACAGCATATTACATCTTACAACCCTCACCAGTTTGCTGACTTACCCAGCATGGCTTTTCTAAAAAATCTGTGCATGCTAAGGAGCACGAGCCAAGCCAAGCCATTTTCTTGGCTCCATGTATACCCTTAACAAAGCCACATATTGAAAGAAAAACAATCACCATTGTGGGTGACGGAAAGAGATGCTAACCATTTCCTAGTTTGGAAACAGGACTGAGGCCAAGGAGAAAAACAGTATTTGACTAAAGCACAGAAACACAACCCACCAAGATTCTGTAGTTTGAGTATTACAAGTGGGTGCCTACTAAAGATTGCAAAGGATTCCTAGAATAGAGATTCCTGTAAAGATAACACTGCTATGCAAACATGACTGTATCATGTAAAACATTGTACAACTTACTTTCATTTAATCCAAAATCGATGTTTATACAACCTCCTTTACACTAACATATAAACAAACTGAAACAATGGACCTTATAAGATAATACACTCATACATTCTAGATTGTTGTTGCCATTGCAGATTTTGTTCATTTAATGCCAAGAAATCTTACAATAGCTTCTTTGAGTGATATGGCAAATTAAGGCTGTTGATTAATCACAGTTAACTCACACGATTAAATAAAAAAATTAATGGCGATAAAAAAATAAAACACAATTAATCTCACTTTTAATCGCACTGTTAAACAATAGAATACCAATTTAAATGTTTTAAATATTTTTGGACGTTTTTCTACATTTTCAAATATATTGACTCCATATGGCAGCTGAGAATATAGTCAATTTCTAGTCAAATTGATTTCCAGTCGTGTAAGCATATTTCAGCAAATTTCTGGTGTAGCAGAAACTCCATCTGGGGCTTGAGGTTCAACAGCAGTGCAAAGCTGCTTGGTCCACCTTCACAGCTGACCAGACCTCTCCATTCAGCAATATGTAGAAGTATGAACATTAGCAGAAACCTCTCTGGCATAGATTGCCAGATCTCTCCACAAGACTGGAAAGCCACCTCTCTTTTCCATTCTGGTACCTTGAAAACTGTCATGGTCTCCAAATGTTGGCCAGCTTTTAAAGAAGAAATTTCAAACTGGTAATTGAGACATTATGAACATTTTAATTTTTTTAAACCATTAGTACATATTTCTTACCATTAATAGCCTCTGCTCCTTCCTCATGGGCTGCAAAAGTTGTCTGAGAACCAAGGATAGTCTAAGGCTATTTCTACACTGCACACCTTACAAGAGCGAGCTGTGCCACTGCAGTTGCGCCATTGTAAGGTGTGCTGTGTGGCTGCACTTTATCGCTGGGAGAGAGCTCTCCCAGCAACAAAATAGAACCACCTCCAACAAAGCGCTGTCCACACCGGCACTTTTCATTGCTAAAACTTTTGCCATTCCAGGGTGTTTGTGTGTGTGTGTGTGCACACCCTAGAGCAACAAAAGTTTTAGCGACGAAAGTACCATTGTAGACAAAGCCTAACAGTCACGTTCCTGGAATGCTGAAAAGTATCAAAATTGTAGGCTTCTGCCGCAAAGTTATGTTATAAGATCATAAGAATGGTCATACTGGGTTAGATCAATGGTCCACCTAGCCCAGTATCCTGCCTTCCAAATTCCAACAGTGGCCAGTGTTGGGAGAGAAATATCAGGGGGTAGCCGTGTTAGTCTGTATCCACAAAAACAACAAGGAGTCCCGTGGCACCTTAAATACGAAAGCTTATGCCCAAATAAATCTGTTAGTCTTTAAGGTGCCACCGGACTCCTTGTTGGTTTTGTTGGGAGAGAAGTGAATCTTAATCCAACATTCTGGCAAGCCAGCCAGTATGTAGATTGGGGTTAACAACCAATATCCCAGGGCCCGTGACCTAAGAGTATTGGAATGCAGAAAATATGAAACTCAAGTTAAATACACAAATATGATATAAAGATACAAGAACTGAGAAACAAGGTCACTGAATTACAGGCACAGTGTTTTACAATTCTGAGGCTTTGAGTGAGAATGTGAGTCTCTGAAGGAGCAGAAAGCATTCTGCAAGCACAGCTAAAAGCAGTTCATTACTGACAGGCACTTTTAATCAGACAGTGAAACTTTTGGGAGGAGAAAGCATTAATATAGTCAGGAGGCTCCACCTTTTTATAATCCATTTTTTCCTTCCTTGAACAATCTGGACTCTAAAATGCTCATAGGTGACTGTGACAGTCCAAAACAATCATGAAGGTGGTACATGAAGGGAAGTGAAGGTTAAAAATCTTTCACCAGTGGAGATATCAGCCATAATGAAAGAAATAGATCCTTGTCCCAGAAGCAGGGTTATAGAGGAGGTGTTAAAGTGGCTTCTGAAAATTAGGGTGAAGGCTGAATTTTGTGATCTGACTAGAGGAGATTGGGAGACAATTTTGGAGAAGGAAGTGGACCCTGGGGTTTGGCTGTGTATTCCACAGGGCTAGAGAGTCAGGGACAGTGGCAGATCTGACGCAGCAATCACCATTGTTGGTGCTGTGGAGCTGAAAACTTAGGAACCCCCTGCAGAATATGAAGAATGACTTTTCTTTGCTTATTTTCTGGTCACTAATAATCCCTCTTGTGATGGTTCAGACTACCCACCACAACTTGTTGTAGATGGGCTACTTGCAGAGGTTAAAGGGGCAGTTAAAATGGGGTTTGATGGGGTAGTACTAATGTTCAGACTTTGTCTGAAAAAGCGGCATGTGCTTTCTTCCATGCCTTGGAGGGTAAGAATAAGGACACAGTGGGTGAGGCTAAAGCATTCAGGCTTGAAAGTGGCAGAAACCCAGTTCTGAGGGAGGGTAGTCCAGGACCCCCTGGTTATTGGAGAAGGTGTGGGTGCGAGTGGCCATGGGCACCCATGGATCACCTTGCATGAGGTAGAGAGGCTTCAGGAACTGACCTCAGGGACGGGGAGTGATCTGCTGGGTAGAACCATTTCCTCCATCCCCCAATAGGGATACTCAGCTGCCTCCCACTCATCCAGGATTCTTACCTGCATTACCTTTGCTGGGTAGGGATGCCCCCAACATATCATCAGTTAGAGGAGGCATTCATAGGCAAGTTTTGCTTATTAGTGGGATGTCTGTCTCTTTAACGTCTAGAATCCTGGTGGGAGATGTCACACAACAGTGTACTACCATGACTGAACTGACGAGCACGGAACCACTCACTGGCTTGCTAAACCTTTGATGTCATGGTGAGCAGCTTTTTTGTCACTCATGTCTTTGTGGCTGATGCTTGTAGGGAAATTTTAGGAGCAGAGTGAATGAAAGCCTGGGGTTGTAAGGTGAATTTGGCTAACCTTTTGCTGTGGAATTCATCACAAGGTAAATGAGAACATTTCCATACTAATGGCTCACTGCAGTGTTTACAGTTAAAGGGGTTTATTCTTTAAATTAGAGGGAACATGTGACAGATGCTGAGGTTCTGGAATGATGCGTGCTATTTCCTGAAGTTTATGTTTGAAGTTTTGAGTGTGGGAGTATGGATGTGTGCATCCAGGTTGAGGGAGAGGGTCCCCCTCCCCAGCAACAGTATCCCTACCCTAGAGAGGAGGGGATTCAATCCATGTGGCTATTGACTGCTTAAGACAACAAAAAGCAGCTGTCCTTAAAGGGCTGTGTCTGGAGTACAGCTTTGCCGACAGTTACAAAGTGTGCTAAACTGAAAAATGAGTATAAATGGCACAGAGATAATTTAAGGCTGTAGAATACATTGGCTGAAAACTGTCACTCTGGCCAAAAAGGTAAAAAGTTTAAAGGTGAGTGATTTCAGAAAAAGGAGTGTGACATTGTTAAAAGGAGTTTTGGGTCTGATCTACACTTCAGAGTTAGATCGATGCAAGGCAGTTTATGTCCATCTAATTATGGAAATGTCTACACTTAAATTTCACTCCCACTGATGTAACTGCTCCACTATGCCAATTTAATAACTCCACATCCTCAAGCACCATAGAGTCAAGATCGATGTAGTTAAGTCAACGTAGTGTCACTATAGACACTGCATTTCTTAGGTCAACTATTACTGGCTTTTAGGAGCTGTCCCACAATGCCCCACACTAATAGCCCCACAATTGATACAAGTACTCCTGGTGAGGATGTGCACCACCGATAGAAGGAGCAAAGTGTAGACACGGACAAGCAATGTAATTACTGTGGTGGCTGTATGCCGACGTAAGTTAGGTCTATCTAATTTTCTAGTGTAGACATGGCCTTGCACAGACTAAGAACACCGCAGAACTTGGACGGGACTAGACAATCGGAGTAGTGCAAGTGTTAAAATGTTAAAAGTGTAAATGTCAACGAGAATGCTGATAATTAAAAAAAAAAAGGAGGGGCATGAAATACCTGGTAAGTTCAATCAGAAAAACACGAATAACACAGAAGCTAACACTGCCTGTCAGAAGAAGAACTGTTTAAGTTTGGCAGCAGAGATATTGATATCTAAGTTGGCTGAGGAAATTAGGTTGGTATAACTACATTGCTCAGGGTGTGAAAATCAATACCCCTGAGGGATGTGGTTAAACCGACATAAACCTGGTTTGGGAAAAGATGAAAAGGGGTAGTGAACCAATGGCTGCATGCTACACAACTGAAGCCATACAGTGGGAAGGAAAGAAAGGAATCTACTGATGTAAAAAGAGGAGAGGGCAAGGACACAGCTGCAGAGACATTAACATGTCATTGTTCACGGATTCAGTCCCATTATGTTTTGCTGGTTTACATGTCTTTTAAAAAATATTTTACTTACATGTTTCAAAGTACTTTTAATAAATGTTATAGTTTCCCTGACTTGTGTGTGGACCCTTCTTCCTAAGGATGATGAATGCAAGATGTTTTCCAATTTGGGATTGGGTCCCACAATTCACAACACATGAATTGGAAGGGTGTAACTGGCTGGTGTCATGATACTGCAGACTCTTTTCTCTCTGTCCCACACCCACAGCTCCTCCCCGAAGACCCGGAGCGGAAGAAGCCCTTGCCGCCGAATTGCCGCCGAAGACCCGGAGTGGAAGAAGCCCTCGCTGCCGAATAGCCGCCAAAAACTCTCGTGGGGGCCCCTGCGGGACCTGGGGCAAATTGCCCCATTTGCCACCCCCCCCCCTCGGGCGGCCCTGTACAAACGGTGTTTTCCACATTGGCACCTAGATGGGTGCATAGGCAGCCCTAATGAGATAATCAGTGGGACACAGTAATACCAGGGTACAAAATATATTGGAAGAAAAGGTCGTGCTGGTGGGGGAGTGGAACTATATGTGAAAGAAAGCATAGAATCAAATGAAGTAGAAATCTTAAATGAACCAAACAATGCCATAGAATCTCTATGGATAGTAATTCCATGCTTGAATGATAAGAATATAGCAGTAGGGATATACTACCAACCATGTGACCAGGATGGTGATAGTGACTGTGAAATGCTCAGGGAGATTAGAGAGGCTATAAAAATAAAAAAAACTCAATAATAATGGGGGATTTCAACTAACCTCATATTGACTAGGTACATATCACCTCAGGATGGGATCCAGAGATAAAGTTTCTCGACACCTTAAATGACTGCTTCTTGAAACAGCTAGTCCTGGAACCCACAAGGGGAGAGGCTATTCCTGATTTAGTCCTAAGTGGAGCACAGGATCTGGTCCAAGAGGTGAATAGAGCCGAACCGCTTGGTAATAATGACTACAATATAATTAAATTTAACATCCCTGTGGCAGGGAAGACACCACAGCAGCCCAACATGGTAGTATTTAATTTCAGAAAGGGAAACTACACAAAAGTGAGAAAGTTAATTAAACAGAAATTAAAAGGTACAGTGCCAAAATTGAAATCCCTGCAAGCTGCAGGGAAACTTTTTAAAGACACCATAATAGCGACTCAACTTAAATGTATACCCCAAATTAAAAAACATAGTAAGAGAACCAAAAAAGTGCCACTGCAGCTAAACAACAAAATAAAAGAAACAGTTAGAGGCAAAGAAGCATCCTTTAAAAAGTGGAAGTAAATCCTATTGAGGAAAATAGAAAGGTGCATAAACTCTGGCAAGTGAAGTATAAAAATATAATTAGGAAGGCCAAAAAAGAATTTGAAGAACAGCTAGCCAAAGACTCAAAAAGTAATAGCAACATTTTTTTAGGTACATCAGAAGCAGGAAGCCTGCTAAACAACCAGTGGGGCCACTGGACGATCGAGATGCTAAAGGAGCACTCAAGGACGATAAGGCCACTGCGAAGAAACTAAATGAATTCTTTGCATCGGTCTTCAAGGCTGAGGATCTGAGGGAGATTCTCAAACCTGAGTCATTCTTTTTAGGTGACAAATCTGAGGAACTGTCCCAGATTGAGGTGTCATTAGAGGAGGTTTTGGAACAAATTGATAAACTAAACAGTAATAAGTCACCAGGACCAGATGGTATTCACCCAAGAGTTCTGAAGGAACTCAAATGTGAAACTGAAGAACTAACAACTGTGGTATGTAACCTATAATTTAATTCAGCTTCTGTACCAGATGACTAGAGGATAGCTAATGTGATGCCAATTTTTAAAAAAGGCTCCAGAGGTGACCCCGGCAATTATAGGCTGGTGAGCCTGACTTCAGTACCGGGCAAACTGGTTAAAACTATAGTAAAGAACAGAATTGTCAGACACATAGATGAACATGATTTGTTGGGGAAGAGTCAACATGGTTTTTATAAGGGGAAATCATGCCTCACCAATCTACTAGAATTCTTTGAGGGGGTCAACAAGCATGTGGACAAGGGGGATCCAGTGGATATAGAGTACTTAGATTTTCAGAAAGCCTTTGACAAGGTCCCTCACCAAAGGCTCTTAAGCAAAGAAAGGGATAAGAAGGAAGGTCTTCATGGGATAAGGAAGGTCTGTCATGGGATAAGAAGGAAGGTCTTCTCATGGATTGGTAACTGGTTAAAAGAGAAGAAACAAAGGGTAGGAATAAATGGTCAGTTTTCAAAATGGAGAGAACTAAATAGTGGTATCCCCCAGAGGCCTGTATTGGGACTAATACTATTCAACATATTCGTAAATGATCTGGAAAATGGGGTAAACAGTGCGGTGGCAAAATTTGCAGATGATACAAAACTACTCATAATAGTTAAGTCCAAAGCAGACTGTGAAGAGTTACAAAGGGATCTCACAAAACTGGGTGACTGGGCAACAAAATGGCAGATGAAATTCAGTGTTGATAAATACAAAGTAGTGCACATTGGAAAACATAATCCTGACTATACGTATAAAATGATGGGGTCTAAATTAGCTGTTACCACTCAAGAAAGATCTTGGAGTCTGTGGATAATCCTCTGAAAACATCCACTCAATGTGCAGCGGCAGTCAGAAAAGCTAACGGAATGTTGAGAATCATTAAGAAAGGGATAGATAAGACAGAAAATATCATATTGCCTCTGTATAAATCCATATGTCCACATCTTGAATACTGCGTGGAGATGTGGTCACCCCATCTCAAAAAAGGTATATTGGAATTGGAAAAGGTTCAGAAGAGGGCGACAAAAATGATTAGGGGTATGGAGCATCTGCCATATGAGGAGAGATTAATAAGACTGTGACTTTTCAGTTTGGAAAAGTGACGACTGAGGGGGGATAGGATATAGGTCTATAAAATCATGACTGGTGTGGAGAAAGTGAATAAGGAAGTATTATTTACACCTTCATGTAATGCAAGAACTAGGGATCACCAAATGAAATTACTAGGCAGCTGTTTTGTTTTGTTTTATTTACAACAAATAAATGGAAGTATTTCTTCACACAACGCAAAGTCAACCTGTGGAGCTCTTTGCCAAAGGATGTTGTGAAGGCCAAGACTATAATAGGGTTCAAAAAAGAACTAGATAAATTCATGGAGGATAGGTCTATTAATGGCTGTTAGGCAGGATGGGCAGGGATGGCGTCCCTAGCCTTTGTTTGCCAGAAGCTGGGAATGGGCGACAGGGGATGGATCACTTGATGATTACCTGTTCTGTTCATTCCCTCTGAAGCAGGCATTGGCTATTGTCAGAAGATAGGATAATGGGCTAGACAGACCTTTGGTCTGACCCAGTATGGCCGTTCTTATGATTTCAGCCTACCAAACGCGCACTCCATGACCACTCTGCAACTACTGAGCCACAGTCTATATTACAGACCACACCCCTGAGCGACACAGTTATACTGACTGAACTCCAGGTATAGACAGCGCTATATGTCTCATTTCTCCCATTGACATAGCTACTACTTCTAAGAGAGATGGAGTACCTACACCAACAGGAGAAGCTCTTCTGTCAGTGTAGGTAGAGTCTTCACTAAGTGCTACGGTGGCACACCTGCACCAGTGTAGCTGAGCCACTGCAGCACAGTAATTGTAGATGAACCCAGTGTTTGTAACCGAATTCCCTTTTTCCTGGGCCTTCCATGAGCCAAGTTACATGCGGGTATGCGGGGCCCCAAAATAACTGCTGGCACAGACACACCACAAAGAACAATATTGTTTCTGTGGAATAAAGTTCCTTCCTCCCCCTTCAAGTACAATCCTGATCTCCTTAACACCCTGGTGTTATGAACTTCTCCAATGTTTCCCATATTTTTATTCTTGAATCTCCCTCTATAGTCCACTAAGATTTGCAGAATGAGTGAATAGTAACCTTTTTGGTTCACAGACTGACTTGCCTCTTTTGGTGGGCAAAGTATTGGCATATAGGTGCCATTGATGGAAGCCCCATCCTCTCAAATGTCATGTGACCAGCACGTGGTTCAGATGTGCCTAGTGACTGAAGCAGGAGTCAGGCTTTGTGGTTAGAACAAGAGTCAGTAACCAGAAATCAGAGCCCATGGTCAGAGCTGGAGTCAGAGGCCAGGTGCCAGAGCCAAAGCATGACAACCAGAATCAGGAGCTGGAGCCTAGGGTCTGAACAAGAGTCAGAGGCCAGAACCAAGGGTCAGAGTTGGAGTCAGGAATCAGAGCTGAAGGTCAGAACTGGCTTACCTGCAGTGAATCAAGGCAGGGGCAAGACTGGGTGAAGACAGGAGCCAGGCTGTAACAAGGTTAGAAAGAGGTAGGAGCAAGACTGGAATAAGGCAGGAGCAAGGTTGGGAACAAGCTGCTGCAAGAACTATTGCAGCTGTGGGTGAATGCTTTGAGCAGCCACTGAACTGCTGCTGGACTTAAGAGCCGGTCTGCTGACTCTTCCAACCAATCAGGCAGTGTAACCTCTCAGGCAGACAACTATAGGCCAGCTGCATCCATTAGGTTACCCACAGCCTGGCTGTGCTGTGCTGTAGGCTCCGATTCCTGACAAAATCCCACTATTATTTCTGGAACTTTTTGACGTGTCAGAGAGTTCTGCCCAAATTTCATCCAGCATCTCGCTGATAGTCTACTCCATTGCATAAACTTAATCTGTCCCATAATATGGAGCAGGAGCAGAACCACATCATCATCCCATTGCACCATGTCTTCTACTCAGTTTGGCAGGAGGGAGACGTGATCAAGAACTGCCAACACCAAATTATTTTAGGGCCCGAGGGGTCGCGGTATTGCCACTCTTATTTCTGCACTACCTTCAGAGCTGAGTAGCTGGAGAGTGGCAGCTGTTGACTGAGGGCCCAGCTCTGCAGACAGCAGTGCAAAAGTAAGGATAATACCATCCATGCCATCCTTACTTCTGCAC